>NW_016813388.1:466755-491669 GCF_001698545.2 Rhinopithecus bieti
AACCTACAAACCCCGCCTCCCTCGCCTATAAGAGGCCCCCCCCCCCCCTCCCCGCATACCCACCCCCAGCGCGACTTCCTGGGCCTTCCCCCTAGAGGACTGGTGAACCTCGCTGGCGAGCCCAATAAAGGCTACCTTTGTTCTCATCTGCCTCCTGCCTTTTTGCTCGGCTCCCCATTTACATTACAGTTTTTAGTTGAACTAAGGAAAAGTACTGCAACATTTTGGTGCGCAATGTGGGGCTTAATAAGTGAAATGGAGACTCAAAACCTCTCACTGTTGCTTCTAAGCCTTTTCATCCATAGACTTCTGAGGGTGGGGGAAACCATGTCCCCACCCCTGTCACTCCTGGGCCTTTTCATGACCTTTTCTTTTTTGGGAGAGACCTGAAAACAGCGGCACCCCTCCACTTCCACTCCCTGCAAGGCCTCCACACTTGGTCCAAGGGTGCAGCAGAGCCAGCTGGCTGGAACCAACCACTCGCCACTGCTGCAGACTTCCCCATCCCTGGCTAAAGGGTTTAACTCCGTCAAACAGTAAATAAGCTTAAACTTATGCCCCTGGTGGAGGAACCACTTGCATGAGAATAAGAGGTTCTTCCCCAGGCATTTTTACACCTTTTGTCTTGCCTCTTCTCCACTCCAGTCAGCAATTAACCTTTAAAGTTCTCTTTTTCTCTTTATTAGGCTAGGCCCCTCAACTATCACTGTTTATATTTTCTGTAAAGCTTTAATTGTGAGAAAGGATTTGTGGGGCTTGTCTTGGTCTGTGGAGAATCTGGTGTGCTTTGCATGTCTATATGGTTTGTGTGGCAAGCCTCCATCTTGCTTTACATCCTGGGGCCATGGCCAGTAACCACTCGGCAAAGTATTGTTTAGCAATCCTGCCTTAGAGCATGAGCTCTCTTAGGTTAGATATCTGCATGTTCTCCTAGCCCTGTCTCTTCATGGGTTCCATCCAGCGACTGGGTTTTCTTCTGCCTGTCTGTGTGTGTACTATGTGTGATGTCTGTAAAAAGAGCTCTAATTAATTTGGCCTAAAGAAAGACAAGCACTGGGATCAAATACTTTTTTTTTTTAAGGGAAGGTAAAAGCTGTGGTATCTTTCAGTTCACATGACTTTAATATTTAAGAAATAAAAACAGTCCTAAAGACTATTAGTAAAATTCAGGTCAGATGTATTTGCTAAGTATTTTGAGGTTACAAACTGCTTTTTGGGTTTTGAGAACTATTTGACTTGCAGGCTTCACAATTGGTAAGGTCTAGAGACACATGGAAGTAACCACACCATAACTACGAAGGCCAACCTTGGCTACACTTAGCACACAACTAAAGCAACCTACCAAATTTTACCTTAATGTTAAAAATTGCTAGGAGTTAATCGAAACTACTGGAAATAGATTTATATGGAAGGGGAGTAAGAAGAGTACAATGTGCTTTTTAGTAAAAGGTTATTAGAAGGCATGGGAATGTAAACTTTGGCCTAGGGTTAAAGGATTGTTTTTTGAGTTAATTAGGAAAAAGCTGAAGGTTCAAAGAAGTGGTGGAAGAATTGTGGAAATTAATCTTGCAGAAGAGGTTCTCTGTGTGAACATATTGACTAAATTCAAAAAAGGGTATTTTATGGTTTTTCTGTAAATTGAGCATTGAAATAAAAGCATAACAAGGTTCTCCTAAGGCACTAATCTGTTCTTTGCTAAAATTTGTAAAGGATTATAAAAGGTTTTTGCTTGTTTAAAATTTCTGAGTCATCATTTTGGCAAAATAAATAACTTATGGTAATCTGGAATTCTGTTTCATAATATCAAGTGTTTTAACATGAACATTTAACAGCCTTCTCAAAGTCAAACTTCAGTTTTAAAATTGTCTTCCTTGGAAGCGGGCTTTTCAAATACTTCAGAGGGTCCCTGAAGTGTCCAGAAAAGATAGGTAAACAGGATTATTTGACATGCTTATATTAGAAATGCTTGTTCCCTGGTGCCGTAAAGAAATAGCACTTGAACATAAATTTTATTTCCTCAACAAGGCCATTTTTACTTTCTGCAGAAAGGGTACACTCGCCAGCAATTTTGCCATGAGAGAACACTGAACAAAGGAGGCAGGGTCATTTATAACCTGACACATCCACCCTACTGGCTATGTCCGACTTCCATTGGCTGGAATGGGACTTCACATTCTGTATTTGTCCTGATCGACTAGCAATTTAGAACTTTTTAAAAGAGGCAAAGGCAGAGGAGAACAAAGGAAGGAGGAAGTAACTTGTAGAATTCTGAGAAAGTTAAAACCACTTTCAAATAAGGAAGAGGAACAAACTATGACCTAATGCTTGCTTGGACCAGTATAAGCATGCCAGGGCACATATTTAGGCTAAATTGCGGGAGCTAAGAACATAAAGTACCTTGATTTCTTTATTATGGCTAGTAGATATTTAAGAATGTTAACACAAGTCTTTGAATAAATTTTTCTTCTAAGAGAAGTTACTATTTATTCCTAATTAGATGGGGAAGAAAGTCTTTGAAGAGGAACCTCTACTTTACTTTTTACACTTAGGTATATTGGATTGCCAAAATGATGCTCAATCTTCTTTAGGTTATATTTTTGTGAATAATGCTAATATTTGCTCCAAAATTGTATGGGATTTCTAAAATTCTAATGTCTGAGTATAAGCTATCAGCTATCAGTCATAATTAAGGTTGTCATCTTAAGTTATTGTAAACCACGAAGATAACCAAACTTCTTCGTCAAATGTGTTTCTAACTATAACTACCCTGGACATTTTGCTATTCATAGACAATTGTCATCTTGTTTCAATCCTTTTCAAAGACGGTTCATAATGAACTATAAAACTTTAGCAGGTGCTCTCAAATACAGACTTCTGATAACTTTGGAGATTGTGACATTGGTGTAAAGGAAAATGTACAAAAATCAAGAAGAGCTGAAATGTTCACAAATATCAAACAACACCAGCATTAACTAAATGACTCAAATCAGAAAGCTGAAGCAACTTTTTTGACTTTTGGTTGGAATATTGCTGATCCTTGTTGACTTTGGTTGGAATATTGCTGATCCTTGTTGTTCAGAGTCAAGGAAAGTCATTTTGAACTAATTTTGAAACTTATTTTGAACTAATTTTGAACTTTATTAATTAAATAAGGTGTATTCCTATCAACAAAATTTGAAGCATGTTTGTTTCTCCCTGCCTGGTTCCTCTAAAACTTGGAAACTATCTGTGAGTATCCTTATGGCAATATAATAGTTGGCATCAGTGCAATAAGGATCCATTTTTCTTTTGCAACAGGACACAATTGGAAATACTGGCAATTTTACCAAGACTTTGACTGGAAGTCTATGCTGCCCTTTAAGGATTCGAGCTTGACTTACAGAGTCGATAGAAGCCCAGTGGAGAAACAGGTCTCATATTCTTGTCTATGCAGTCGCTGTACTGGGTTCCTGACCTGTGGTCAGTAAAGGATGTCACTTTCTAACAGTCTAGGAGCTCCAAATTTATCTTGGGATCTTAAGAGGAGAGGAACATCCAACTCACAGGTGTTTGAGGATATAAACCTGTGCTTGGGCTCTGCTTTAAATGGTCTTATCTGAGATTCTTGTGGAACAGACTTGATCAAAGCCAATCCAAAAGGCCTATGTAGAAAAATAATTATTCTCACTGCACTTTATGCAAATAATCAGGTCAAGTAACATCTATTTTGCAAATCACTCATTCCTATCAGAAGTTTGTTTGTCTGTTTGTTTGTTTTTGTTGTTGCTTTTAACAAACAGGACTGGAGAGAGATAAATCATGTTTCAAAACTTATCATCTATTTCGTCATTAAATTCTAAACTCATTAGTTTTTTGTTTTTTTTTTTAATTTTTGCCTACATTTTAGACTAGCCCTGTTTTTTCCTGTGAACCTACCAACAATCTCTGGCTGCAGCTCAGAAAGAACAAGAGGAATGGCTAATGTAAAAATCTGCATTAATATCTAGTTCTGAGCAATTATCCTGCAAATCCTGCCAGGTGATGGGAATTAATAGGATGCCTATCACTTGGAGGTTTCCTTTTCCGGGAAAGTAGGACCAAGGGAGCTAACCAAAGCCAAGCACCATGCCCCAAAATCTTACCAAGCATAACTATAGCCACCAATTATCTGAGTGTCACAAGTCATCCTTTCCTCTCCCTTGTTTGAGGAGGACTGAGTTCAGCAGTTTCACCTTAGCATTCCGCTAATACCCCAAGACACATTTTTTGTCCCAGACTCAATTCCAAGCTTCAGGTCAAAGCCCTAGGAGGGAAAACTGGATCTAAGGAATCCAGAGTCAGATGGCAGCAGAGCTTAAAAGGCACAGCACAGGTGAATGTGACTCATTCCTGCTGATTAAGCCAAGCCCAACCTTCCTGTTTCATGGATAAAGGCCACGTTAATATCCATGGCATAAATGAGGTCTAGGGAACTCCAAGGCTACTGACAGTGAGTGGGAAGGAGATATAGGTCAGAGCAGATAATTCCATTCCTTTTCTCTAGGCACCCCCTGCTTCATGGGTGCAAGCCACTTTTGTACTCATGGTGGCACCTGCCAAGGTCGCCAGAACTTGGGGATGCAAGGATGGAAGACGGAAAGAGGGCACTCTTCCCTGTCTCCCTCACATACCCCGGTATCTGCTAGGAAGAGAAGAGAACCACGGATGCCTGCTCCCCTCTTTCTAGATGAGTAGTCATTCATCTTCAATCCGTACCCCTTTCGAATGCATCCTAACCCCTTGAGACTTATTTAAAAAAGACTAACTTTTTCCTTTCTTCTCCTCAGTTCTCTCTTCACTGATAGGTAATTGTGTCTCTGTAATACAGGACACTCCCCTCAGATGCATCCTCTGAACTGGAAAGAGTTAATTTCCCAAACCTTAAACTGGTTGACTTAGGATTGGGTTCAGGGGAAGGGAACCCAGAAGCCCAACATGCCGGCAAAAGGGTAAAGTTTTTTTTAACCTGTCAGGCTTTTGGTCTCCCTCTCCCTGTGCAAACTGGTAAAAGGCCTAGGAAGTTTTGAGCTGTGCTTACTGCTCCCCTTGCTTTATTTTGATACTTGTTTTATAATAACCTGTTTTGTCTGTTCTTGCCTTCAGGCCATCAAACTCCAAACAGTGATGCAATCAGAGCCTCTGATGATGGTCTCATCTACTGGGAACCCTTAGGTCGCTGAGGGAGCTCTGACTGCCATTTACACAACACAGAGTCCCCTGTCAGCAGGAAGCAGGTCTTCGTCCTTTAATTGCAGTTAGATGTACCACTTTAGATGGGGGAAGGAGACAGCCAGGTGAGAGGGGGTCTGTGCAGAAACTCCAGCCAACCTGCGCACTGAGGGGGAACCTCGGGAAGTTCATGATGTTTGCAGTGAAGAAGAGCCTGGCCCCTCCTCTTCCTGGGTGGAACCTGGGATTGGAACAACTGGGTGGGAAACACTCCAGCAAGGGACTCTGGCCTAGTGAGAATCCCTGTTTCCCCCCTTTATTTTCCTTTTCACCCAATAAAACCCTGTCTGACTCACCATTCAAATTGTCTGTGAGCCCGAAGTTTTGTGGCCATGGGACAAAGAACCTCACCTTTAGCTGAACTAAGGAAAAGTCCTGCAATAAATGGACATTCTGTGTTTCATCTGGAAACCTTCCTTTAGTATTATTAAAATCCAGGCACTCATGTATTTGTCAGCCACACTAATCTGCATAATTCTCAATCACTAGCAGAAATCCATGTTAAAAGAGCATTAAGGTAAATTTGGTGGAGTTTAGACAAATTACTATGGTTTCCTTAAAAATTTCAAATTGTTTTGAAATGCTAGATAATTGTATGTCTCTATTAAGGTCCATATATATGTTTATATGTATCTAAAGATAAATATATTTGATATGAGAATACATTATTTATAATTAGTAATTTTATTTTCTGTAATATAACTTTATTTGGAGGTATTTAAAAAGTTAATTTTATACTTCTAAGAGTTACTGATATCAGCAAGTTTCTTTATTTTTAGATATAGATACTGATTTGCATATCTATTTATCTATCATTTTTACCACTCTCAAATTACTATAAACACGGATTTACAAATAATAATTTTCTCCCGTCGAGAAGATTACATATCCAGGGTTAAGTACATGCTATTTCTCTTTGTTATTTCTTAGAAGAATGGATCACATGACAGAAGCTATGGAAATTGNAAGTTAATTTTATACTTCTAAGAGTTACTGATATCAGCAAGTTTCTTTATTTTAGATATAGATACTGATTTGCATATCTATTTATCTATCATTTTACCACTCTCAAATTACTATAAACACGGATTTACAAATAATAATTTTCTCCCGTCGAGAAGATTACATATCCAGGGTTAAGTACATGCTATTTCTCTTTGTTATTTCTTAGAAGAATGGATCACATGACAGAAGCTATGGAAATTGCTTTGCTTTCCAGGCTCACCAGGGCGAGTATTAAAGGACCAGCGAGTAGGCAAGGCTAGGAGCAAAACTGCAAATTTATTTTTTTGGTCACCTAGCTTAAGGGAGAAGGTGTGGAGGGTGAGGTCTGTCGGCCTCCGGCAAAGGAGGCCAAGAGAGTCGCCCGGTGGAGCTCTCGGGCAGAGTTCCTGCAGTCCCTGCAGTCCCGACAGGAGTGGGGGCTGAGGAAGTGCCCGCAGCGCGCCCGCTGGGAGCGGCTTTTATGTCCTGGGCCTGGGAGTGGGAGGGCAGTGGGGGGGACATAGGCGGGTCGGGGGCCAGGTGGTAGGCTGGCTAGGCGGTTCCGGTTTCTCTCCGTGGGAGATCGGGTTGCACCTGCACAGTGGACCTGTGTCTTTCCCAGGGGCGGGAAAGTTGACAGTGAAGAACCCAGAACTGCGCCATCTTGCCTCCGTTTGTCCAAACAGAAATGAGATTCCATGCAGTACACCAGAGAAAGTTGACATTACCCTTACTTTACACTAGGAGGCATATGTTACTATAGACTTTTCCACCATACTAAACATACTATATTTATGACCTCTTAAAGAAGCTTAAACATGATAAAATATTACTAGCTTTAAAATTTTTATAGTAAACAATATTCAAAGATAATTCTTTTTTAAGAAATAAAGTCATATTTGAGATTGACAACTTCTAGCAGGCAAAACTGTGTCCTTGCTTATTTTATATCAATAGCTTAACTACATTAAGTAATATTATAGAAAATTATCCTGTGGTACCCCCTTTTAAAATAAAATGGTAGTAAAACATTAAAGTGTACTGTGAAAAGTTAATATTTAAGAAATTCTTTAAAATCATAAAGTGAGTATAACTGCCTTTAAGAAAAACAATGAACACACTGTAGAAAAAAAATGTTTTACTATGGATTTTATTAGTCTTTAGAAAATGGGTGTTTTGGAGTCCCCATCAGGCATGGTAGATACAAATAAAAAATTACCTAAAATAATTATTAAAATAAAACTTTTAGAATTTGAAACTAACAATTTTATAGATTTTATTTGTTAAGGGTGTAACAGTGATTTTACAGTTCAGAATTCACCATGGTAATTTTTTAAGCTTGAAACTTTGCTAAATAATTAAGATACATGTTTTGCTGCTTCTATACCTTTTCAGTATCTATTGATAAGAATAATGTAGTAATTTTGTAAGTTAATCTTGCATTATATGCCAGCAACCCTGTGGCTCCGAGTTAGGATCTAGGTTAGTCTGACCCCACAGTCTGTGTTCTTAATCGCAATTCTACATTACTTCCAAAAAATCCACCATTAGCTATGTGTAGAGCTCAAATATCCCTGAAGTTTTCAAATAATTATCTGGCTGTACATTCTTAATTTTTTGATCTTTGCTCCCATCCTGCCCCCACCTCTGCCTGGCCTAAATATAAGGTTGCAGTGATTTCTGTCTTAAACTTCTTCTGTCTCCTCTAATTATCATACTTAGAATTTTATTCACTTTCTGTGTTGCAAGTTTTCAATTTCCAATTTTCCATCACATTTCCAGTTCCAAATAATCTTGCACAGCAGCTCAGACTTTAAAATTAAAAGAGTTAATTCCTAATCTGATTTTATTTTATATTCTCTTTTTTAATTATGCAATTTTCCAATAAATCTTGCAAATCAAAGAAATATTCTCGATTTTTCCTTTTATCTCCTATATCCAAATGAAATCTATCCTAGACTTTCCAAAATTCAAAATCTTGTCCCAACCTATGTCTCAATCCCTGTTCAAGTAAGTGACAATTTGTTTACTGTCACTTACTTGAACAGTTAATCACTTATTGAGCATCTACTGTGTTTCAGGCCTTTTAATTTTGTTTTGTTTTGTTTTCTGTTTTTTTGAGATGGAGTCTTGCTCATCACCCAGGCTGGAGTGCAGTGGCACACGCAGGCCTTTTAATTTTTATAAGAATATTCTCAGATATTACTAGGCTCATTCTGGTGGTTAAGTATCTGAGGCTTAAAGACCGTGTTGACACTAATTTTACATGGATATGCTCTAAACAAACTGAGATTTTAACTTCTATGCCCTACTGGCCATGACCTTTTATAGGCCAAAGAAGGCTACACTGCATACAAATACACACACACATACACACACAGACTTTACTTCAGTAAGATCTATTCATCCCATGTCACTTGTTTAAAGCATCACTTTATCTACAGATTCTTTATTGATTCTTTATCCAAGGCTTATTCTATGCTAAAACCCACTTTTTTGTATATTTACTAGTATTTATTCTAACACACTAATTTTATTGGTATCTAGTACTTTCTCTCCAACAAAAATCAGTGTTCCTTTGTCTTTTTTACGGTTTATAATATCTTCATAGCATCACAGCTTCATAGTTCATAGAACAAAGTTGCAAAACAATTTCAGGAACCTCACATATTCCTAAAAATCTACCTGTGGTCCTCTTGGACCAAGTAACACAGGCAACGAACTCTTGCACTAAATTGGAAGTTGTTTAAGCTTACTGAGGCTTGTTTTTAATGTCTTTCCCCCAAACCTAACATAGTACCTAGTACATAATTGACTTAACATGAATGTTTGCAGAATGAATAGATAAGTGAATTAAAAAATTGGTGAATCATGTAAAGCTCAAATGAATAATGTATACTAAGGTATGTCAAGGTAACATTTATCTAAGTTTAATATAAGTTTCTAAAAGTTTAATATAGACTGTGGCAAACAAACTCTAGGGTGATCCCTCATGATGCCCACCTCCTGATGTTTATGACCATTTGTCACCTTGAGTGTAGACGAGACCTGAGGCTTGCTTCTAATCAACAAAGTAAAGCAAAGATAATGGAAAATCACTCTGATGGTTATGTTAAGTTATATAAGACTCTATCTTGATATAGACATATTATAGAGACCTTGTCTCTCTAGCTGGCTTTGAAGAACTAAGTAGTAATGTTAACAGGTCTACATGGTTAGCAGCTGAGTGTGGCCTCTAAGATCTGAAGGCAATCCCCAGCTGACAGGCATGGAGAATAGAAAAGTGAGCAAATAGTCTTTAGAGATTAATGAGGAGACAGTTGCTAATCAAATAATTGTACCTATTTTCTTTGAGGTAAAGGTAGAAGGTTCATGATAAGAAAGTATTGTTCCAGTGAAAAGAGCACTTATAGAGGAGTTGGTATCTATGAGTTTTATTGTACACTCATAAACTATGTGGCTTCAGGCAAAGCACTTTTCTTTTTATGCCTCTGTATAAAACACTGTTATACCAGATGATCTGTAGGGTCCTAAGATCTAAATTTTTATTGATCTAATCCCAAAACAAACAAAAAACAAAACAAAACAAAACACTAAAACTGCAGAAGTAGTTCTCTCACAAGTTATTTATCCTATCAGCAGACTATTTGACCAACGCATTGTGTTAACATTTAATTTCTCAAACTTCTTCTTAAAAATAAGATTAGTGTCCTATAATTAAAAAATGCATCCCCAGTAGTGATTGTGTTGAGTCATGTACTGTGTTAAACCATGTATTCACTGAAGGACGTCTCTCTGAATAGCAAAAGCTGTGGAGTCAGACACTCCTGAGTTCATATTCTGCAGCTCACCTACTGGCAAGTAGGCTTATATTCCCCCCTTTTACTTTTTTAAGAGACAGAATCTTATCGTGTCACCCGGGCTGGAGTGCCTGGGCATGATTTATAGATTACTGCAAGCTCAAACTCCAAGGCTCAGGCAATCTTCCCACCTCAGCCTCCTTAGTAGCTAGGACTACAGGCACACACCACTTCACTTGACTAATTTTTAAATTTTTCTGTAAAGACACGGTCTTGTTATGTTCTTCAGGCTGGTCTCCAACTTCTGGCTTCAAGTTATTCTCCTGCCTCAGCCTCCCAAATTGCTAGAATTACAGGCATGAGCCACTGCACCCAGGTCACACTCAGCAGTTTTAGACAAATAACTTAAAACTTCTGAATTTCAGTTTACTTATAATACTATCTAATTTACAGTAATAGTGTGGGATCATATACAATGTATCAAAATATTTACTAGAATTCCTGGGTCATAAATGGGACTTATTAAATATTAACCATAAATGTCAGATATTAAAACTATACTCTGAGAAATTCATCGACTGATTCATAACATAGTCTAGATAAAGTCAGAGGCACATGACAGGTAGGCTTTTCAAAGGAAATCTAACTTGTAATTTTCTACATGATTAGACAGCAGAAAATCTTTTAAAATAACATTTAAAGAAATATCAGATACAGAAATAACTCTATTCATGATTCTCAATGGGACAAGATTAAGACTTAATTTTGAATTAGTGGTAATAAACTGTTCCTGATCTGAACACATAATTGTTTTTGTCTGCTTTTGAATTAGTGAAATTCTTTCATCATCCTAGTTATATTTGTTTAAAAAATAAGAATCCTCAATTGAAAATCATTTTACCATTTTCTTAGAATTAATGGTTTCATTGAATTTTACATAGAGTTTATGATCATGTTAATGAGTTAACTTCTTAAGTAAATACGATTTACTGCTACTTGGGAATGGAATAAATCTTTACCTGCAGTAAAAGGTAACAAAATTCAGTGCAATAAATACTGCACTTGTGTGCATCATTTGTAGGGCAGTTGATTAAGTGTGCTGTAGGACTTGGATATTCCTAGAACACAGAGACCCTATTTATTTGGTTGCCAGAAGGATACAAGTCAGGCCCTACCTTCAACTTCTCTTGGGCACCCTACAGACAGAAAAGCATAGACATTTGTGGTTAACAGTTTTATTGCTAAGTTCCAGAGGGAAGTTTTGAAAGACTTTATTTTACTTAAAAGGTCTTTAATGGGAGCAGTTACCAGTTTATGTTCTAGTCTTACAAATACACAAGTAATTACTGAAAATCTCTGCTTAATTGCAACGTCATTAGAAAAATACTTAAATGTATGAAATATGCTTGCTATATACAAAAATATCCACCCATACTTGTGTACAGTGTACAGTAAACCTTATTTTGAATCAAAACAATAGAGAAAGAAAGAGGAAATAAAATGTAGCTCAAATATCTTACATATTGATTCTGAGTTTTATACCAGTCTATCACTTGTATTTTGGAAAATTTAAAATGTGAAAAAATAGTGAGCCTAATGTAATAACTACCCATATAGCCATCACCCAATCTCAACAGATACTAATATTTTATTGTTTAATGTATTCCCACCATTATTATTATTGTTAGTATTTTGATAGAGTAATATTAAGGCAAATTCCCAGACATTATATTGTTTCTTTTATACTCTTCATAATCAATCACTATCAATGATAAATTTCTTCTAACAAAACACAATTCTATTATTACTTCTAACAAATAATAATTTTAAAATATCATTTAAAAGCCAGCCCATGCTCTTACGTCTACAATTATCTCAAAAGTTTAGTGTCTTTTTATGATATTGAAGAAAAGAACAAACCAACAAAATTTTAGGTCACCATTAGAGGCTTTTAGGGCACCAGCTCATTCTGTAAATTGATATTCAAATCAAGTATGCATATTGCATTTCCTGTAAGAACTGTATTTCAGGCTATTCAATAATTAATGGAGGGAAGTTCTTCACATATGTTCTTTAAAGCCACTTGGCAAAAGAGAAGTAATTCCTTTTGTATATCATTTTCATATCCACTGTACATTTAAACTGAATGCTGATATAATCATTTTATCAATAAACACAAATATAATTTTACACAATTACTTTTGATAATTTTGAAATGTTAATATATGTTGGGTTTATTTTTTTCATACATACATATATGTATTCCTTTGCCTACTCTACTTTTGGCCAACATATATTGGCTCTTTTTTTTTTTTTTTTTTGAGACAGGGTCTCACTTTGTCACCCAGGCTGTAGTGTTGTGGTGTCTGTCATCTCGGCTCACTGCAATTTCTGCCTCCTGGGTTCAAGTGATTCTGGTGCCTCAGCCTCCTGAGTAGCTGGGATTACAGGCACGTGCCACCACATCTGGCTCATTTTTTTGTATTTTTGGTAGAAACAAGGTTTCACCATGTTGGCCAGGCTGGTCTCAAACTTCTGACCTCAAATGATCTGCCCTCCTCAGTCTCCCAAAGTGCTGGGATTAAAGATGTGAGCCATGGCACCTGGCCTAGATGTTGACTTTATAATTCATTGATTAGATGAGGATGAGACAGGATGGAGAACAGTAGGAAAGAAGTTAATTTGCAAAGTTGTAAACCTATCATGAGATTTTTTTTTCTTGTTGCTGAGGCAAAAAGAAAATAGAAGAGTTGTGCTTTTGATGAAAAAATATCAAGAAAATCAGTGGGAGTCTCTGATCCTAGATGTTAAATACATTCACTCAACCCGATTGGGAAGAAGAAAGAGAAGTGAAAGGGGAGGGAATATAAACAGGAGAGATTCTGTATCATGTTTGTTGAGCAGAACTCAGAGAAACCTAGAGGATAAAGATTAGAAAGTCCTTGAGGCTAGATTACATCGTAGAGTCCAGGGAGTCAGGAAGATCCCCAAGAGTAGTGATCCATGCTGTCCATTCAGACATGGGAGTCCAAAGATAAACTCACTGAAAACCTATTTACTATCCCTATGGCATGAGGTATCAGCAATTTCCCAGAGTCCAGGAGGACCGGAATGAAGGCAGTCTCATTTCAGATCCCTCTGGGCAGATGAGACAATGGACATAAAAGCAGATCAATGACCCAGGGTTGAGAATATTGCACTTCCTTTTGATGATGATGATCCTCTGGAATTGAGGTAAAAAAGAACTGAAGTTTCTGTCATACCAATGCAATGGGGATTCGACATTTTTAAAAAATGGAAGAAAAAAATGAAAACTCTATTTCCAGCACACAAAAATTAGTGACATATGAGTCATACTTTATGTAGTAGAGACTGCTTTAGATTTACATCAACATCATTCATACAAAACCTATCAACTATTGCTTAATTTGCAAACAATTTGTTTTTGGCAATGCAGGTAAAGACTTTCATCATTTACTTATTGTTTTAATTAAGAGTTAGATATAATATAAAATCGATAATGCTAACAATCCAAATGCCTAAAATTGGGAATAAAGAAGAATATTGTAGATCAGTATTATTAGATCAAATGCCACTGTGTGTGTATGTGTGTGTGTGTGTGTTTAGAAGCAATAACCTATATTGAAGCTTGAAGTTTACAAAAATGTCTCCACATGTTACTACCATTTGTATTAATTTCTTTGAAAAAAATACCTACTGGAAATAGTTACTATAGAAATTAGTACTAGCTCTCAATGACTTTCTTTATATGAACCATATTTGAAAAAATAGAAATATAGATAAGTATAATCAAAATTACTTAGTACTTCTACAGATAATACTGACATCCAATATAAATCTATTTTACGTGCTATAAAATCACAACTCTTCAGGAACTATCAAAGCCCAGTCAAAAAATTCCACTGAATTCAAACGGGACAATAGAGAACTAAATAGAAAGATTATTGCTAGAGATGATTACTGCATCAATATCACTGTACCTCACCTCACAAATTTCTCATAGTTAATTACCAAAAATGTGACCGCAAAATTTAAAGATAATATGTAATAATTCTATCCTAATATGAATGAACATTCAGTTTGACTATCTTAATATTTCTAGGCCATTCTAATTAATTCTGCTGTAGACATTTACAAAGGAGGTTTAAATTTTATGACCCATTAAATGTCAAGAGAACTGCTAGCCTCTAGGGGCTCTCAGGGTCTCTCGCTTCTCCACTTTCTCTTTTCTCCCCTTCCCAGTGATGAACAAGGCACTGTTACAACCTAAGAGCCCTGTTCTTTCCTGTTTAAAGACATTTTATTGATCATTATGCTTGTGAGTGACGTCACTGTGTTGGGTGAGTGTTGGACTGCCCAAGGTTGTGCTGTCCATTGGGTCTCTTTATCCATGTGACTATATTGATAAAATCTCTAGAGATTTCTTGAAGCTAGTTTTAAAGGTTTTTGTTTGTTTGCTTTTTTTTCCTGGTTTTGGACCTTGGCTATCTTTTTCCACCTGGCACCTGGCCCATTGCCACTGCCTAGGTCAAAATCATTGGGTAAATTGTTATATGTATTGGATAACATTTTGTCCTAGGGAGCTTAGTTTAAACATACTTTAAAAGCTAGGAAAAATATGTTTTTTCTTTTCCCTTTTCTATGATTGGAAAACTCAAACGTGGGCTCTCTTAAGTGTGAGCTTAGGAGAAAGCAGAGCTATATTGGTAAAATTATTTCTAGCCTAAAATCAAAGACAAATACAAAACAAAACTTGTCTGTCCATTTGGTCTAGATATTTGGTCTAGATGAACTTACCAACCATCAAAAACCTGCTACTTTTTTTCTCATTCATGTTTTATTTTTTTCTTTCTTGAAAATATATTTCTCTTAGAGACTTCAGACTCTTAGACTGTGTTAGACTCTGATTAAAGTATTCAAAGTATACCTGAATCTCCTGACAAACAAATAAACAAACAAAAAATAAAATGAAATATTACCACATGATTCTTTTTAGCAATATATTTATCATAATAACTTTATACATTTGCCTTTAATTTAGAATTTACTATTTCTAAAAACTAAGCTATAAAACATAAACCAAATTTTTTATTATAATACCTATGTTTTGAGACACTCCCACACTTGAGGAAAAGGTGGTCTTGCTCTGTTTCCCAGGCTTGAGTGCAGTTGTGTGATTATAGCTCACTGCTGCCCCAGACTCCTGGCCTCAAGTGAACCTCTTGCCTTAGCCTCCCTAGCAACTGGGACTACAAGCACGTGCTGCCATGCCAGGCTATAATACATATTTAAGTGAGACTTTGCACATAAGCCTAAATTTTACTTTTCTCCAAATATATTTTCAGTAATGCATTATTTCTTATGAGTCAACACATTTTTCATCTTTGTGCATATATATTGCTGCTATGATAGTGAAAGTATAGATAACATAATTTTTTGCATTTTTTTTTCTTTACTCAGATACTTCTCTGTTGGCCCTGGCTGACAGACAAAAAACTTCTATGGCAAATAAAATATATAACTCTCATTTTATCCCTATAGCTATTAAACTTGAAAAGCTGTCTTTGCTTTCTAGTTGAAATAAATTTTTAAATCTCTAATTCAATTAGTTAACTACAAAATTACCCAGATGTTCATTGGTTTCTGCAACCCATTGATTAAATTTACTGTACCCAGATATTCTTGCATATGCATCTAAAATATTTCATTATTCTAGCTAAAAAAAAGTCATGAAATATTGTCTTAATCTTATTCATTGTAAATATTCTACCTAGAATTGCACATGCTGCAAATACTTTGAAGATATCTTTGTAAATTAACTTTGGTAAACTCTATAGACAAGTCCTAAAACAATTTGTGCAACTGTTTTTGAAATGGGACTCTTTCTTGTTTGGTTTTGTCTGAGGTCCATAGACAAGAGGAGTCAACCACTCACACACACTTAGAGAAAACATGGTTAGGAACCAGCTGTGAGACTCTTAGCTTTACTCCAACAAGAGATGTTTTAAAGTTGGATAGGGCAAAGTCAGAGACTAGGAAAACAGTTTTGAAAGAGCTGTGTGAATTCCACCTACACAAACCTCTTCACAGAAGTCTAGAGAAGGTTGATTCAATGAAACCACTTAGATTCAGTGGTGCTTACACTGGTCAAAACCTTGAAATCAAAAGAGGATAGTTCTTGTTCTCCCAAATTCAGTGTAATAATAAGAGGTTGCTTCTTTGGGTATGTCCTGTTCTCCTCTATGTGTGAAATCAAAAGATGCACTTATGTTTTCTTTATGTGACCAAGGTATAGGACATGAAATAGCAAAAGCCAGAGTTGGCAGGGAGTTTACTTAGATCCTCCTGAAAGAGTTCCTTGAGTAGAGAAAATTGTTGGTAGAGAGAAGATAAAATGTAACTTTGCCTGCCTTGTATTTGCCAATGAGAAGAGATTTCCAAAAATAGGGACATGCTGGGGATTGGGAGGAGGCATACCTAAGAAAGAACTCTCTCCTTCTTTTGACAAAAAGAAGCAGTTTAAAATTCTGGAAGTCAGAGAACACCAATGCTGTATTACTATCAGAGAACTGGTTAAGAAAGCCCTTTTGTACGTTTTACCTCCTCTTGGTATTCCTACTTCCACCATAGAAATGCCAGAGATATTTTCATGTTCAAAAAAATAAGAAGCAAAATAGGCAGAAAATTAAGAAAAAGTCATCATACTTCAATTTCCCACTTCATGCAACCAGTTTGGAGCATGTTCAAGACGAGTTAAACAAACAAAAGCAAGCAAAAACATTTTTTTTTGCTCTGATTAGTTTAGATGCATTTTATAATTACTATTTTATTATTTACTTCTTAGAGCAATTTTAGGATCACAGCAAAATTGAGATAAATGTACAGAAATTTCTTATTTATCTCTTGCTCCTACACATGCATAGCTTTCCCCACCATGAACATACCCCACCAGAAAATAATTTGAATTTAAGTAAAATAGAAATTACGGTCATTAGACTGGGGATAATAATTGATGAAATGGTCTTTTATTTATTTAATAAAAGTAAGGTAGTCAGGTTTTTTTTATTAGCAAAATCATTAGCACTTGCCCAAGATTTCCTCCAAAGGCCAAGGAAAACACGCCCCCCAACAATGTTTATTTGGAGTGGGCAATGATTTCTGGAGTAGGGTATGGGTCTGTGGATAATAAAAGTTTTGGCCAAATATATCTCCCTCAACATATTAGTAAAAGAACAAATTATCCAAGAATTCAAGTAGACTATAAAGGAAATACAACCCCCAAATTGTTATCTCCCCTCTTTACACTTGTTTTAATCACGATTTAATCCTTTTTTTAAAAAATTTTCTGGTAAAACCCAGAAAATCTGACAGACGAATTCTAAAATACCTTTAACTCAAATATTCTTTATTTGTTTTTGTAACATGTTCACTGGAAAATCAAATTTCATATGACATTTATATACACAAATAGATATTTCTTTTTTTTATTGACTGTATTCTACTTAACTGTATTTTTGCAGTTCTAAAATGTGTTCAAATTTTGTAAGATCTCTGACATCAGAATATCTTGCAACAAATGGCTTCTTTCAGTTATATTTATAGCATTTTTTTCTTTTTTAATGATTCATAAAATGAAGACATATCATACAATTTAACAGCCAAAATCATATCAAACATATTAAATGTATATCTCAAAGAATACAAAACAACAATAAAGCCAGCAAAAAAACAACGAGATGTTCATCCTTGCACCCTACAATTACTGTTGAAAGCTCAAGCACACAACAAAACCAGAACAACTCCAAGCAATCAAAATTTTGAAGGGGACTCACCAGAGTTGGGATCAGAGTTGCCATCTGCTTCGGTCCTCTTGTCCGGAGAGGCCTGGTCATAGAATTCGTCCTGTGGCTGAACCAGAGGAAGAGGGTGTGAGATCAGGGTTCCACTACCCACCGGCTCGTGGTCTCCTAGACCACTGTCACTGCAGCTTTCCTGGGAGCCATCAGGGAGGTGAAACGTAACACGGCGCTGCGACTACAAAGAAGACCACAGGACATGCTGATTAACACTCCTCTCAAATAAAACAGGCCTAGTGGAACACAAAATCAAAACACTTTCAACAAGTGACACAATGCAAAAGCAAAACAAACCAAACTAGGAACAAAGCTAAGAACAAGTATTAATTATATGCCATTTACTGTGTAATGGCCAACCAGCAAAATACCAAAAAGAATTTCAATCTTGTATAATTCACGACCTTAACACTAAAGTTGGGGCTTTGAAAAGTGTAACAAGAGAGGCAAAACAAAACTAAACAAAACTCATACTAGTCGACAAAATTACAGAAAAAATTTAAATAAGATGAAATATGCAAATATGCTTTTGATAAATCTAAATAAATACTTAGAAAATGCAACATTTCATTTCTTTTGAATGGCCAGACACTGCGCTTACTTGATGTTTTTAGGATAACATTTGTAGTCAATATATTTCCTACAGTACCGCCTGTCTTCTTCTTTTTTTTTTTTTTTTTTGAGAAAGAGTTTTCTCTTGTTGCCCCGGCTGGGGGGGAATGGCGCGATCTTGTCTCACTGCAACTTCCGCCTCCCGGGTTCAAGTGATTCTATTCCCTCAGCCTCCCAAGTAGCTGGGATTTCAGGCACATACCACCATGCCTGGCTAATTTTTGTTTGTTTGTTTGTTTTTTGTTTTTTTGAGATGGAGTCTCGCTCTGTCGCCCAGACTGGAGTGCAGTGGCGTGATCTCGGCTCACTGCAAGCTCTGCCTCTCAGGTTCACGCCATTCTCCTGCCTCAGCCTCCCGAGTAGCTGGGACTACAGGCGCCCACCACCACTCCTGCCTAATTTTTTGTATTTTTATTCGAGACGAGGTTTCACCGTGTTAGCCAGAATGGTCTCGATCTCCTGACCTCGTGATCTGCCCACCTCGGCCTCCCAAAGTGCTAGGATTACAGGCGTGAGCCACTGCGCCCGGACATGCCAGGCTAATTTTTTGTATTTTTAGTAGAGAAGAGGTTTCACCATGTTGGCCAGGCTGATCTTGAACTCCTGACCTCAGGTGATCCGCCCACCTCAGCTTCTCAAAGTGCTGGGATTACAGGCATGATCCACCATGCCCAGCCCACCTGCTATTTTTAAAGGACACTGTACCCATGTGAGTGTCCCTAAAGCAATACTGGAATAATTAATGAAAATTATTATTTGAAGAGTCTCGGGATCTACTGACTGAGCTAGCTGTGCTAAAATTATTATTTTAAATAACCAAGTTCTATGCAATTGCCATTGATATACATAAAAAGAAGACTGTATTTTAAAAGAGATTAAATTAGAAATTATTCTTGCCCATTCACCCAGATATCACTCTAGACTTTGGCTACATTGCTAGTAGAATAGAATATCCTAGTTGAAAGGTATTTGGAATATCACTTTGGTATCTGTTTGCACAATGTCACTCTCAGATATGACCTAAAGTGTATACATGGTAACTTCAATAAATTGTAATGTTTACAAAAAAAGTTATTTTATAAAAAATAATGAATAAATTTTAATGTTTCCTCAGCACAGATAAGTTTAGTTTTCTTAGAAAATGCTCTTTTAGCTGCTATGATCCCTGAAAATATTGATAATTATGTGAGGTGGAGATTTAGGCCTTAGAGAATTGTATGCGAGCAGTACATTTGTGTTATTTGAATAAACCTTGTTTTCTTTCTGCTTAGCAGCCAAAAGACCTTTCAATATCATGCCACATATGACCACTTAAATTCAGAATTAATAAAATGATGAATGTATATATCAAAAAATATATAATATACAAGTATATAATGTATAATATGATCATTTTCTAGTACCTAAAATTTGTGCTTTTCAAGAGACAATTTATAGATTGTGTCCATTTCGAAGAAAAAGGATCACAGTTAGAAACAAAATGGTATAGATAGGTATACTGAAACTCCATGACTGCATACTTATAGACTGACAACCGAAGAGAGCCTATATCCTGTGAGTCACTGGTTCGAATCCAGCTCAGGGTCATAATGGAGAAGAAATGATATCACTTTACTGCTGCTCAATGATCTGTGTGAAATGAGTTGATAGTTCAGTACATTTTTAATGAACTGATGCCAACATCACATAAACTATAATCATAAATAGTACTAATTGCCTCTATTGTAACACATTTCACCTTCATGCACATGTATCTCAAGAATATCATTCCCTTCTCAAAGGTTTTGAAACGTGCCTAGGTGAGTGCTATAGAGAAGGCAAACTAAGCCTGAATATTAATACCTGATATGTATTTCTTCCTGGGTAAGAAAGATGACACTACATGAGTATTTATTGTAGTGTTTACTCTCTTATATATATTTAACTCTTCAGGGAAAGTCAATAATACAAATATTTGCTATTTATGTTTCAATATGCCCTCAACCTATCAATATCCTTTTGTGATAAAGACTATACTAGGAAAAACACTGCTAACTATGGACAACTATCAAACATAGCTTTTACAGTGACTGATCTACTAAAAACTCACAGATTTTAATGTATCTTTGGTATTATCTCTTGAGGAATACCTCTTAACTCTGGTGAGTAAAAAAAAAATCAAGACTTAAGAGAAAAGCAATGAAACAAATGATTCTTGAATCTTTGTAAAGCATTTTGGAAATCCCTTAAGCCATTAAGAAGTTTATGTTTCATAGACAGAAGTAAAAAAGAAAAAAAAATACATCTGTGATATTTTTAAACATAGTTAATACTGTTTTAATGACAATATTTCTTCCTCATAATGAATGTTTAAATATGCACTACTAGTTATACCTTAATCCTGCAGTTCTTGCAGGTTGTCCATAGAACAATTTTTTTATTGAGCATCTACTATATACCTGGTACAAAGATTACACTGAAAAGCAAAAGTAAAACATTGATTTCCAAAATTATTTCAAATATAGCTTATTATAGTACGTTTCACATACACTACACTATTTTCTTTAACATTTTATAAGTGAGAATAAGAAAATGTAAGTTTACTATAAATTATTTGAAATAATACACTGTAAATTGGAGTGATATAATGTTTAAACAATGGAGGCTTATAAAAATCTTTCTGAATTAATTTGACTCAGAGACGTTTAAGTCTTAATTGGCAGATTTGTGCACAATTCATCAGTCTGATGGGAGGGAGAGTGGTGATGTGTATGGATTAAGAATCAGTACATGGATATTATGGTATGAAGCAAATTGATGAAACAAACCCATCTTTAATTTATCATCATAATGATTGATGCAAGCAAAAGAATATCTGAATTATCAAGGCAGATGTAAGGAGACGAACTGAGTAAACTGACATGCAGAAAAACAAAGACCAATAAGATGTAGGAAACAAGGATTTTTGGTGTGTTTAAGGGCTCAGTAGTACTTGCTCTGGTTGAACTGCAGAGCACCAATTTAAAAAGAAGCCGGAACCAGATCTCATGGCTGTTGAATGAGTTCCTGGCTTTGAGAAATAGAAAATAACACCTTGCCTGTGGAAATGTTGAAAGGCTAAAAATAGTGTTCCTGGTATGCAATACATGACACATAGTAGACAGTGTTCCTGCTATGCAATACTTGACACATAGGAGATAGTCAAAAACAAGTAGCTGTAATTATTGAAATTGAAAACTACATTTTTAAAGCTTATGGTCTATCTATGTTTGGCTGGTTTTAAATATGTGATTCCCTCATTCCCCCCTCGTTCACAAGAGAAATATGTGATCCACAGAATTTGGCATGCCTCACCATGCGCCCTATTGATCCTGTCAACTCAGGGCCTTCTCTGAGGTGACACAGCTCTTAGTGTGGGGTGGGAAAGACTAAAAACCAGGAATACATGTTTTCTCCATGGAGAAAGTGAAGACTTGTCCATTATCCTTCCAGTACATCTATAAAGGCATATTCAGAGGAAAAAGAGTATACTTACTACCTCCAAAAATTTTGCATCTTGTTTCATCTTTATGGAAATAAGCTCAGTCTGGGTTATAAATGCAGTCAAATCCTGATTGGCTGAAGAGGGATGCCACATATTACAATAAGACTCCTTCAGCCTCTCCAGAGCTGGGCAGTTACATTTTGTTTTCCTAAGTCTATTTCTTGCCCATTCAATTTTCTCCTGTGGGAAATATTTTTATTATTACTCCTTCTGTCTGGTTAATTGTTTGCATGTCACATTTGTTTACCTGATTTATCATAGACAAGTTATATCCAGATTCTGGGCTGGCTTGAGAAAGAATAGCATGAAAGAACTAACTACTAAGGCTTCCACACTTTATGTTCTGTCAGGACTGCCGCTATGAATTCTGATTAGGCAACGTTTGTATCAGAAGTTCTACTCTACATAATTAATAGTGCCATGTGTTCACACATGGGTGTGTACAGGGTCCTGAAAGTCAGAAGGTGACACACTGGTTGAGTTTGAGAAACACCACCAAGAACCTCTGCAATACTTCTTTTTTCTTGCAGCTTAGAACAAAAGCAAAAGAAGGAACATTCAAGATGCCTAAAGAAGATATGCATGTCCGGCACTGAGCATTGTTCTTCAAGAGTCACTGAAAGAATGAGGCACCTAAGAAATCCCAATTATTGCTTGAATGTTTCTCTTATGTATTTCTTACTGGTATAGAATAGCATGCACAAGTGAATGAGTCACATTCAAGCCTACTATTTCAGTCTTATGAATTCAGAGACATTCCTATGTGCAAGGATTTGTGGGTAAATTTCATTGTTTTCTGCATAAAATAGTCTAAAGGTAAGAAAACAGTAAAATGTCTAATAGATGATTAATAAGTTATGTAATATCATGTAAAGATTACACCATACAGTTGTGTTAAGTATTGACAATACTAACAGTTATGTTAATTAATATGTATTGGCATAGAAAATATTTATAATCTATTGTTACAGATAAAACCAGGTTAATAAATATTTTGATAAATTGAATTTTGTTTTTCTTCATGTGTATTTATGTGTGAATCTGCATAAGTTAATTTCTAACCATGCATATTCCAAGTGTTTAAAGTAGTATTGTTTGGTCATGTGATGATGGTATTCAAAAATGTTATCATTTTGACCACACTAAAATTTCCACAAATTATCTTTGTAATAATAAAACATATCCCAATTTTTAATTGTTTATCTTCATCACTTATAGAAAAGTAGAGCTTAATTCAAAAGAACAGAAACATTTGATATATGGTATATGGGTTTTCCCTTGAGCTAAGGAATGCCAAACAATCTTCTGATCCCTTCTCTGTTATTCTCACTTCCATTCTTCACTTTCTTTACCTAGTTTTTTAATCATTGCAATTAAAGATCCTTGCCTTCTCAAGTAACATGATAACAACATGAGTCTAGAACTAAGCCAATTATTACCAACTAAATAAACTGATTATCTAATTAATGACTGACATTTAAAATAATTATTGTCCAATGGAATGGTATACATTGATATTATGAAAATAGAAAAAAACAGTTATTTGTAATTGTTTAAATATGATTTTATGTAGAGAGAATCTTTAAATATCTTCTCATGGAAATGTACCTAATTTTGATTTAATTCCCTTGCTAAGCTTAAGAAATAATATGTCATTTATTTATCTATCATTCTAACTGTATATCTATGTATCTGTCTATTGCTAAATAAATACACACACACACACACACACACACACACACCCCATCCAGAAAGTACTCATGATGAAGTAAAATACAAAACCATGGTAAAATTTTATATTCAAACATGTTTTTGCTTTATCTCTGCATAAATCCAATAAAGATTTGATTTTTCTTTATTTGAAATATTTTCATATATATCTCTTCCCAAGTAGCAAACGAAATCATTCCAAAGAGGCTTAAGAAATATAGAGACCAGAAACTGCATTTTAACATGCATATTTCTTATAATATTCACTAAAATATTTTGAACTTCCTTATTTTATAGGAACACAATTTAATTGTGATTTATAAGTAACTGTCATAAAGATAGTCTATGGCAAGTTCCTCAATAGCTTCTTACCATCTAAAATCAATTCATGAACACATTTCCTCTTAATAAAATCCAAAACTCATTGTGGTTTAGAAAGTAAAGTAAATGGGACCCAAAAAGCCATCTATGGTTATGGCCTAATTTGCTATTACTCTGAATATGTGCAGACTCCACTTAAGGGTAACAAATATTAACACACACATGTACTTCATTCATGGTTGAAAGATGAGAATCAAACCTTAAGAAAAGGTTTCTGAATTTATGATTTATGGAAATTACTAGTACCTATGTGTGTTCATTATCAAGGATAATAAATAGTTTTGAAGGATGAAATTACATACACTTTTCTAGTGATGATAAATAAAATATTTTATGAGTTGAGAATTTTTTTATGAGTCATTTTATCATTTGTAGCTCGAAAATTGACTTAATTTTCTATGCTGTTTATGGGAAGTACTTATGTTAAAATGGCTCCACTAATGTAGAAATTGCATCCTTTTTTGAGTGGGAAATTGTTTAGAAATTTAATTTTCTGTCTGGGCGTGGTGGCTCATGCCTGTATTCCCAGCACTTTGGGAGGCCAAGGCGGGAGGATTACGAGGTCAGGAGATCGAGACCATCCTGGGTAACACGATGAAACCCTGTCCCTACTAAAAATACAAAAACTACCCTGGCGTGGTGGCGGGTGCCTGTAGTCCCAGCTACTCGGGAGACTGAGGGGACAGAATGGCATGAATCCGGAAGGTGGAGCTTGCAGTGAGCCGAGGTTGCACCACCGCACTCCAGCCTAGGCAACAGAGTGAGACTCCATCTCAAAAAAAA
>NW_016813388.1:491905-502632 GCF_001698545.2 Rhinopithecus bieti
TTTAATTTTAATTTTAATTTTCTATTTTAGCCTGTTACATTTTTTTAGACAAGGAAATAAGGTAAAGTGACTCGTCTATATAGGTTTCAATGACAGAACCAAACTAAAATCTACAATCTCTGATTTCCAATATAAAGGTATTAGTACTGCTCATTCATCTCTTCACTTAAATAATTATTGAGTACCAACTCTATGCTAGACACTATTCTAGCTGCTAATACTACAATGGTCAACAAGACAAATATTATATTCCACAACTTCCTAAATAAGATCATATTCTAAAAAGTAGAATTTCATTAAGCTCCTCGCCATCAGTCCTGACGACTGTTTTGACTAGCAGCTGTGTCACCTTTTCATAATGTCATTCTCTCCTAAATCTTGCAAACTATGCAGACTTAGGCAAGGTCAGTGCGTGAATGGGAGACTTTCACCGTATTAATCAGCAGAAATCTAGGTAGGAAAAAAAGGCAAGGGGACTGTATCTGGGTTTATGCCAAAAAAAACCTGCAAAAAAATCTTTTTCCAGCCATAAATTAATATTCACTGCCAATTTGTGAACATAACAAATAAAAGGAATATAAAAATATCAAAGACTGCTAGAGTCATTCTGGACTCAAAAACAGAATATTTGTGAATTTTGTGTGTCTTAATGAGCAATTTTTTTTCATCTAGGTAGTTACAAAAGTATTAACAACCTCAAATAATGAAATAATGATTGATTGATGAAATCAAAACTAGCACATTTTTATGAGGAACATATACACATGACATGTTATGAACTTACAATAAATATTTATTTACTGAATAAAGATGAGTTAACCGGAATTGATATAGGAAATCTAAACAGGACAGAGGAGAAATGAAATATTATTGTCCATCCTTCAGTGTGATTTCTCACAGGAAAAGTCCCCTGTCTCCTCTACAATAACTTTTAAGAGCCCTGCCCTGTTTTAGAAGTTGTAAAGTGAAACATGATAACATTCCACTAGCTGTCAGCCTTTCCTCCTTTCCTCTTTGAATTTTTACATTTTGGAATATTTGGAGGCAAATGGGAAGGTTCAGTTTGTGTCTGAGAAACATATGCAACAACTTCACTGATCCTATTTGATAAATGTGAAGGTGTCAGCAATTTTAACAAGAATTTTTTGATTCCTAGTTTTATGCATGTTATATAAAGTAGAAATTGGGCGCAGATGATCACTGGTCATTTAAAGTCAAGCAGTATTTTCAGAGGAAGTGGAGGAGTTCGTCTGCACTATACTTACTGCTCTTTTAACCAGTTTGTTGTCTGCTGCTAAGCAACTGCTTCGTTTGAGGATAGAGCTGTCAGCTTTCGTTCTAACTTACTACTCAACTGCATGCTTAGTTGTGGAGACTTGTTTTCATGTGTGTGGAAAACTCACATGGACTTAAACTTGGCCTGTTTGATTGTAAATGTCTTATTGTGAAATGAGTTCCTCAAACTAAGGATCTGCATTTTTTCTGGGATTTGTAAAGGGCATCAAATATCTCTTAGGACTCCCTGTGGTAGAGGACTCATATTAATGTCATACGGTGATAAGTAGTATACTGTAATTTGATATTTATTTCTTACGATTTCAGTTAAGTAGCATTTATCATGTGAAAAAACAATCGGTAGATTTAAGAAACTTGAGAGAAAAATATACTGTGTACTCCTTTTGGGTGTAGTCTTGGTGCTTCAATTTGAACATTTGAAATAAACATAAAACAAAACAAAACAAAACAAAACTCTCCTCTACATCTTTTTCCCCCGTGGGACATTAGAGAGAAAAAAAAAAAAAGAAAGAAAAAAAGGTTCTGAATCAACTTCCCTTTATAGTTTGGGGACATCACCCTACCCTTATAAGCCTCCTCAGGGGTTCAAAGCAAACAGAGAGGATTAAAAATTGTCTGCATTGTTGTTGATTTGCTTCTTACATTCTTATTTATTAGTTCCTGCTATCAGAAACGTCCTCAACCTATTTCTCATTGCCCAGTAGGAATGCGGTACTTTATCTGAGCATACGAAATATAAAATGACTACATTAAACAGGAGCAGCTGTTCCTGAATCTGCAAGCAGAATTTTGCATCTATAAATGATATGTACAGAAATATGGAGGAAAAAACCCAGCAAGAGTCCTTTCCAATTTAGTTTTGTAGAAAAAACAAAGCCAACTGACAAAGTAAGTTACCCCTACCATATTTACAAAATCAGCATACGTGATTTTTGTAGCAATTTAATTATAAATTACATTAAATTATCACTATTATTAGGTAAATATATAGACGTCAGAGATACAACATATGGTCTTAGAAAAAGGAGGCTTTACTTTGGATAACAATGTATCACTACAAAATGTGGGATAAACCTCTTGTCAATGTTTATGACAAAAATGGAATCTGATTCAGTGTCTACTATTCAAGAATTTGTCTCAGTTCTCTGTAGCAGATTTTACAAAAGAAGTAATGGGAATCCCCCTAGTATTCCCCTTGTTAATAATTCTCTATACAAAATTAGACTTGTAAAACCAAAGTAGGCCACGTTTTCAAAGTAAGTTGCAACTTTTAGGACATAGTCCCAATTTCATACAATAATTAACCTCAGACTATGGCCACTTGATGGGGAAAAATGTTTAAACAGGCACACACCCACGCAAAGACACACACACACACACACTCTCTCTCACACACACATCTAAACATGCTTTAAACTTTCCTCATGTATTACAGAAAAAGGAAAAGATTGTAATTACCTAGTAAGAATGAAAACTAGTAATTCAAGCCTTTAAAGGACAGATAATGTTATTCCAAGTTAGAGAATGAAACACAAATAGAAGGGTTGAAGAAGTGATCTCTGCAGAAAGTCTCTGAGAAGTATTATTACTGCACAATGAGGTTGTTTAAAAAATTCTCATGAAGGATTGTTAATTTGTACCGATAATGTAGCATAATCTGTTTCAACTGATCTTATGTCACACAATGTAGTTTTATTTCATTTATTTAACTTTTAGATTTTTTTTGTTTTGTTTTTTTTCCGGAGTCTCTCTCTGTCTCCCAGGCTGGAGTGTAATGGCACAATCTTGGCTCACTACAACCTCCACCTCCTGGGTTCAAGCAATTCTCTGGCCTCAGCATCCTGAGTAGCTGGGATCACAGGCACTTTCCATCGCGTCCAGCTAATTTTTGTATTTTTAGCAGAGATGGGGTTTCACCATGTTGGCCAGGCTGGTCTCGAACTCCTGACCTCAAAAATAGTGAAGGAGTAAGAAGCTCTTTGCAATAGTCCTAGATCATGTAATGGATATATAGCACTGACAGATCATGGATTATGATTAAGTCTGAGCCATCAGTCACATATTTTTCAGCAAAAAAAGAAAAAGATCATGGATTATGATTAAGTCTGAGCCATCAGTCACATCTTTTTCAGCAAAAAAAGAAAAACGTCAGTGGGAATGATGTGTCCCTGTAGCATAGCTTTCTAGTCTATGATTCAAGGAGACAGCCATATAACTATTAATTAGCATAGGATTCACAAAAACAAGCAGTCACATTAAAGAACTTGATCCTCTTCAGTAGGTTAATGAGCGGATTAATTTGTATGGAGAAAGTGCATGGTCGTGCATAGTCTACAAAATGTAGGTAAAGATGGTAATTACACTGCAGGGTATGGAAACACGTGCATGCAAGAACGTGACAATGACACTATTGACAAATTACCGCATTCTCTCCTCCAGACTCTACTAAAAACATGACATATATTTGAGAAATGTTTTCTAGAATAGAGGACAGAGGGGAAACAACAGATTTGGAAAGGACTGTCTCTAGCCATATAAAGGACACAAAAAAGCATCCTTTGAATTTCATCTTAAATCTTAGACTTATTAATAAATGATATGAAGGGACAGATAGATGATGGATGGACAGAGAGATATAGGTAGTTAAATAAATAGAAATATCCATATGGGTTGACTATCCAATGCAAAGCTGTGTCTGTAGTTAACTACCAAATAAAAAAAGAAAGTTATGAAAAATTCATTTATTTCTTCTTAGTAATGGTATTGTGAAAAACGTTTGTATTGTGAAGTGCAAGCATATTCCAACTGGACTTCTTTTAATTTTCTCAAAGGGTGTCAATAAAAATGTTTGCAGTTGAAATATTTTGATTAGAAATGTACAATATTCAAGCACTATTTCTTTACTTCCAGTTATGTAAGTGAAGAACAAAATAAAGATACGTTTAGGATGTAGATAAAATGTATATATACATTTGTGAACATATGTATAGGTCTCTACATATTTATGTAACAAAACTGATGCACAAATACCAATACAAACGTACTATTTGTGTCTTAAAATGCAGACTTTATATTTTTAGACAGTAAAATTGTCAAACATATCTGAGATCTTTACTTATTAATGTTGAAAATAAAATCCAAACTTTATTAACTGAATCTTAAAAAGCCTAAATTAATGAAGATAAATTCTGATACATGTTATAGTCCAAAAAAGCCCTTTTCGGCTATGTTCAGTGCCAGGCAACATATAGCCTGACCAGGTAACAAAAAATTACTTGTTTAGAAATATTTCATTGAGTGTAGAATTTATCATATGCAATTGTGGTTATAAGATGAGAAAAACACACCCCGAATTAACAGAAATCTTATAAAGTACCTATTCTATTCTTTATTAGGTACTTACTGATTCATATGTTATGGCAGTGATATCACTAGATTCTTTAGAGTTTTCAAATTTGTAGTTTTGAATTGTTTTGAGACCTTGCATATTATAGGACACAGCCTCAAGGGGTCAACATTTTGCCTTTCATGACCTGATTTTCTTTTATTTTTTTGAAACAGCTAAAATACATTAGTAGTAGTGAACAGTATTTTTTAAAAAAGAAATTATAAAGTAAAAATGGCACATTTTCTTCAGTAGCTTAAAAATTATATTTGAGGACCATTACAAAAGTGAAATTCCAAAATATTTTGAGAAATCACAATATTAAGTGTAGCTATGAATGAGGACAAATTTGAAGGACAGCACTCATTGACATGCATAATTTCTGTTCTTTAAATAAAGATCAGTCTCAATTTTATTCTCAACTTATATGCAGAAATGTTCTTTTTGGATCACAAATTTAGTAATAATAGTAAAGGCAGTATGGTATGAGATAATGTGATGAATAGTGATGGACTTCATAAGGAGTTTTGAATCATAGAAATCTGAGAAAAAGCTTATGAAACAAGTTTTCAACATACATATTGAAAAGTAACAGATATGGAAATAATATCAAGATATTTTGGGAAGTTTTAATAAGCATTAATCAGTAGATGGAAAAACACGGACATCTTAATAAGCTGGAGAAAAATATGTTTTAAGCCTCTCTCGCTTTGAAAAATGTAGTATGTAACTATTACTCTACTCTGCTAGAATCAGTGTTCTTACAATGATCTTAAGGAAACAGAGAAACTAACCCAGTTGGAGTAAACATGAGTAAGATTTTATATCTCTTTNGATCATGGATTATGATTAAGTCTGAGCCATCAGTCACATCTTTTCAGCAAAAAAAGAAAACGTCAGTGGGAATGATGTGTCCCTGTAGCATAGCTTTCTAGTCTATGATTCAAGGAGACAGCCATATAACTATTAATTAGCATAGGATTCACAAAACAAGCAGTCACATTAAAGAACTTGATCCTCTTCAGTAGGTTAATGAGCGGATTAATTTGTATGGAGAAAGTGCATGGTCGTGCATAGTCTACAAAATGTAGGTAAAGATGGTAATTACACTGCAGGGTATGGAAACACGTGCATGCAAGAACGTGACAATGACACTATTGACAAATTACCGCATTCTCTCCTCCAGACTCTACTAAAACATGACATATATTTGAGAAATGTTTTCTAGAATAGAGGACAGAGGGGAAACAACAGATTTGGAAAGGACTGTCTCTAGCCATATAAAGGACACAAAAAAGCATCCTTTGAATTTCATCTTAAATCTTAGACTTATTAATAAATGATATGAAGGGACAGATAGATGATGGATGGACAGAGAGATATAGGTAGTTAAATAAATAGAAATATCCATATGGGTTGACTATCCAATGCAAAGCTGTGTCTGTAGTTAACTACCAAATAAAAAAAGAAAGTTATGAAAATTCATTTATTTCTTCTTAGTAATGGTATTGTGAAAACGTTTGTATTGTGAAGTGCAAGCATATTCCAACTGGACTTCTTTTAATTTTCTCAAAGGGTGTCAATAAAATGTTTGCAGTTGAAATATTTTGATTAGAAATGTACAATATTCAAGCACTATTTCTTTACTTCCAGTTATGTAAGTGAAGAACAAAATAAAGATACGTTTAGGATGTAGATAAAATGTATATATACATTTGTGAACATATGTATAGGTCTCTACATATTTATGTAACAAAACTGATGCACAAATACCAATACAAACGTACTATTTGTGTCTTAAAATGCAGACTTTATATTTTAGACAGTAAAATTGTCAAACATATCTGAGATCTTTACTTATTAATGTTGAAAATAAAATCCAAACTTTATTAACTGAATCTTAAAAGCCTAAATTAATGAAGATAAATTCTGATACATGTTATAGTCCAAAAAAGCCCTTTTCGGCTATGTTCAGTGCCAGGCAACATATAGCCTGACCAGGTAACAAAAAATTACTTGTTTAGAAATATTTCATTGAGTGTAGAATTTATCATATGCAATTGTGGTTATAAGATGAGAAAACACACCCCGAATTAACAGAAATCTTATAAAGTACCTATTCTATTCTTTATTAGGTACTTACTGATTCATATGTTATGGCAGTGATATCACTAGATTCTTTAGAGTTTTCAAATTTGTAGTTTTGAATTGTTTTGAGACCTTGCATATTATAGGACACAGCCTCAAGGGGTCAACATTTTGCCTTTCATGACCTGATTTTCTTTTATTTTTTTGAAACAGCTAAAATACATTAGTAGTAGTGAACAGTATTTTTTAAAAAAGAAATTATAAAGTAAAATGGCACATTTTCTTCAGTAGCTTAAAATTATATTTGAGGACCATTACAAAAGTGAAATTCCAAAATATTTTGAGAAATCACAATATTAAGTGTAGCTATGAATGAGGACAAATTTGAAGGACAGCACTCATTGACATGCATAATTTCTGTTCTTTAAATAAAGATCAGTCTCAATTTTATTCTCAACTTATATGCAGAAATGTTCTTTTGGATCACAAATTTAGTAATAATAGTAAAGGCAGTATGGTATGAGATAATGTGATGAATAGTGATGGACTTCATAAGGAGTTTTGAATCATAGAAATCTGAGAAAAGCTTATGAAACAAGTTTTCAACATACATATTGAAAAGTAACAGATATGGAAATAATATCAAGATATTTTGGGAAGTTTTAATAAGCATTAATCAGTAGATGGAAAACACGGACATCTTAATAAGCTGGAGAAAATATGTTTTAAGCCTCTCTCGCTTTGAAAATGTAGTATGTAACTATTACTCTACTCTGCTAGAATCAGTGTTCTTACAATGATCTTAAGGAAACAGAGAAACTAACCCAGTTGGAGTAAACATGAGTAAGATTTTATATCTCTTTTCTGCTGGGTAGAAGAGTCTTTGCTCTGAATAGTCGAAGTAGCTGGACTTCATTTTTTTTTAACCCACCTATCATTTCAGATAGCCACTGTGACTTTGAGTCTGATATTTGAAACAAAATTCACTCCTACATTTCAGTGATAACTGCTACTCACCCTATGGATTTTTAGTTAGTCTGTCCTTTGAAAACATTACCGAGTCACCTATCTCAGTTATTTGTGTACTAGGGATAATTTGTTTCCTCTGGATACAAATATAAAATTCAAACATATGTCAAGAACTTCTATATGTCAAAAGCTTCTGTAAGTTTAGGTAGCTTCTGTAAAATATTGAATTGCTCTAAAAAATGTAGTTACTTTAGAAGGCATGACATTCTCAAGCATTATGTTCTAAATGTGGATAGAGCAATCTAGAAGATAAACATCCTAAAATAGTAGCAATATGTTTTTTGAAGATAAAAACGTAAACACTAGTAAGTTCTCTTGACTCTAAGATCTAAATGATGTACACAGAATTGCCTTCTCATTTTTGTCTAGGGCAGAGAGGGAAAGATAGTTTCAAAATAAAATGTGTGCAAAATTTCCCACACGTGGGAGGATCTTACTGTCTAATACAATTTGCCCTACACGTTAAAATTCAAGAACAATAAAACAGCCTGCAATTAGAAAAAAATACATTAATTTTTCTAAAACATATACATAGGCTCACAAATATCAGTAATACATTATTGTATGTATATAATGTTAAAGATGATGAACAAATTGCTAGTCTGAAAAAACTTTTCAATGAAATTATTATAGTCAACGATTGCTTAAAATGTGTATTGAAACAAAATGGAGGAGAAATAAAAGAAATAAAATAAAATGTTATTATCTAGGTTTTAGAAAAAACTGTAAAACACAATGAGTTAACACTAACATAAACTATAGATTTTATTAATAAAAATGCATCAATACTGGTTCATCATATGTAATAGATGTCACACTCATGCAAAATGTTAATCCTAGGGAAAACTGTGTTCAATAAGATAGTGTATATAAGAATTCTTTGTGCTTTGGGCATGATTTTCTGTCAGCCTAAAACTGCCCTAAAAATAGTCTTAAAAAAAAAAGATTAGAAAAAGGAAGTAGACAAACTTTTGTAGTAAAAATAAGAGACTTTGGGCAATCTTCAAATAATTTAAATGATAGCACTGTTCTATATTATGTTGAAACTTATTTCTATTGAGCCTGTGTGCGTGAGAGCACGTGTGTGTGTTAGTGATATAGATAATTATGTATCATCATTCTTATATTTAGCCCTGAATGAGCCATTTTACATCAGTCATCAAGGCTCTATATTCATATAATTACATGTATTTCAAAAAAAGTACTTCTGCTTCCACAAATTTGTAATTGTGGTCCTCAATAGTCCTTGGCTTCTATTTTTTAATTTTTTAAACAGTATAGACTTTAAAGTTTCTACATTAAATAGACATTTTAAAATATTTTATAATGATTTAAAGAAATATTTATTATCCAAGAGACATATTTCAGAGAGTTAACTTCATGAAGATGAAATGAAATGCTCCTCATATCAGAAAATAATTCTGATCTAGTTCATGTCCTGGTCTGACAGATGGAAGAAGACAGATGATGGCACTTTGAGAATTAAGAAATCACCTTTCCTGGAATAGATCATAGAGTTTACTGTCTGTAGAAGGCATCTTATCTGAGGCTTCATCAGCTGATAAAGCACACAGAGAATGCAGTTCAGACATCTTGTTTTATCACTGAGTTTTCATAGGTACAAAAATCTAGAAGAGTTTCATCAGACTTGCAGTTTGGGTAATAACCAATCAAACACAGAAGTTCAGCAATATTAGTTACTAAGAAACTCTGATAGAAAAAAGTTATTTTAGTGCAAGAGTATGATCTTATGACCCCTTCCTCCTCCCCATCACCCCATACATATAATCACCCATAATGTTTGTAGGGCAAAACTGTTAGAAGAAAAGAGTTCAATCGCAGTGTTTCTGGTAAAAGAAGAAGTTGAAAATGAATGATTTGAGATATAAATATATTTTAGCAACATTGTTTTAAAACTTCCAATCTATTCTCCTTACTATTTTCATTACCATTTTCCAAAATTCACGCAAGAGACATTCATATTTAAAAAATAGAGTACAAGAGAAAGTACCTAAATTATGAGTCCTTACAAAACTGATATTTCTAAAACTAAAACATACAAAGAATTTGAAAACATGGAAAATGCCTGCTAAAATAGAAGGATATAAGATGTACTTGTAAATGTGGAGAATCATATTCTAGGATAGAAAAGTTTAAGAACAGTGGAGACTCCCTAGAGCTCTTTAGTCAGCTATTCAACAAAAACTGTTGATCACCTACTTCTATCAGAGACCCTGTTAGATACTGAGATTTTTGTCAGTCAAGAATGGTACAGTCTCTCCATTCATAATGTTTATAAAGTAGTAAATGACATAGACTAGAACTAGTAACTACAGATGAAATAGGTATTATGAAGAAGAAATTCAGGGTACAATAGAAATAAGTAATAGAAAGATCCAATCTATACAGGGAAGTCTTCCAATAAGGGATACAGCAGGACATGAAGGGCCACTTGGCTTACACTGAGAGGCTACGATTCATAGTCCCACTAGCTTATAATTCTATGCAAAACAATGAAATAATAATTCTACAAAAGCAGCCTCTTGTCAGCTTTGTTTGCATTCCTGTGTGGAACACAAACTCTGTATACCTGAAATAAAACTAATAAGAAAGATTCTAGATGTTACTGAAACATGTTTCCCAAAGCTCCCGAAGTTCTCTTGATTTTTACTCTGTCCATCTAAATACATTAACATCAACATAGATGTAGTGATGTTTACCTTTTCAGGATTGAATTATTAAGTTGCAATAATGCTGGGTGCTTAATAATTCTACCCTGTTACACTCTCTATTGTTTCTCTCAGAATTTCTTAGGATAGCTGAGGTTTTCACTGTATTTTCTGAAATTATTATCAAAATCATACATTAAGAAAATTATGACCAGCTATAGCTAGAAATAGAAATTTCTTTATTTTATTTATTTTATTTT
>NW_016813388.1:503389-526169 GCF_001698545.2 Rhinopithecus bieti
GATGAGCATTTTTTCATGTGTCTGTTGGCTGTATGAATGTCTTCTTTTGAGAAATGTCTGTTCATATCCTTTGCCCACTTTTTGATGGGGTTGTTTGTTTTTTTCTTGTATATTTGTTTGAGTTCTTTGTAGATTCTCAATATTAGCCCTTTGTCAGATGAGTACATTGCAAAAATTTTCTCCCATTCTGTAGGTTGCCTGTTCACTCTGATGAGCAAGGGCAGCAAAAGCAAAAATTGACAAATGGGATCTAATTAAACTAAAGAGCTTCTGCACAGCAAAAGAAATAGAAATTTCTAAAAGGCAGGGACCATGTCTTATTTGAATTGATATATCTCGCACTTCACATCATGCTTAGCACATGACAGGCACTTGAAATATGTGTTGAATGAAAATATACAACCATGTACATAATCAAAAACTATTTTTTCCTTAATGACAGTGAAATGAAATAACCGACTTGACTTCATTTTTTTAAACAGGAAAAACATGTTACCTATCATCTTAGAAAAAAATACTGAAGAGATGGAGCAAGATGGCTGAATAGAAGCCTTCACCAATCATATTCCACACAGAACACCAAACTGAATAACTATCCACACAAAAAAGCACCTTCATAAAAACCAAAAGTCAAATGAACGATCACAATACCTGGTTTTAACTTTATATCATTGAAAGAGGCATTGAGAAGGGGTAGAAAAGAAAGTCTTGAATTGCCAACACCACCCCTCTTCCATGCCCCAGCAGTGACCTTGTGGTGCGGAGACAGAATCTGTACACTTAAGGGAAGGAGAGCGCAGTGATTGTGAGATTTTGCATTGGAACTCGGTGCTGCCCTGTCACAGTGGAAAGCAACACTGGGCAGAACTCAGCCAGGGCACGTGGAGAGAACATTTAGACCAGCCCTAGCCAGAGGAGAATCACGCATCTCAGTGGTCAGGAGTGAGTTCCAGCAAGCTTTGCCACCAAGACCTAAAGTGCTCTGGAGTGCTAAATAAACTTCAAAGGCAGTCTAGGGCACAAGGACTGCAATTCCTAACCAAATTCTGATGCTATTCTGGGCTTGAAGCCAGTGGACTTGGGGAACATGTGACTTAGTGAGACACCAGCCAGGGTTTCCAAAGGAGTGCTTGCACTATCCTCACTCAACCCCAGGCAGTATAGCTTGTGACTCCAGGGGAGACTTCCTCCTTTATTTGAGGTGAGGAGAGGGAAGAGTAAAGAGGACTTTGTCTTGCAACTTGCCTACAAGCTCAACCATAGTAGGATAGATGACCAGGCAGAGCCTTGACGCCCCTAATGCAGGCCCTAGCTCCCAGAGGACATTTCTAGATACTCCCTGGGCCAAAAGGAAAACTGCTGCCTTGAAGGGAAGGACCTATTCCTGTCAAGATTAATCACCTGGTGACTAAAGAGCCCTTGGGTCCTGAAAAATCAGCAGCGGTAGCCAGGTAGTACTCGCCATAGCCCTTGGGTGAAACTCAGAGATATGATGGCTTCAGCTGTGACCCAGCACATTCCCAGCTGTGGTGGTTATGGGAGAGAAAAATCTTTCTGCTTGAGAAGGTAAGAGAGAAGAGTAAAGGGGGCTTTGTCTTGCAGCTTAGGTACCAGCTCAACCACAGGAGGATAAAACATCAAGTGGGTTCTTGAGTTCTCTGATTTCAGGCATTGGCTGTTAGATAGCATTTCTCTATCTGCCCTGGGCTAGAGGGGAGCCCACTGCCTTGAAGGGAGTGTCCCATACCCAAGAGTATTCACCAGAAGCTGACTGAAGAGCCTTTGGGTCTTGAGTGAACATCAGTGGTAGGCAGGCAGTACTTGCTGGGGGCCTGGCAAAATGATGGCCGGGGAAGAAATTCAACTGCTTGTGGAAAGAAGAAGGAACAGTGGGAAAAACTTGTCTTTTGGCTTGGGTGCCAGCTCAACCACAGTAAAATAGTGCACCAGATAGATTCCTAAGGTTTCCAATTCCAGGCTCTGGCTTCCAGACAGCATCCCTGAATCTGCCTGGAGCCAGGATAAACTCACCGCTCTGAAGAGAAGGACACAACCTAGTTGGCTTTGCCACCTGCTGACTGTACAGTGCTAGGGCCTTGGGCAAACATAGGTGGTACCCAAGCAGTGGTTACCGCAGACTAGGGGTGAGACCCAGTGCTGTGCTGGCTTCAGGTCTGAACGAGCGCAGTCACAGTGGTGGGGTGGCCACAGGTGTGCTTGAGTCACCCCTCCTCCAGTTCCAGGTAGCTCAGCACAGAGAGAGAGACTCCATTTGTTCAGAAGAAAGTAAGGGAACAGAGCAAGATTTTCTGCCTGGTAATCCAGAGAATTCTTCTGGGCCTTATCCAAAACCACCAAGGTGGTACCTTCAAAAGTCAGCAAGAGCCACAGTGTTATTGACATTGGCATGCCCCCTAATGCAGATACAGCTGCAATGATCAAAAACTTAGGTCACAACACCCAAGTCCTTTTGAATACCTGGAAAGCCTTTCCAACAAGGATGGATATAACAAAAGCCCAGACTGTGAAGACTACAATAAATACCTAACTTTTCAATGCCCAGACACCAACAAACATTCACAAGTATCAAGAGCATCCAAGAAAATCTGACCTCACTAAAAAAAAAACTAAAGAAGCCATCAGGGATCAATCCTGGAGAGATAGAGATATTTGACCTTCAAGACAGAGATTCAAAATAGCTATTTTTAGGAAAGTCAATGAAATTCAAAATGACACAGAGAAGAAATTCAGAATCCTATCAGACATATCTAACAGAAAGTCTGAAAAATTTTAAAAAACCAAACAGAATGCTAGACATACTAAAGAATCTGTCAGAGTCTGTTAACTGTAGAATTGATCAAGCAGAAGAATTAGTGAGAGTGAAGACAGGCTACTTAAAACTACACTGTCAGAAAAGACAAAAAAAGAATGAATAAAAAAGATTGAAGCCTTCCTACAAGATCTAGAAAATGGCCTAAAAAGGGCACATCTAAGATTGATTGGTCTTTAAGAGGAGGTAGGGGCTGGGGGAGAAGATTATTCAAAGGGATAATTACTGTAAATTTCCCTAACATAGAGAAACATATCAAAATTCAAGTACAATAAGGTTATATCAGAACACCAATCAGATTTCACTCAAATAAGACTGCTTCAAGACATTTAATAATCAAATTATCAAAGGCCAAGGATAAAGAAAGGGTCTAAAAGCAGCAAGAGCAAATCAATGTATGATACAATGGAGCTCCAATACGTCTGGCAGCAGACTCTTCAGTGGAAACCCTATAGGCCAGGAGAAAGTGGCATGACATATTTGAAGTGCAAAAGAAAAAGAAAAAAATCCTTTTATCCTAGAATAGTGTATCAAACAAAATATCTTTCAAACACGAAGGACAAATAAAGAGTTTCCCAGAAAAACAAAAGTTAAGGGATTTCGTCAACACCAGACCTGCCCTAAAATAAATGCTAAAGGGAATTCTTCAGTCAGAGAGAAAATGGTGTTAATGAACAATAAGAAATCATCTGAAGGTACAACTCACTGGTAATAGTAAGTAAACAGAAAAACACAGAATTTTATAACACTGCTTTTGTGGTGTTTACTCATTTCTTGAGTAGAAAGACTAGAAGATGAATTGATCAAAAATAATAACTAACTACAGTCACATTTCACCACATCAATGGTACAAAAAGATATAAATAGAAACAACAAAAGGTAAAAAGCAGGGGGGCAAAGTTAAAGTGTAGAGCCTTTATTAGTTTCCTCTTCACTTGCTTGTTTGTTTGCTTAGGTAATCCATGTTAGTTATCATTGTTTTACAATAATGTATTATAAGATATTATTTAGAAACCTCATAGTAACCCCAAATTAAAACACACAGACACACACACACACACACACACACCAGATACAGAAAAAAATAAAAAGCAAGGAATTCAAACATACCACCATAGAAAATCACCTTCAGTAAAAGGAAGACAGGAAGAAAAGAAAGAAGAGTAGGCCACAAAACAACCAGAATACAACAAACGGCAGGAGTAAATCTTTACTTACCAATAGTAACATTGACTACAAATGAACTAAACTGTCCAATTAAAAGAAATAGAGTAGCTGAATGAAAAAATAAGAGCCAATGATCTGTTGCCTGCAATAAACACACTTCGCCTATAAAGACACACCTAGCCTGAAAATAAAGGGATAGGAAAAGATATTCTATGCAAATGGAAACCAAAAGAGAACAGAGTAGCAATATTTATATCAAACAAAATAGATTTCAAGAAGAAAACTCTAAAAGAGATACAGAAGGCCACTATATAATGATAAAGGGGTCAATTCAACAAGAATATATAACAATTGTAAATCTATATGTACTTAGCAATGGAGCACCCAGATTTATAAAACAAATGTTATTATAACTAAAGAAAGAGATACACCTCAATACAATAATAGCTCTTATTATATATAAAATAGCTCTCATTATATATATAATAGTACCCCACTTTCAACGTTAAAAAGCTCAACCACACAGAAAATCAATGAAGAGGAAAGGGATGTTGTCTTGCAAAGTCCCCTTTACAGTGGACTTAATATTCCCTATAGACCAATTGGACTTAATGTACACTATAGACAATTGAATTTATTGTGCACTATAGAGCAAAAGGGCCTAATAGATATTATATAATATTTCATCCAACAGCTACAAAATACACATTGTTCTCCACAGCACATGAATCATTCTCAAGGGTAGACCATATGTCAGGCCACAAGACAAGTCTCAAAAGTTTAAAAAAATTGAAATTATATCAAGTATCTTCTCTGATCACAATAGCATAAAACTAGAGATCAATAACATGAAGAATTTTGGAAACTATACAAATACATGAAAATTAAATAATACATGCCTGAATGACCAGAGGGTGAGTGAAGAAATTAAGAAGGAAATTTTTTAAGTTTTGAAACACATAATTATGGAAACACAACATACCAAAACCTATGGGATACAGCAAAAACAACACTAAAAGTAAAGTTTATAGGTATAAGTGCCTACATCAAAAAAGCAGAGAAACTTCAGGTAAACAACCTAACAATGCATCTTAGAGAACTAGAAAAGAAAGACCAAAGCGAACCCAAGTTAGTAGAAGAAAAAAATACTAATAAAGATCAGGGGAGAAATAAATGAAACAAAAAAAGTACAATTGATCAATGAAACAAAAAAAGTTTTTTATAAATAAAATCCACAAACCTTTAGCCAGACCAAAAAGAAAAGAGAGAAGACCCAAATAAATAAATTAGAGATGAAAACAGAGACATTACCACTGATATGGCAGAATAAAAGAACTAGAGGCTAGAGGCTAATATGAGCAACTATGTGCCAATAAATTGGAAAACCCAGAGGAAATGAATAAATCCCCAGACACATACAACCTACAAAGATTGAACCATGAAGAAATCCAAAACCTGAACATACCAATAACAAGTAATGAGATCAAAGCTGTAATAAAGTAATAAAAAGTGTGCCAGCAAACTAAAGCCTAAGACCCAATGATTTCACCGTTGGATTTTACTAAACATTTATTTAAAGAATTAATACCAATCCTACTGAAACTATTCCAAAAAATAGATGAGGAAGGAATGCTCCCAAACTCATTCGACGAGGCCAGTTTTACACTGATACCAAAACCTGACAAAACACATTAAAACAGAAAATATAAACCAATATCCCTGATGAACATTGATGCAAATATCCTCAACAAAATGCTAGCAAATCAAGTTCAACAACACATTAAAGGTAACTCATTATGATCCAGTGTGATTTATCCTAGGGATGTAATAATGGTTCAATATATGCAAATTTCTCAATGTGATACATCATCTCAAGAGAATGAAGAGCAAAACCATATGATCCTTTCCGCTGGTGCTGAAAAAGCTTTTGATAAAGTTCAATACCCTTTATGATAAAAACACTCAAAAAACTAGGTAGAGAAATAACATACCTCAATACAATAAAACCATATACGACAGACCCAGAGCTAGTATCATACTGAATGGAGAAAACTGAAAACCTTTCCTCTAAGATTTGGAGGAAGGATGCCCATCTTCATCACTGTTATTCAACATATTTCTGGAAATCCCAGCTAGAACAATTACACAAGAGAAAGAAATAAAGGGAATCCACACTGGAAAAGAAGAAGCCAATTATCCTTGTTTGCAGATAAAGAACCTAAAGACTCAGTCAAAACATGATTAGAACTGATAAACAAATTCAGTAAAGCTACAGGATACAAAATTAGCATATAGAAATCAGTAGCATTTATTTATGCCAACAGCGAACAATCTGAAAAAGAAATCAAGAAAATAATCCCATTTACGATAGTCACAAATAAAATAAAATACCTAGGATTTAACTTAACCAAAGAATTGAAAGATATCTTCAATGAAAATTTTAAAACATTGATAAAAGAAATTAAAGAGGACACACAAAAAAGGAAAGGTATCTATGTTCATGAATTGGAAGAATCAATATTGTTAAAATGTACATATTACCTAAAGTAATATACAGAGTCAGTCCAATCTGTAAACAAAAAAATGCAATGATATTCTTCACAAAATACTATTTTTAAAAAGTCCTAAAATTTATATGGAACCACAAATTACCCAAAACAATCCTGAGCAAAAACAACAAAACTGGAGGAATCACATTATCTGACTTCAAATTGTACTACAAATCTATAGAATCCAAAATAGCATGGTATTGGCATGAAAAAGACATATTTACCTGTCCGGAGCCGTGAGGCCCGGAAATTGCCGCGGCCTCTGTTGCTTAAGCTCCGCATTGTGGAGACAAGATGGCGCACTTCCTGGTTCTTCATCATCAACTTTTCCCGCGCGCGTGAACTTTTCCCGCCCGCGCGTAGATAACCTCCCGCACCCGGGAAAGACTAAGTCTACCAAGCATGCGCCTGGTGACGTCTCTCATTATTCTCCTCCCCGCCTGCTCTGAGCCCTTCCTCTTCCCTGCCAGCCTATATAAGGCATTGCACCGCCGCCATTAAAGGAGACTTGATCAGGATACTGTCTTGTCTCCATTTCTTGTGTCTCTTGTCTCTCTAAATTCCCACCCCCTCCTCCAAGGTCTGTGTTAAGGATCCCGCTGGACGGGACATTTACCAATGGAACAGAATAGAGAACAAATGGAGAAACAAAATAGAGACACAAATCCATACATCCACACTGAACTCATTTTTGACAAAGGTATCAAGAACATACATTGAGGGAAATGATAGTGTCTTCAATAAAAGATGCCATGAAAACTGCATATCCACATGCAGACAAATGAAACTAGATTTCTATCTCTTGCCATATACAAACATCAAATAAAAATGGATTAACGGCTTAAATCTAAGACCCCAAACCATGAAACTATTAAAGAAAACACTGGGAAAACTCTCCTGGACAGTGGTATGGGCAAAGATTTCTTAATAATACTCTATAAGTACAGACAATCAAAGCAAAATAGACAAATGAGATCACATCAAGTTAAAAAGCTTCTTCACAGCAAAGGAAAGTCTGTTGTCTAACAAAGTGAAGAGACAGTCCAGTGAATGAGAGAAAATATTGGCAAACTATCCATCTGACAAGATACTAATAACCAGACTACATAAGGAGCTCAAACAAGTCAATAGGAAAAAAACCCTGTTAATCTGATTGTAAAATTTTCAAAAGATCTGAATAGACATTTCTCAAAAGAAGACATACATATGGCAAACAGGTAATTGAAAAGGTGCTCAACATCATTGATCATCAGAGAAATGTACATCAAAACTGCAATGAGATATCATCTCACCCCAGTTAAAATGGCATTTTTCCAAAAGACAGGCTATAACAAATGCTGGCGAGGTTGTGGAGAGTAGGGAAGCCTGGTACACTGTTGGTGGGAATGTAAATTAGTACAATCACTATGGAGAACACTTCGGAGGTCCCTCAAAAAAAGTAAAAATAGAGGTACCATATGATCCAGCAATCCTTCTGCGAGGTATAGACCCAAAAGAAAGAAAATCAGTATGTCAAAGAGATAGCTACACTCCCATGTTTATTGCAGCACTATTCACAATTGCTAGGATCCAGGATCAACCTTAAGTGTCCATCAGCACAAAAATAGATAAATAAAATGTGGTCCATATACACAATGGAGTATTATGCAGATAAAAAAGAATGAGATCCCATCACTTGCAACAACATGGATGGAACTGGAGGTTATTATGTTAAGTTGAAATAAGCCAGGCACAGAAAGACAAACTTCAAATGTTCTCACTTATCTGTGGGAGCTAAAAATCAAAACAATAGAACTCATGGAGATAGAGAGTAGAAGAATGGTTACCAGGGACTGGGAAGGGTAGTGGTGGGGTTGGAGACATGGGAATGGTTAATGGGTACAAAAATATAGTTAGAAAGAATGAATATAATCTAGTATTTCACGGCACAACAGGGCAACTACAGTCAATAATAATTTATTGTATATTTTAAAATTACTGTAAGAGTACAATTGGGTCATTTGCAACACAAATAAAGGATAAACACTTGAGGTGAGGCATACCCATTTATCCTGATGTGATTATTACGCATTGTATACCCGTATCAAAATTTTATGTACCCTGTAAATATGTACACCTACTACATACCCACAAAAATTAAAAAAATACTGAAAATTCATTTGAGTTGACATATAGAAAAAAAGACAGATATGCTTGTTTTTCTTTGTTTTTTTTTGTTTTTTGTTTGTTTGTTTTGAGACAGAGTCTTTCACTGTCACCCAAGTTGGAATGCAGTGGCATGATGACCTCAGTTCACTGCAGCCTTTTACCTCCTGAGCTCAAGCAATCCTCCCATCTTAGCTTCCCAAGTAGTTGGGACTATAGGGGTATGCCACTATGCCCAGGTAATTTTTTCTTTTCTTTTTTTTTTTTTTTTTTTTGTAGAGACTGGGTTTTGCCACGTTGCCTAGGTTGGTCCCTAACTCTTGAGCTCAAGCAATTCACCCACCTTGGCCTACTAAAGTGCTAGGATTATAGGGGTGAGCCACCACACTCTGCGGCATTTAAAAAAAATTAAAAAAATGATTCTGTGTAAGTGTTGATTGTCTCAAAGGATTTTTCCTGAAGGCCTTTCAACAAGTTGAATTTCTGTTCAGAATGTCTTCTTTTCTGGGAACTACAGAAGAAAAAAAAATGGAAAAGGAAATAAAGAATCACAGCCTGAATTTGAACCATGAAAAACAGTAGTTAAGAGTGAGTGAGTACTGTGTGACAAGTGGTAAAACTCTCTTTCTGATCATAGGGAAAATAAAATAAGGCCCAAAAGATCTGTGCAGAATGAGGTCTAGAAAGGAGGAAAGTGCTTTCCAGCATTGTTTTATTCTCATATGAGGAAAATATTTAAATATTAAGAATTTTATTGTTTATAAAACTTCTTAACGTTAAGGACTATTCAATACAATGAAATGGTACACTGTTGATCTCTCTTTATACAGAAAGAGGAAACCAAAGGAAAGATTTGGGTATTTACCTGGTGAATTCCAAGACGCTTGCTATTTCTTTCTTAAATCCCCAGAAGGAAATGAGAGCATTTGAACTTTTAAAAGGAGTATAAAGCAGAAATAGCTCTTGCAGCAGAAGGGCAAGTCAGAGCAAGAGGAACAAGGAAAAGAAAACAACAGAAATGAGCTTCCTCAGACAAAAGCCTATGTACATTTTAATTACACCGATTTGCCTAGGCCACCAGGCAATCTGTTAGAATTCATTAGTGTGGCTCAGGGTCCAGAATAAGTTATATAGAGATCAGTGGATATAAGACATTATAACCAATTACATGAGTTTCTACTCCAGTTCCAGACACGTTACGGAAGTCTCAGCTCATGTGTGTGGCATCACTTTAGCCTCCAGGAAGCTATCTCAGTCTCTCCTACTGTAAACATTTCTCCCTGAGTCACCACAGCATCTGTTGTTTCTAGGTGAAGGGCTAATACAAATAAAAGGGAGGTGCCTGGTATCTGGCCACATACACACAAAGTCACTTCATCATATGGGAGTCTCTTCATTGCTATGATCTCAAGCATTTCAGGAAGAATGCCAAATGGAGAACAAAGAGACAGGCAGGCAAGGAGCTCCTTGGTGGCCTGGATTACATCACAAGCATAGTTTTTGCCAGATTAACATCTATGCTTTTTCTGACTCCGAATGTGACTTTAAACAAAAATTCTCATTCTCTGTGTAGTATTTTACAGCAATTGGAAATCCAGTATTGAAGTAATTCTTTGGAATCCAGCAGATCTGAATGATGGGTGTCAGTGTATGCGCATATGTGAATTATATTCTAAGAACTCATGGAAACAGATGTCATAATATCTCCTCCTGCCAATGGAGCAGGGAACGACATCCTACACTCCTGGGCATATTTGTGGGTGTAAAGCATCACCACTTACAAGGATTACCTGTCTATTTTGATGTGCATTATTAGCCTAATGCTTACTCTTTCAGAGCCTGAACATCAAAGAAATCTACAGTCCAGTCGGCCCTCTGTGTTCCAGGGTTCTGCATCCTCAGATTCAACACACTGCAGGTTGAAAATTCACAAAATAAAATGCTTTTAAAAAACGGCATTAAAGAGAAAATACAGTGTAACAACTATTTACATAGCATTTACATTTTATTGGGTATAAGAAATCTAGAGATGATTTTTAAAATATGGGAGGATGTGCCTAGGTTATATTCAAGAACAATGCCATTTTCTACCAGGCACTAAAACATCTGAAGATTTTGGTATCTTCTGCAGTTCTGAAACTAATCCTCCCATTGTATTAGTAAAACCTTGCTTTTGTTAGATTTTTTTGTTTGTTTTTTGTGTGAGGGAAATAATGAAGTATAATAATCAGAAACACTATTACTTTGAGATATGCTAAATTTGTAAGTAGTTCTTATATCTCTTCTAATGTCTCAAGTTGAAATAAAAACACATTTATTTTAGATTAAGAGGTACCTTTAGCTTTTAAAGATTATTTATGTTTCTGTTCCAGGCTATTGCTCAAACTATAGAATAAACAATTCTTAAGGGTAATGTTTAGTCGTGATCATTTATTGATTAATTTACTTTTATTTTTATGTACTTCCTCAACACTTTCATGAATGTATATACATATAGCAATCAATTTTATCTTTTTTTCTATCGCATTAACATGAGTTATCTTCAAATTTAAAATGCCAAAATCATTATATTTTACCAACACAATTTTAAACACTCATTTGTTTATTCACAAGGTTTTCTTAAACATGTATCCATACATTCTAGGTTCAGGACATGCCACATAATCAATGTGCTAAGTAAGTATGATGTTGTAATTTAATTGTTAGTATTATTTTCTTAATGGTATATAAAATGATGGTACTTTGTACTTTGCAATCTATGACTTTTCCTATCATTGAAATACTGTGTTGATATCCAAGAGGAGGAAAAGATCAGAATGAACATTTTTAAAGCATTTATTGTTTACTGGTGACTACATTAGGAGTTTTAAGTTTTCTATCGTATTCATCAAATTATGACTTAAGAATTGGTGTCTTCTTTTTGCAAAGGATAAAGTAGACTTCAAGGCATATAAAAACTAGCCTACTCCAAGTCATGTTTTTTTAGTGCAATTGTCAGGATAAAATCCCTTTCTTATTTGCATGTACTTTCTCCATTTGCAAAAAACAAAACAACAAAACACAACAACAACAAAAAGCAAAGCCTAAATTATCACAGATGATGAGAAAATTAACCAAAATTAAATAAATAATAATAATAACAAAAATATATTAAATGGCCAATGCAATGGAAAAATCAAGTACTCTTCCACTAGCTTATAAGCACCATGTAGACAAGGTCATGTTTGTTTCCCTGTCAAATATATAAATGTATCCCTAGCCTTAGAACAGTGCTCAATAAGTATTGACTAAATCATAGAATTTGTCTCAAAGGCTTATTTTGTGCATGCACTAGTCATCCAAACAGAGGTAAAACATCATTAGATGCATCAGACTTGATAATAAGTCTCACTACATTTTACATCCTTGGGGAGGACCACTGCTCCAAGTCAGAATGACTTATGGAAAAACAACTGCTAAAATAGACCTTGGAACATTTGAAACCAGATACAGTTTAATGTGGTTTATCCCTCCATTTAGGTTATGTTTGTGTGTGTGTGTGTGTGTGTGTGTGTGTGTGTGTGTGTGGTGTGTTTGGTAGAACAAGCAAAGAAGAGGTTTGCTTAGTCTTTACAGGTTTTAATTTTCTTCTCCAGTTTTACGGCACATGAATCCTGCTGTATTTTCCCTGAAAGACATTTTAAACATTCTTTTGTTCTGTTACTGCTTCTGCCAGCTCAGCCTCCTTCCCCAATCTCTTAATTCTCTATACCTTCTGTTCTCAACTTAACTCCATCCATTAAATCATCAAAAATGTGGTGTGACTTTTGTCACAAAGGTGAGCTGATTTGGGGTGTGTGCCTGAGTGTGTGTGTTTTAGTTTATTTTTAGCTAGGACTAGTACATGTACAAGTGGCCAAAATGAGTGAAGTATAACAAGTAACAGCAGAGTCAAGGATGACACTATTTAAGGTGCCATTGCTTTGAATGGCACTGAAATAAGCTTATTAACTGCTGGTGAATGCTAAGCTACACCACCTGAAAGTGGTAAGGATTTAAGTCTTTCCAATATTTGGAGTTAAATGGATGCCTAAAATCTTTCTCTTTTTCTCTCCAGCTTTTCTCCGAGTTGAAAGTGATAACACACCACCACACAGTCAAGTGAATCATAACCTGCTGGGTCTTGAGGTATGGAAGATGAACACCGGAGCAAAAGGCATCTTCCAGCCTGGTGAAATGTCTGTGGAAATGTGAGGCCATTTATGTTTTTCCAAATGCCTCAGCAACAGCTCTCATTCACCTGCAGAAGCAAGAGCTGTTCTGACTACTCACAGTACACGGTGTTGAGGTCTTTATTTCTTCACCATTTTTTACTGTGAGTTTCCTTTTATGTCATCATTGACCTTATAATGAATCACTGCACTGTCTGAGTAAAAAGATTGCAGTAGATAAGGTCCCCTGAGAATATGAAGGAAGAGGTAGGTTCAGCAACTGCTCACTGACTTACCCACCTGATTATAGTGATCAATCTACCCATATATCTGATTTCAAATGCTCAATACAATGTTAATAATCTTATTAAAACTTATTTGCAGTAAAAATCAAACTTCTTTGGTTGATGTTTTTTCTTTAGTTTTTAAATTCTAAGTGGAGCAGTAGTTTTAAGGTTGCACAATACAAATATTTGAGTGATACTTCTGGAAATCCATCTAGCAACTTATTATTTACAATATACTATTAGTAGTACATTATAAGTAACTGAAATCTAAAACATAATTCATAAGGAGTATAGAAAGAAAATAGAAGGGAGGATATCGGTTTAAATATCATAATTTAAAAATTTGATATTTGGAAACAAAATTGTTAAAATAATCTCATTTTAATTTCTTTTCACATTTTATTTTCTTTTTAAGAATTTTGATTTGGTGACATGCTGGTTTAGCAACAGCCATAATATGCTGCCATTTCCTGTGTCCTTTATTAACTAAGAATTTTAAGATGAAGAACCTTATTTCTTACAGAAAGTTAGCTGAGTATTTTCCTTTCCCTTGCTGGAACTGAAGAATTGAGATAACTCAGAAACCTGACACTTTGATATGAGTTCTAGTGCTAGGAGGATGAGTGTCCTTCACTTTGATCTTGGCTAACTTTAAGTGACATTTCTCATTACCCCTCACTAGCTCTTCCCCAAAGCATCCTGCCTTTTCACAAGCTGTGAATGAGAACTCTGACTGGCATCACCAATATTGTTTGCTGAGTAATAGTTTGTTTTCAATGTGCAGCTTCAGGATCATTTACTAATTAAAATTGCTTTACCACTGAGAGGCCCCCTGAGGTATGCCCTTGTTTATCTGGATTAGACCATGAAATCATATTTGAATCAATCCTTAGACCATAATTTTCTGCTAATCCAAATGAAAAGTTGGAAATAATAAATTGATAAAATTCACACAATTTTATCAGCACACATGTACAATTAGGTTCACCATAAATCAAATAAACACAAACACAGATATCCACAAAGCTTAAATGTGGAGCAATGGAACTATATGACTAACTTTTAAATATGCTACTAATAAAGGGGGAAAAGTGCACTTTAAAGAAACTGCATTTTCTAGTTAATCTGTATTTATAATCTAAAAGTTCTGGAGGTATTTATAATATCATAGCCTTTGGGCCTTAATTAACACATCCACGCTTTACAAAATCATCACTCAAGTAAACCAATAAAATAACTTAGGCTGACTTTCCTAGGTTAATATTGTGACGTGCTCAGGTTCTCAGTGTTACATTTGTTTAAAGCTGTGACATGATGAAAAATTATCGTTTGTGAGTACGTGTGTGTGTGTGTGTTAGGAAGTGGGGATAAGAAAGCCTCAATAACTTTGATTGCTTCAGTGTAGCTAGCAACATTGAAATAAACTATCAAGTATATCAAAGATGAGAACCTAAAGAATGTCACATAAGGCCAGGCGTGGTGGCTCACCCCTGTAATCCTGGCACTTTGGGAGGCCGAGGCGGGAGGATCACCTGAGGTCAGGAGTTAGAGACCAGCCTGACCAACATGGAGAAACCCCGCCTCTACTAAAAATACAAAATTAGCCGGCCGTAGTGGCATGGTGGCGCATGCCTGTAATCCCAGCTACTTGGGAGACTGAGGCAGGAGAATTGCTTGAACTTGGGAGGCAGAGGTTGCTGTGAGCTAAGATTGTGCCATTGCATTCCAGCCTGGGCAACAAGAGTGAAACTCCATCTCAAAAAAAAAAAAAAAAAAAAAAANATCAAAGATGAGAACCTAAAGAATGTCACATAAGGCCAGGCGTGGTGGCTCACCCCTGTAATCCTGGCACTTTGGGAGGCCGAGGCGGGAGGATCACCTGAGGTCAGGAGTTCGAAACCAGCCTGACCAACATGGAGAAACCCCGCCTCTACTAAAATACAAAATTAGCCGGCCGTAGTGGCATGGTGGCGCATGCCTGTAATCCCAGCTACTTGGGAGACTGAGGCAGGAGAATTGCTTGAACTTGGGAGGCAGAGGTTGCTGTGAGCTAAGATTGTGCCATTGCATTCCAGCCTGGGCAACAAGAGTGAAACTCCATCTCAAAAAAAAAAAAAAAAAAAAAAAAAAACAAAAAAAATTATAAAAAATTGGAAAGAAAAAAAAAAATAAATAAAAAAAAAAAAAAAAAGAATGTCACATAAATGATTCAAAATCGTTAAGGAAAATAAGACTTAAATATCAAACAAATAAACAATTCTACTGATTTACAAGAATTGTCCAAGACATTGAATATCCAGTATCCAACATAAGGACTAGCATGGAGAAAACTGTCATACATGTTTGAGGAGCTATGTGGGGAAAGAATGGATGGGCGAATGAAGAAGCAGTTGGTGACATAAGGAGTTGGTGGTGTAGTGTTCTGGTCTGTTTTATTCATAGTTAATAACTCCAGTTCAAGGGCAAATAAGAGAAGACAAGAAAGTAAGGCCTAAATATTTCAATTTTAAAACATGGTATGTTATCAGAGAATTAGTAAGTAAAACTGTAAGAAAGTGAATGAGTAGATAAGACATAACTATTTTTGAATTGAAACACTTCTATCATAGATTTCTAGTGGTCTGTATTATTTTCTATAACTATGCAATATGAAGAGTTCCCTTATAAATTTAAAAGAAATAACAGTGTATATATGATGCTAAATGACACAACTCAATTGTTTTACTTCTTTTCCTAATTAGCAGTATGGAAAAACAGTCTGTATATGAGAATCTTAACACTACAGCCTAAATGATGTGCAGAGAGATGAACAAAAATACAAGTAAATTGTCATGTTCCTGTTTAGGTTGTGGACTTAATGATATTGGCTTATGATATTTCACAAGTGTTTCTGGGAAGATTTCTCATTTATTCTATTTATGAGATTGATGTCCTGGATACTTAATATAAAAAATGTATATTTATCCAAAGCAAAATAAAATAAGTCCCTTTCACCATTAATATTTATCCTGTAGCTTAAATGCGGCAGGATTCTTCCAAATATCAGAGCAAAAAAATCTGGGCAGAACCTGACAGCATAAGAGAAAAATGCTGCTGAATTAGCACGTTCTGAGAAGGCCTTAGGGACTAGACATATAATATCTTTGGAGTCAATGACAAAAAGAGAAGTGAGAAATAAATGTGAGGGTTTTCATGACTATGCAATAAATATATGTTGTAACATAGAAAAGTGACCTATGTTCTAAAACATTGCTAATTATATCTTCAAACAGATGGATGTCTATGTGTGTTTATCTGTGTATACCTCGACACTAATGACCTGTAAATTACTACTGTATCTCCTGACACATGAACTAGATGTATGGAGAGATTCTCGATATGAAAATTAGTTAGTCTTTACTTTATAAAAATCCAAATATCCTAAGTCTCTTTCAAATATAAGATTCACTCAGATTTACTCTGTAATTCATAATTTCCTCTTGTGAATTAGAGATGTATACATGCCTTGAAGGTTCCATGGAATACTTTCCAGATAGAGCCTGATCTAAAATGAGGCATATGTTAAATCTTCTAACACAAGGCCAGGCTCTCATCTTCCTCTGCACCCCACAGTGCTCATTCAAGTGAGGAGTCATCTTTGAAGGCAATTGGAGCTTCTTGCTTGGCTGAGCATCATGGAGCTTGGAGCAAGATAAAAAAGGAACTACAGACTTTAAACTAGAATTCTGCTAGCAGGACTCACTGAAACCAGCCAGGCGGACCACTGTGGGATAAGTTTCCTAGCCCTTTAGCCACATACAAAGTGTGATATATACTAATTGGCCTACAGTAATTTCCATCAAACAAATAAGAAAAGTATTTCCAATCATATCCAAGATTTATTTTATTGAAATTCTCTTCTGAAAAATTTGCCTGCCTACTTACATAATTACACTATTTATAGTCTGCATAATTTTATCCGTCTTGGGATATGTACAAATAAGACATTCACTTTATTAGTTCTCCTTAAAATAGCTTATAGCAATGTCATCAGGTTAAGAGAACATAAATAGCAGTTTGTTATGACTTCCAGGAAAGCTGGATGTTGAACATGGACACTCTTGTATCATAATCAGCAATTTTCACATCCCTTCCCAAACAGCAATGTGCTTTTTTTTTTTTTTTTTTTAACAATGATTCAAACACCACACCCAATGCTACTAAATATGAGTAAGAATTAAGGAATTGTTCACATGATTCAGATACATAATCAGGTTTAGGAAGCACTGTAGTGGACAACAGTATGACTCCCAGAAACTTAGATGAATTCAAGAAAGAATTCATGTTTAAAGTTTATTTTCTAAAAAAGGAAAACATGACTTATTTCTCCTTTAAACCATGATATACATTTTCCAAGGACAATAAAATTCTTAAAGAGACAGGCATAGTTTAAACAATTTTAGCCTGTATGTGTCCACCCTATGCAATGTCTCCCCATCCATCATTTCCTCTATATTTTCTACTTTACCTTTTGTTTAGGCACTTATACCCTCCTACCTGGAATGTTTCTAAGGCTTCATCCCATCCGTTCATCCCATGCTACTCTATTTCCAGTCTTCCTTCACTGCAATTTAAAAAATAACCTTCCTAAGGCATGGATAAAACAGACCCTGTCCTGCCATTCCCTACATAATAAAATGCAGTCTGCTTACACAAACTTTGAAGGCCCTGGTGGAAAAACCTGGCTTAATAGTCAACACTGTTCTTCTATTAATTTGCTATACCCATAATATCCCTTTGCCAAAATAGAAGGCTAAGGACTTTCTTTCTTTCTTTCTTTTCTCTCTCTCTCTCTCTTTTTTTTTTTTTTTTGACGGAGTTATGCTCTTGTCACCCAGGCTGGAGGGCAATGGTGAGACCTCAGCTCACTGCAACCTCCACCTCCCAAGTTCAAGTGATTTTCCTGCCTCAGCCTCCTGAGTAGCTGGGTTGACAGGTGCCCGCCACCACACCCATATAATTTTTGTATTTTTAATAGAGAGAGGGTCTCATTATGTTGGCCAGGTTGGTCTCAGACTCCTGACTTTGGGTGATCCACCTGCCTTGGCCTCCCAAAATGCTGGGATTACAGGTGTGAGCTACTGCGCCCGATCAGAAAGCTAAGGACTTTTCTAATGATATTCCATATTTAACCAATCCTATGCGTTTTCCCTTATTGTTTCCTTACCCTATTTGGTAGACATATTTCCCAACTTTCTGCCCAAATCCTGGTAGTTCATTAAGGGTCATATCAAATTCTTCCTGGACAAGGAAGACTTCCTTGATGCCTCCAATATACATTGTTTCTGTGACTTATTAACTTGCTTTGCTTTGTCTGTGTTGTTATTTTGTAATATACCTCCGGGGCACCTGATGTAGTCTGTTTTTAATGTGGTCATCTTATGTCCTGTGCTGTCCTCTGCACATGCTTTCCAATTGTATGAGCTCAATATAATTTTTAAATTTAATTATTGAGTTTTTTTTAGACTAACATTTGCACCCTTCACGGAAGAGTAAATACATGCTGGAAAGATTGGTTTACTTATGGTTTTGAGAGATACTAGATTAGGGTAGGAAATTATTCCCCACTAAGGGTAAATAATGAAATGATTTTCCAAAACCATCCACTAAAGAGGGACATAAAGAGGATTCAAATAACCTCAAATAATCAAGCCAAAGATTTATCCTTCAGGCTCATTTTTGAGACCTTGGGTGAAACTCAGGAGGTTACAGTTGAATTAGAGGCCTGAAGCAAGTGCACAGATACTGTTGCAAATGAATACAAGGCCAAGAACTGAGCATGCCACTGTGTGTGAGTGCAGGAGCGGCAACCAGAAGCCAGGCTTAGTCAAAAACCAAGGACTGGTAGCCATGGCAACAGGGGCACATCCAGAAATCAGAGCTGGAAAACAGAGCAGGTCAAACATGGAACGGGCTTTTGGCTGGAGTAGAGAGGTGATGCCAGAAGACCAGACTAAGTGGAGGCCCTGGGACACTCCATGGTGCACAGGCAGCAAGGGAAGTCCTGTTGTCCGGGCCAGATGGCATTCTGCTGGATGTCTGGTCGCGATTCCAGCTGGCTTAAGGTCCCATTCACTCCTCATGCCACAGATTCCTCTACCTGGCTTCTGATATTCTATTTTTTTTTCCCCTCCATATTTCGGATGCTCTCAAAGCAGCATCATGAAGCTATTTTGCCAGAAGCTCTGTAAGGTGACCCTACTTATAGAAATGCGAGAATTAAGTTAAAAGGTAGGTTTTTCTCTTTAAACTACCTAGAAGGAGACAATAAATGTTTCTGTACCCTAACAAAAGTCCAAGAATTTTGTTACACTATCCTGGGCAATTCCAGAATGAATTTCCAGAATAATTGTTCTACAATGTGTCAAAAATACTGTATAGTTATTAAAACTGATTCAAAATAGGCTAAATAGACTAGTGTGAGAATCAGAGATTTTCACATTCCATTAATTCCTTCTTTATAATGGCTGACATTTCCTGATACTGCTTTGACTTGCTATATTTGAGGTATGAGGCAAAAAGATTTGAATATATGAAATATATTAACAGTTATATTTGTCTTACCAACTCTCTGAAGTAGGCTATTTCTATTACCCTCCTACTCTTTTATATTTAAGAAAAATAAAACCTAGATACACTTGTGGATCAAATAAATGTGGAGTTAAGATATAAATAAGGAATCTGTAATGCCAGCCTTAGATTTGAAATAGAAATAATTTTTTAGGGACATCAAATTTTAGAACTTGTAGGGTCACTGTCAACACATTTAATCTAAAAATATGAAGAATATGTTGAGAAAAGAAAGGGAGAGAAAAAAATCTGGTGAAATGGCTCTAACAGTGGATAAAATATAGCTATTCCTGATAGTCTGGTTTGAGGATGGTGGAAAAAGAAAGCAAACAAAAGACTGGAAGGAGAGAGGGATGGAGAGAAAGGAAGTTGGTTGAGAATGTGTCATCCCTGTGAAAGCTCTTTCCAGTCACAGATGTGGTGGTTTATTATTTATGAGAGTCGTTATTTCTAAACGTGGATATTTTATAAAACATCCATAGCAATGGAAATATAGATATGCTGAAACAAAATTTTACAGAATGGATGTTTACACAATCTTAAAATTTTATGTCCTTATTTTTTTCTCTCAGTGCTTTTTGAGAACCTATGGAAATCCCTCCAGCAAAATGCAAATGAGCACAGAAACCTGCAAGTACTGTACCTAGGTCCATGGACCTAGTGGAGTTAATGGGTCCTAGGTTAAGAACTCCAAATTTATCATGTTTTATGACTTAGTAGCTTTTATAACTCCTTTTGAATAATGAAATCATGGTAGGCTCTGTCTACACATAAAAATGGGCATATTTGAACTTGATCTTTTTGCCATAGAGAACCACCACCATTTTACTCCCCTAAATACATAATTTATTCCTGACATCTAAAATGCACATCTAGTATTATGCACAGTATTGTGTTATATATTATTACACCTCGCTGATATAATTTGAAGGCAACCTATACTTAGCTTCACAACTAAATCAATCTTAATAAGTATTTGTCTAAGTAATATTAACTAAGTATTGGGGAAAAAAGCCCTGCAAATGTGTTCATGAAGCATAGATTTAAATAACTATAATTTAAGCTTGTTCTAAAGATTTATGACCAATAGCAAGTAAAAAGAATTATGTATTTCTTTGTACATCTAATTTTACAGTGGAATAAACATAATGAATAAAATCCACTGAATGACTTGAAACAATATGAGCTTCGGGAGCTTGCGAATTAAATTACTTATTTGTTTCTCTGTCTCTGTAGATTCTACAGTTTTAATTCCTAGTGGCCCAAAATGAGTAAGGCAGATTCATGTGATTATTTTTCTGTCTCTTCGTTTAGGACAGTTAGAAAAGGTGAGTGACAAGTATATAACCAAAACATTGGCAAACCTTTCTTATAAAGGCATGGCATTTTTAGTAGCATACATGATTTTTGTCAACAAAATTCATATTCAGTCACTTTTCTTCTGAGGGTTTTTCTAACCTTTCTTTGTCATTCGTCTCTCCTACTCTTTAGGAGCCCAAATGCTGCAAGATTGTATTTTGCTCATCAATGCCACAGCTTTGATGGCACCTAAAAACTGCTCTCCACTGAAGGACCCTGAAGCCTGAAATCCTGGTAATTCTTTCATTACTGTCCTCCAAACTTCATTCATAAGCGAAGTCCCTCATTCTTCATTCATTCACTCAAAAACTAAGTAATCTAAATATCCCCATTGTTTGTTTAAGCAATTTGTAGTAAGAATTGAATTTCTTGGTGAAATATAGATGGTAATATGCAGTGGTGATGGAGAGAGCCCTCAAAAAATTTCCAGAGAATCTAGCTTTCATTAGCGAAAATTTGGGGAGCAACTTATTATTGAAAATCATTCCTTCTCTGAAGAATCTCTCTCTTACTTCTTTGCAAAGATATATGTTGGGGGTTTAGTATGCTATGTCAGTTCGTTATAATGCAGAGGTATTTGCATTGTTAACCCTAATTATTTTTAAATCTAGAGTCTTTAACAGATTTTACTCTTTCATAGTAGTATTATGGTCTCAGGTTTATTTTCAATAATTTCTACTCCACTGCTTTAGAATAACTAATTTGATAGACATAGGATTTTCATCCTCTAGGAAAATATTTCACCTAAATATGAGATTTATTTAATCTCATGTTACATTTGGCTTTAAATTTGGCTTGACCTCATTGAATTTATTTTAATTGTTTTACATCTTCCTGTAAGCAAATGTAATGTCTACATGTGCCCTTGTGCATGTAAAGCTACATCATGAATTTTGATTCCAGCATTTCACTTAGAGAGATAAAATTTAGTTCCTAATTGGTCTGAGACATAAAGAATAAAAATGTAAAGCTAACACTGCTTATCTCTTAATTTCTATCTCTCCATATCTATTTTTTTCTTTAAAAAATATCTCACAGTAACTTTTCAACCTCAGCAAACAAGTATGAAAACTCAGGTTGTTTTCACTCTGAAAATGAACCAGTTTTCAGCCATTGTGTTTTATGTCGGAATTGTCTAACTTAAATTGCGTGTCCTTGGGGCAGAGAGCAGTCTTCTATCTTTTTGTTGTTGTTGTTTTAACAGAGCCAAGTATTCTGTCACTGTTCTACAAAACAATAAATAATGAAGTAAATTGAAGATGTATGAATTGTGCCAGCTTGACAGAAAATGGAGCCGATGTTCTTGGAGGTGTTACAGCAGTATTTCCTAACAAGCAGCCAGAGCCTCTCTCTCTAGCATCTCAGAAAACCAAACAGGAATGCAGGATAAGAAAGTGGAAGTAAAGACAAAGGGAATATTTATTTGGGATTAACTTGTAGTTACTCGAGCTGATATACCTATACTAAAGGAACAAAGGAAATGATGGATCTTGTAACCATCAGGCTTATTGTATAAACATCATTCTCTTTCATTCCACGTTGGGAAAAATAAACCCTTTCTCCAAATTTTACTTTGTATATAAAATGTGTTAATAAAACTAAATATGTTTTAACAAATGTATATTAATAAAACTAGTGTATTTA
>NW_016813388.1:526609-551351 GCF_001698545.2 Rhinopithecus bieti
GTGATCCGCCCGTCTCGGCCTCCCAAAGTGCTGGGATTACAGGCTTGAGCCACCACACCCGGCCTTGATTTTTCTTATAAACGACGCATAAAGAGCTTTGTGTACTTCAGTCCCCACCAAAAGGTACCTCTAAGAGAGGACTTACTTGAATACCATATATAAACTAACTCTGATCCTCTAACTCCTCCCCCAAAAGTCACTCTTCCTCTATTCTGTGTTATTTTCCTTATCAAATTCACCACATCTGAAATTATGCATTCAGTTTTTTTAATTATATCATATTATGAGCATATACATTTCTGTGAGGGAAATGTCTCTGTATTGTTCTGCTAGCACCTAATAGAATTCTGCAACATAATAAGTTTCAGTCAATATTTGCAGAAAAGTAAAAGACATGCAGCTTTAAAATAACCTAAGTTGTCTAAGTAATCAATACTTTGGTAACCCTAATAGAATGTCAGTAATACCATATCAATGAGATAGCCCTAATAGAAAATATGGCACAGAGCATTTAGTCAATATATGATGAAAGAAAAAAAGAATTGAGAATTGAGATAAAAGCTGTATGAACATCATCATCTTAACTATAAATTATGATCCTAAAATTTAAAGAGGCATCTTTTGAAATACAGAAACTTATCCAACTCGGTGGCATGCAGTTTTTAAAAAGTATGTATCTCTATAAATTTATACCTTACAGCAGATAATTGGTGCTCAGTTAAATGAGAAGAGGAAGGGAAGTATAAGGAAAGATGAAAATTGTAAAACACTAACTAAAACAGAAAAGCATATTCTACCTAATTTTGCCTGTTTTCACACATTCACAGGTACTGATTATATATCTGGAAAAAATATATTTGTATGATGTCCATATGTTATGGATTGAATTGTGTTCCCCCAGTCCTAACCCCCAGTATCTGTGACATGTGAACTTAGTCGGAAATAGGGACTTCGAAGATGATGAAGTAAAGATGAGATCATTAGGGTAGACCCTTATCTAACATGACTGTGTTCATATATATATATATATATATATGAACAGAACCAAGTATTCTGTCACTGTTCTACAAAACAATAAATAATGAAGTAACTTGAAGATGTGTGAATTGTGCCAGCTTGACAGAAAATGGAGCCAATGTATATATATAAAGGGAAGTTGAGTAATATGGTTTGGCTGTGTGCTCACCCAAATCTCATTTTGATTTGTAGCTCCACATGTCATGGGAGGGACCTGGTGGGAGGTAATTGAATCATGGGGTGTGTTTTTCCCATTCTGTTCTCGTGATAGTGAGTAAGTCTCAAGAGATTTGACAGCTTTATAAAGGGTAGTTCCCCTGCACATGCTCTCTTGCCAGCTGCCATGTAAAATGTGACTTTGCTCTTCGTTCACCTTCTGCCATGACAGTGAGGCTGCCCAGCCATGTGGAACTGTGAGTACATTAAACCTCTTTTTCTTTATAAATTACCCAGTCTTGGGTATTTCTTAATAGCAGTATGAAAATGGAATCATACAGTAAATTGGTACCAGTAGAGTGGGGCACTTCTATTAGGATACCTGAAATGTGGAAGCAGTGTTGGAACTGGGTAACAGGGAGAGGTTGGAATAGTTTGGAAAGATCAGAAGAAGACAGGAAAATGTGGGAAAGTTTGGAACTTCCTAGTGACTTGGAGGGCTCAGAAGAAAAGAAGATGTAGAAAAGTTTAGAACTTCCTAGAGACTTGTTGAATGGCTTTGACCAAAATGCTGACAGTGACACAGATAATGAAGTCCAGACTGAGGTGGTCTCAGATGGAGATGAGAAACTTGTTGGGAACTGGAATAAAGGTGACTCTTGCCCTGTTTTAGCAAAGAGACTGGTGCCATTTTTGCCCCTGCCCTAGAAATCTGTGCAACTTTGAACTTGAGAGTTGATTTAGGGTATCTGGTAGAACAAATTTCTAAGCAGTAAAGCATTCAAGAGGTGACTTTGATGCTCTTAAAAGCATTCAGTTTTATGTATTCAAAAATACATGGAACTTTGGATTTGAACTTATGTTTAAAAGAGAAGTAGAGCATAAAAGTTTGGAAAATTTGCAGCCTGACAATACAATAGAAAAGAAGAAGAAGAAGAAAAAAAAATTTTCTGAGCAGAAATTCAAGCTGGCTGCAGAAATTTACACAAATAATGAGGCGCCAAATGCTAGTCACCAAAACAATGGGGAAAATGTCAGAGGTCTTCACAGCAGCCAAAGCTTCCCATCATAGGCCTGGAGGCCTGGGAGGAAAAAAGAACGGTTTCACGAGCTGGGTCCAAGGTCTTGCTGCTTGTGCAGTCTTTGGACTTGGTGCCCTCTGTCCCAGCCATGGCTAAAAGAGGTCAACATACAGCTCAGGTTGTTGCTTTAGAGGGTGCAAGCCCCAAACGTTAAGGAAATTATTATCGTAACTTGTTCTGTATTCTGGAATTATATAGCCTACAGACAAACATTCCATTTGTAGTTTTCTTGTTACATATTGTAAAATTGAAATAAGAACTTTTCACTAAATGGGAGGTCCATCAAAGCAAAGCTTACATGTGGCATTGGGCCTGTGGGTGCACAGAAATCAAAAATTGAGGTTTGGGAATCTCTATCTAGATTTCAGAGGATACATGGAAATGCCTTGATGGCCAGGCAGAGGTGTGCTATAGGGGAAGAGCCCTCATGGAGAACCTCTGCTAGGGCAGTGCAGGAGGGAAATGTGAGGTGGGAGCCCCCACACAGAGTCCCCACTGGGTCACCGTCTAATGGAGCGGTGAGAAGAGGGCCACCGTCCTCCAGACCCCAGAATGGTAGATACACTGAGAGCGTGCACTGTGTGCCTGGAAAAGCTGCACAGACTCAACATCAGCCTGTGAAAGCAGTTGGGAGGGGGGTTGTACTCTGCAAAGCCACAGGGGCAGAGCTGCTCAAGACCATGGGAACCCACCTCTTGCATCAGCATGACCTGGATGTCAGACATGCAGTCAAAGATCATTTCGGAGCTTTTAGATTTGACTGCCCTGCTGGATTTTGGACTTGTCTGGGTCCTGTAACCCCTTCATTTTGGCCAATCTCTCCCATTTGGAAGAGGTGTATTTACCCAATGCCTGTATTCTTATTGTATCTAGGAAGTATTACTAACTTTCTTTGATTTTACAGGCTCATAGGTGGAAAGGACTTGCCTTGTCTCAAATGAGACTTTGAACTGTGGACTTTTGAGTTAATGCTGAAATGAGTTAAGACTTTGAGGGGCTGTTGGGAAGGCATGATTGCTTTTGAAGTGTAAGGACATGAGATTTGGAAGGGGCCAGGGTGAAATGATATGGTTCTGCTGTGTCTCCACCCAAATCTCATCTTGAATTTTAGCTCCCATAATCCCCAGGTATCGTGAGAGGGACCTGGTGGAAGGTAATTGAATCATGGGGGTGGGTTTTCCCATGCTGTTCTTGTGATAGTGAATGAGTCTCATGAAAATTGATGGTTTTATAAAGGGCAGTGCTCCTGCACATGCTCTCTTGCTTGCTGCCATGTAAGACATGCCTTTGCTCCTCCTTCGCTCCTCCTTCACCTTCTTCCATGATTGTGAGGCTTCCCCAGCCATGTGGAATTGTGAGTTCATTAACCCTCTTTTTCTTTATAAGTTATCCAGTCTTGGATATTTCTTCATAGCAGTATGAAAATGGACTAATACATTGGCACACAGAGACAGACACACAGAGATATGCACAGAAGGAAGATGATGTGAGTGCATAGAAAGAATGCTATCTACAAGCCAGGGAATGTCTGAGGCTACCAGAAGCTGGCACAGAGGCAGGGAACAGATTCTCCCTCAAAGACATCAGAAGGCAGAAACTCTGTGGACACATTGATTTCTGACGTGTAGCCTCCAGAACTATGAAACAATACATTTTTGTTGTTTAAGATGCCCAAACTTCATATTTTGTTATGGTATTTCTGGCAAAGAAACATACGATTCGTTCTCAATTTCAAAGACTGAAGTCACTACATAGGCCCAATATCTAGATATTGGCAAAATTAAGTGACTTATATTCCACAGCCTTGTTAAATAATTAACATTATTTAATAACATTCAATTCAATTATCCAGTTAACTAATTATATGGTTGCAATCAATTTGTCTTCCTTGTATCATTCAATCTCTTGGTACAAAATTAGTTTATGATATCATTCTATTACCACCAACACATTTAGGAAATTATAATAGGACCTAAAATTTGCAAATATTATTTTTAATTTTATCCACAGATTATATAAAATTTAATATTAATACGTTTATTCACATAAAGTGAGGAGTTAACATAATTTTTGAATCCCCTTCAAATATCAGATAACAGATTTTCCCACCATCAAACCAGATGTTTAATAAAAATAATACAGATAATATAACATTATAAAACTCAATGGAGTTGATTTTATGAGTGATTTACCAATCTGTTCTTATTTTCATAAGTGAATATTTTAAATAAACATTGTCTGATTAAAGTATGAAAGGTATTATCACTGTTATTTTGCTTTAAGCTTAAAAACACATTCTGTTTTGACTCTTCATAGTATAAACTGAAAAGAATAATTTATACTGATAGCATTTATGCACATAGAAATAATTTCTACTTTATATTGTATTGTATTAAAAAATTGACTTTACATGAAAAACAAATAGGAGAATTTAAAACTACTGTAAATGACCTCTGTGATGAAACTATTATCTTAACTTGTGCTGTATTCTGGAATTACATAGCCTACAGAAAAACATTGCATTTGTAGTTTTCTTTCTACATATCATGAAATTGAAATAAGAACTTTTCACTAAAAGGGAGGTCCATCAAAGCAATATAAATCCCATAAGAATCAGAACAAAGAGAAATATTTTTCTTATCTACTCTATGGCAATTGTTGATATTTAAGTCTAACTCAATCATCTGTTAGAATAAATGCATGTCTTTAATGTAATTCAGTTTCATTTAATTAGTATTCATTTGATTTCTCTAAGATACTCTAAACATTACAGAACAAAACTCCATAAACAGGTTTCCTACTATGTATATATGAAAATCCAGATTGAGTTTAGATGTCAAAGTATGGTTAATTTATGTTTTTGATGGAATAAAGAGAACTACCATTAAATTACTTTTCCAGAAACATATCTGAGTATATTTCATTTTAAATCAGTCCTGATAATCTTTTAATTTAACTCATTTCATGATTTGTGTTTTTATTTATGAGTCCAATCTTATGTTTGTGGAGTTTGCTTAGTCTTACTCAAAACTAGATAGGGATTTGTGAGAATAAGAAATTTAAAATTTTGGTGCCTCAGATTCCTTATCTGTAAAATACAGTGAAGATTTTAAGATAAAAGCCTATACTTGCATTTTGTAAATTTTTTTGTTTCAATTCACTAAGCTAAAGAACAAAGTCACTAAACACAAGTGACAAAGAGCTGTGTGTTCCTTTCAGAAGACAGTTTCTTGTGCCTTTGTCCATGGTTTGATTTTTATTCAAAAGAGTATTTTAATCGCAAATATCACTGTCATGCAATTTACAATAATATTAAATAAGCAAAAGATATGCATGTATGTCTGGCCCTCAAAGTTGCAAACTTAGTAGAGTCTGCATAAAATTGTGTTGATAATTGTTTTGTGAATTATTGCATGTTTCTGGTTATAGACACTGCTGTCTCCTGCAAAGTAGAGTGGTCAAACATATTTCTTTTAGATCAGGGTCTACATTCAAGATTTAGATCCAGGATAAAATCTTTCATTCATGAATTTTGAGTAGTAATCCAGGTGTCAAAGGAATCAACATCTTAACCTAATTGAGCTTCAGGTGCCTTTCCCCTACAGCAATCATAATGATGTCTGCTCTGTAGGATGAGTAAGTAGTGTTAAAGCATCTAGTACAGAATCACCAATAGGCACTTAGCCAATATTACTTTTCATCCTTAACCTGTCCTTCATCTTTCTTCAGAATGGTAAGAATTGGTGTCAGAATTCTTGGACTTTGTAGCTCTGTTGACAAGAAATCTTTCTCTTGTGCAATCAGCTAAGTACTCTGCCAGCTTTTTGTTTGCAGAAGTATGGCACTGTCTTCTTAGATCTCTTTCCCATAATTGTTGTCTCTACTTTTATTATTCTGGCCTATATTCATGCATTACACAAAGTAATTTGAAACTGGCAAATTGTTAAATTTCTCCCCAACATCGTGTAACAACTTAGAACTGCATCTAGACAATTTTAACAACCGCAAATAAGTGCTGTTCTGTAACCCTGGATTTTGTTAAGGGGCATCTATCATTTGTCAGTCTCTGTATTATTTATTTTACATATTTTATCTCAATCTTCACAGCATGAAGATTCACAAATTCAATAACTTTCATTTCATGTTGGTTACTGTGGCAGCTCCAAGTAAACTCTCACCTTAGCATTATAACTTGAAAATAGTGAAAAGTATTTGCCTCATTTTAAAGTGACTCATTGAATAACCCATCTTCTACAAAAGAGATAATTGTAATTATTATTACACTTCAAAGTAAATATCACAGGAATTTAGTAACAAAATTCTATTCCATGGAACTGAACTTATACATTACTTATTTTAAATCAGTATCAAATAATTCTTTGAAAAATTGCAAAGATATTAGGAAAAGTTAAATACACCTAGCCAATAATACTGCCTGTAATTCTTACATGACTTAAGATATATGCTTCAAACTTGGAAAGTTGTAGAGAGATTACAAATTTGCTTAATATCCATGACAGGATATCAGTGGAGCTGGAATTTTCACCTACGCCTGTTACCCCCCAAACAGGTCTCTTTTCATATACCATCATTTCTCTTTAGAAATAACTTACTGAATTTCAGGATTCATGAAACATAATTATTACCTATCAATCGACCAATCTTATATCCAACTAAGGGGAATACATTCAATTGTGTATCTAAATGTACACAAGAGGTTCTCATTCTATAACTGTCATGCATGGTTCAGAGTGCAGATCATGTGCCTCCTATTAGTCATAAACTACAGGACCTCAGACATAGAGAAGCATAATTTTCTGTAAAATATGTATTGCAATTAGCAAACATAAAATAATTTATGTTTGTTTCTCTTTATATTATACAATTTTAAATATCTATTTACATGTCAATATTGATTCAGTTTCCAACTACTCAAAGTAGGTATGAGGATTAAAAGTTCTTTTAGATCAAACTGAAGAAGATACAGATAGTGATACAGGAATGTCATGAAGGTTAATGGATTGACCATGGTTATAAAATCATTAAAGGGTGTGTAGCCATCAGAGTACCTGTCATCTTAACTTCTTTATGAAGCAATTTAGAAAACCATAAACACAAATGCTCAGATAGCAATTTTAAGATAATAGAATTTTATAAATGCTGTCTAATCAATGGGAAATTTCATTTTAGGTACTTTAAAATGAGAAGAAATGCATGTCTAGGTTAACTTATAAAAGCCACTTGTCAACAATGTTTTTATTATTTTTTAAAGTTATATAAATAAAACCTCTGCTCTTTCAACATCTAGGATAGTAAGTAAACTGGTTTAAAATGTATATAAAAACGTTTAAAAGTTTTTTTGAAGTAAACAGGCAGCTGATACAGTTGGATATTTGTCCCCACCCAAATCTCATGTTTAATTTTAATTCCCCAAGGCTCAAGGTGGAGCCCATTGGGAGGTATTTAGATCATGGGAACGGATCCCTCATAGCTTGGAGTGTCTTTGTGATAGTGAGTTCATGCAAGATCTGATCATTTAAAAGTGTGTGGCACTTCCTTCTCTGTGCTCTCTCTCACCCTGCCCCCATTTGCTCCTGCTTTCATCATGCAATATGCCTCTTCTCCCCTCACCTTCTGCCTTGATTAAAATTTCCCAGAGGCTTCACCAAAAGCCAAGCAGATGCCAGCACCATGATTCCTCAAAAACCTACAGAATTGTGAGCCAATTCAACCTCTTCTCTTTATAAATTACCCAGTCTCAGATATTTCTTTATAGCAATACAAGAATGGCCTAATACCGAAGCACATATAATATTGAATAAATATTTTAAAGTATGTACTCGTTAATATTCTGCTTCAGTGATAGTTGGTTTCCCTTCAAAATACTTGCTTTGCACATAACTGCCTGTTATAAAAAACAAATTCAGCATTACTTAAAAATCAGCAAGAGTAATTTTCCTTTTTAAATTGTAATTCAACAATCATGAACAGAATCTTCTAAACAGACATTGAAATATTATTGTAAGTTTTTTCTAAAATTTTGAAAATTCATGATTATTTTATAAAGCTATGCTATAGTTCTCATTTTCCTTCCACCTATTCCTGATGTTACTGTTCAAACGTTGACCTTAGCTTTCTCTTGGTTTCCTTTATATTTTCATTCTTTTCATTAGTTTCATTTTGAAAGTTCATGGAAAATTGTAATAAATATTATAGTCAACAACTGTCATGGTAAATCATGTGATTTTTAAGTGTGTATATAAATTAATGCAATTAATGAAATGAGTTTCAGAAACATATAGAACTATAGAATTTAGATCTTATCTTCAATATTCTAAGACTAGAAAACTTCCAAATGTAGTACTAATTTAAAATGCATGAAGCAAAATTGAACAAAACATTTTTGATGTATTATAGAACAGAGCCATTGAGATTCACAGGGTATATTATCTTGTAAAATACCTATTTTACAGAATTGGAAGCCAAGTTTCAGGGTGACTGAGTAAATAAATAATGGTTGATACTTACATAATAAATTTTGGGGGCCAGGCACTGTACTAAACATGTCTTACATGCTTAATATACTTAAAAACCTATTGATGTGTAAAGCCAAATACCAAATAACGAGAAAAAACTTGGCAAACTTGCTAAAAAATTCTGTTGAGATTGGCGTAAGCAATTGTAGAAAAATAGAGAAATATTCAAAAAATCTCAAAGAATTCCCTATTCAGATTTCTGAAAAAAGAAAACAAAACTAGAATTCACACTTAGCACACTCTTTTAGTTGTTCTTTTGCAAGAAAGAAGGGGCAGAGCTCTAGTGAACACTCAAAAGAAAACCTTGGCCTGGCATCAACAGTTAGGTGACTGGATGCATATTATACACACATCCAAGGGAAAATAAAAATTCGAAAGCACATGTGCATTATATTTAACCTACCCACCATTAACATTTGAATGAGTGCTTATATTATACAAATAATACATAATACACACCTATACACACCTGTTCAAACATTTTAAATTAATTGAGCTTTTTCAGTATTTTCTCAATCATTTAAACACATTTCTTGTCAAACTCTTGATCATACTGTACATACAATTATATTCTGAAAAGAATTTAATATTTAAAAGGTTTAGCTATGGTCTTTTATAATTCCTTATTAATTATTGACATTTACAAGATGATTATATCCTAATGGTCATCCTGTCATAAAACAAATACCTACATTATTATAATATCACCTCAGTGGAACTAAAATCTTAAAAAGTTAGAGCTCAGTTGCATTTTGCACACTGTAATAGCGCACACACCCATGGGCACAAAAACATACAAGCAGAGCACTGGATCCAATAGCTTTTTGAACCTTTTAAGCTAAAGATTACACTATCTTTTCAACTCAGTATAACTTTCTCATGTGTGTTTAATTTTTTTTGCTCCAAATTGTTATTGCATTTTCTCTGAAAGATGAAGAGAATAAAAGGTTTAGATTAGAATTAATGTATCTGAAACCTTTTGTATGAATATAGCAAATGTTAATGTTACAGTAATTAATTTGAAAAGCAAATCCCCAATAGATTATTAATATGTTATCTAGGGAACTATAGAGGACATAATTGCTTTTGAGTAATATAATATGCATAGCCTTTCTTTCCAATGTTGAAAAGAACAATTTCTATAATTTTTATATGCAAATGCTTTTGAAAATTAGCTCACCTGATATATGGCAGTGTCTTGAATACATCTAATTAGATAATCTTTTGAAAATTCGATTTAAATAAAGGCAGATGATTCATGGGAGAAATAATCAAATTAAATTACTTTTTTAAACATCTGTCTTAATACTACTAAAAAATTCTGATAACCTCACTATGGTTTTCATAAATGCTTTCTTACTTGTTATCTGGTAAGAATACACACATGTGTTTAAGAGTTCAGATTCCCAATTGCAACTTCTGGATTGCTTTGGCAATATTTATGGGGGATTGACTATGTCCAAGGCATTTTGGAAGTTGTCACATGCATGCTGTCATCAAAGAGCATTTCAGTTTTATATTGTGTCTATCTTGGACTTCTGTGAAATTAATCTAAGTCAGAAAGCAACTGAAACAATACACAAGTATTTTGATGCTGATTTAGTGTTTCCTCTTTGTAATTAACAACCATTCTATTTATAGGTAATTTAGAAAGTTTCCTTTCATTGAAGACAGACAGAGATTAATGGCATCTTTCCAAGGTAGAATGAAATCAATCAATCAACTAATTCTGCAACCTGTGATACTTAACATAGAGTTTATTCTCTGGTTAACATGGATAGTTTTATTCGAATTAGTACATTTAATTCTTTTAGTATTATAAATTTAAAGACAACATTGTATCCATTGACTCTGTAATTTTCTTTTTTTCTAGTAGTTTACTATTTTACAAAGTGTTTTTCAACAAGCTAACAATTTTTTCAGGTCAAACTTTTATCCACATGTTACTGCTATAAAGTAAATTTGCGCTGTCAATTATAATTTCCCATTTTGATTAATGACATTTCAGTAGTTCTGTAGCTTTATAAATGAACCCAGGGGCCACAACCAATGAGCAACAGGACACAATATACAGTAAAAAATTAAACTTTCCCAAACACAAACTCAAAAGAAAGCCACAAAAGTAACCTGATTCAGGGAAATGTGATTAATATAAATGTAATGTTTTATAAATATTCTTGCAGTCAATATATTCCAACAAAAAGAGAAAATAGCAGTAATATTAACATATCAAAAGTAAATATTATATATACATACATAGTAACTATGCATTGCGACACGAATAAAAGTTGTTGTAAATAAACTGAAGTCATATAGGTCCTGGGAAACCAGCTCAATTATATTCAGATATAACTACCTTTATTCAAATTCTGTGTCTAGTTATTCCATCATCATAAACTAGTGCATTCACTCCAGAAATGTAAGACAGAAGTCACAGACAACTTAATCGAAACATCCCACATGCCCTGTAAAAACCTGTCACAATCACTTTATCCCACACAATATACTATTTGTATGTTTGATTAAAGAAGCCATTGCATTATTTCTTTCCTTTACTCCCATTTCCAGACAGCATATTGCCAAACACACTAGCTTCCAGTCGTCATTTTAAACAAGTGCATTATATGGTTCTAAAGTATTCACTAGTTCATAGAAGAAAATCTGTTTCTAGACATTTAGAGTAGTTTTGCTTCCATTACATTGAAAAACTAACTTGACCTAATTCAGTATTTTAGTCACACAACCCTAATGAAATGAATCTCTCTCCTTTATAAATTACAGAATGGTTTCTCTTTTCCTTTGGGAAATACTCCAAAATGCTTAACAGGACTTATGCAGCCTCCGTCTGTATTGTCTGAGCTATAATCTCCGCAGTCTCCCCACCTTCCACTGGCCTCTTCTTTTTCTCTAAGCGCTACTGGATCCCATTTGTTTATTTGAACATGTCACACTGCCTCTGACTTCTGGGCTTTTGAACATGCTAGTTCCTTTGCCTGACTGCTTTCTTTTATCATCCAAGTCTCATTAAAAGTCGCCTTCCAAGGGTTTTTCTGCTTATGCTCTCCCAGCATTGTACTTTTCCTTTCCAACATCATCTCTGCTGGTAATAGTTTGATGTCTGTTTCCATCTAACTTCTGTTCTCTATGAGATCACATTTACTGTTCTATTCCAGAAGAAGTACAATGCCTGGCATAGACTAGACATTTCATAAATAAATGTGGAGTCATGTTGAAGTTAAAGATATGTTTAGTAGGATACATCTGGGTACATATCAGTATATATAAATGTATATATATTTGAGAGATTTTGGTTTTTGTTTTGTTTGGGTTTTAGTTTTCATGCTGCTGCTGTCTCTGACACACTTATCTCTGTGCAGTTAAAGGACCTAAAAAATAGTTATCTACGTATGACTCAAAGCCTGCATACCTGTATCATTGTTCCACAGATTCATTTTTCTCATTATATCACTACTGAATCTTTTTAGAGATTGTTTTTCCCCAATCATCCCTGCTCCATGAAATTTTAAGACCTCATATGTAGTGCATAGCTGTTTATGTACTGTGGCCCTTTAGAGGGTCCATCATCATTATAACACATACAATTTTTGTGTCAGTTCAGGCAATATTGCCTCCTTTATGAATGCATGACCTACCACTATGCCTGTAGCTGTGTTTATTATCTATTATCATCTATCTATCTATCTATCTATCTATCTATCTATCTATCTATCTATCTATCATCTCTCTATCATCATCATCGTTTTATTTAGTGAGAAGAAAGAGAGAGAGAATGCCTAATTGAGTACTCTTTTATGTATTGTTTCTGCTGTTCATTGCAGAATTTTTTCCTGTTTCCAGCTCAGTTTCGGAGTTGAGTCCACCCAAAGCCTTTGCACAAAAAGAGCATCTTCCTTTCTGATTGTTGTGTTGGTCTCCCGGCTATTGAGTACTTTACTGAGAGTTAACAAAGCATTAATTTGTATGGAAATATTATAGTCAGAGTGTATTGTAATTTTTAGAATTTCATATTTTATATTTACCATAGTTATAATTTTATTCATGTCAGTTTCCAAGTGAAATGTTTTATGTGTTCCCAACTGGAATTAATTTTCTTTATCTAATTACTTCCAAAGCTTTATCAGAGTTGAAGCTTTGAAAGCTTTTGGTGGCATTAAGATCCATTCAGTTTCTGCAGGCAACTTGAAAAATAGCTCTGTATGGGCAAACATCTCAGGTGCAGGGAAAACCATGGTCTTACATGAGTAGCTGCAGAGAGAATGGGATTGCAGCCCTATTTCTTGCTTACTCTGGCTTTTATTAGTTCACAGAATGGTTAGAAATAAATGGCAGAGGTTTGCTGGGAACATTTTATAGTGCCTCTAGGGACCATTGACTTGTTAAGTCTATTTGCAGTGGCAGTTGTCATTTAAATACAATGTCACAACCTGTTATGACACCCAAGGTGAGTGGCTTGTAAAGCCCACAATCAAGGAGGCTTCAATGGTGATATAAAGTTAAAAGACTCTTCCCATTCATCCTTTTTTCTCCCTTTTTCCCAGCAGGCACTCATAAACTATCTGTTTAGCACCAGTTTAGTCCAGAAATACTGTCATTTACATGGTTTAACTGACAAGTCATGCTTTGCACCATTCATTAGTTATTGTCCTCAATGGAGACATCTAATACCACATTGCTTTCAATAGCAAGCAGGCATTAGTTACAGCAACATTGAGAGAAATGTTCAAATGTTCCCAATTTCCCTCCCTCACACTAAACACTCAGCCACAGGGATGACGTTATCTTATTTAGCTACTGCAGGTAGCCTCTGCTCTGGTCAAAGGGATGCATTCACAACCCATATCTTGACAGCAACAGCTAGCACTCACTATGTTGGTGGGCACCCTGTTTAAGTGCTTCACTACATTTATACTCACATCAATCACACGATATATGTATTAATATCATTCTGTGATTTTACAAATGAGGAAACAGGCTAAGGAAAAAATACAAGGTTTTGCGTGGGGTTAAAAAGGCAGGAAACTGTAGGTCACAGGTTTTAAAATTGTACGCATACAGAGCCAGTCAGCTTAATCTCTACTCTAAACTGCATCTCGTTGCTTAATATTCTAGAGCTAAGCCAATTCCCTCCCCACCTTATTGGCACATACCCAAATTGTAACCAAAGTTAAACCCCTTTTTTCACACAGTCTCCCTAAAGGAATGTAGTTCATAGTGATATATCCAGTGTACTCCCTCATATAATTTATTTGTAAAATGACATCAATATTGTTCTGTATAGTACTATTTAACTTTTTAAGATTCTATGCCTTATTGCCTTTAAATAGAGCATACACTTATAGGGAGAGGGATGTTTCTTACAGTTGTACTACTTTTTAATAATGAACAGTACAATGCCTCACACATAGTTTGATATGATACGTTTAAAAAAATCCTTTGATTTGGTGATAGCTGGGAAATGTCTGGAGTTATTACACACTCCAAGAAAATAAATCACAGTTCAGTCTAGTTTTATACTCGACTACTAAAGGCTAGCCAATTAAGAGAACTGTATTTAACTACAATTGTGCTTCTTGGTTGTCCTGGAAAATAAATCATTTCACTGATTTAACCTAGTCTGATTGCTATAATCTTATTTATTAATACTTTAGAGGCACACCATCAATTCAGTAGTATTTTAAGTTACTTGGAGAGGTCATCTGATGTGGTTTGGCTGTGTCCCCACCCAAATCTCATCTTGTAATTGCCATAATCCCTATGTGTCATAGGAAGAACCCAGTGGGAAGAAACTGAATCATGGGGGCAGTTACCTCCATGCTCCTTGATAGTGAGTGAGTTCCCACAAGAAAACAATTCCTGATGGTTTTATAAGGGGCTTTTCCCCTTTTGCTTGGCACTTCTCCTTCCTGCCTTCACATGAAGTAGGATGTGTTTGCTTTCCCTTCAGCCATGATTATAAGTTTCCTGAGGCCTCTCCAGCCATGCAGAACTGTGAGTCAATTAAAGCTCTTTCCTTTATAAATTATCCAGTCTTGGCAGTTCTTTATAGCAGCATAAAAATTGACTAATATAGTAAAATGGTACAGGGTAGTGAGGCACAGCTCTAAAGATGCTTGAAAATGTGGAAGTGATTTTGGAACTGGGTTACAGGAAGAGGATGAAATAGTTTGCAGGGCTCAGAAGAAGATAGGAAGATGTGAGAAAGTTTGGAACTTCCTAGAGACTTGTTGAATGCAAAATGCTGATAATGATATAGACAATGAAGTCAAGGTGGAGGTGGTGTTAAAAGCAGTCAGTTTTATATATTCACAACGTTTGGAAAATTTGCAGCCTGAAAATGCAATAGAAAAGACAAAAAAAAAATTCTTTGGAGAAATTCAAGACAGCTGCAGAAATTTGCATAAGTAACAAGGTGCCAAACGTTAATCGCCAGGACAATGGGGAAAATGTCTCCAGGGCGTGTCAGAGGTCTTCATGGCAGCCTCTCCCATCACACACCCAGAGGCCTAGGAGGAAAAAATGGTGGTGTGGGCCAGGCTCAAGACCTTGCTGCTTTTTGCAGTCTTGAGACTATTTGTCCTGCATCCTAGCTGTGGCCAAAATGGGCCAAAGTGCAGCTCAGGTCATTGCTTCAGAGGGTGCAAGCCCCAAGCCTGGGTGGCTTCCACATGGTGTTGGGCCTGCAAGGGCACAAAAGTCAAATATTGAGGTTTGAGAACCTCCACCTATATCTCAGAGGATGTACGGAAATACCGAGATGTTCAGGCAGAAGTTTGCTGCAGGGGTGGAGCCCTCATGGAGAACCTCTACTAGGGCAGAGCAGAAGGACAATGTGGGGTTGGGGGCTCCACAAAGAGTCCCCACTGGGGTATTCCCTAGTGGAGCTGTGAGAAGAGGGCCCTATCCTCCAGAACACATAATAGTAGATCCACCAACAGCTTGCACTACGTGCCTGGAAAAACCATAGGCACTCAATGTAAGCCTATAAATGAAGGAGGGCTATAACCTACAAAATCATATGGTTGGAGCTGCCCAAGGCCATGGAAGCCCATCTCTTGCATCAACATGACCTGTATGTGAGACATGGAATCTAAGGAGATTATTTTGGAACTTTAATGTTTAATGACTGCCCTATTGCATTTTGGACTTGCACGGGGCCTGTAGCCCCTTTGTTTTGGCCAGTTTATCCCATGTGGAAGGGGTATACCCAATGCCTGTGCCCTCATTGTATCTAGGAAGTAACTAACTTGCTTTCAGATTTACAGGCTCATAGGTGGAAGGGACTTGCCTTGTCTCAGATGAGACCCTGGACTTGGACTTTTGGGTTAATGGTGGAATGAGCTAAGACTTTGGGGAACAGTTGGAAAGGCATGACTGTGTTTTGAAATGTGAGGTCTTGAGATCTGGGAGGGGCCAGGAGCAGAATGATATGGTTTGGCTGTGTCCCCACCCACCTTGAATTGTAGTTCCCATAATCCCCACATGTCATGAGAGGGACCCAGTGGTAGGTAATTGAATAATGGAGTTGGTTACATCCATGCTGTTCCTGTGATAATGAGTTCTCACAAGAAAACCATTTCTGATGGTTTTATAAGGGGCTTTTCCCCTTTTGCTTGTCAATTCTCCTTCCTGTCATCATTGAAGATATGTTTGCTTCCCCTTCAGCCATAATTGTAAGTTTCCTGAGGCCTCCCCAACCATGCAGAACTTTGATTCAATTAAACCTCTTTCCATTATAAATTACCCAGTCACGGACAGTTATTTATTGCAACATGAGAGTGAACTAATACATCATCTAACATACTCAAATTGTAGCTTCAATACAATATTTGTAATTAAAGTAATACCAATTTATCTATATGCTGCAATAATATTATAGAACAAATTTTCTGCACTGTTCAGAATGTACACATTGCTCTTATCTACTATGTCTGTGTGAATAAGAGTTTATATTAGTCTAACCATTTTTCACTTCCTGCCACTTTACCACATTTGCTAATCAGTGTGTAGTTTGCTAAGTAAATAATTTTCTAATAAACACTGGACCCAGGATTTGAACAGAGGCCTCTCTTACTCTCAAGCCATCATTCTTTCTTTCAAAAGCAACATTCTGGACAGGGCATAGGACTAGAAAAATGAACATATGAGGCTTAGAAAAATTATCAAAAAAACATACTGTTAAAATTTAAATTATAACCTCCAAACTTTAATCAGAGAAGGAGACTGAATACAGAGAAATGGAACTTTTATCAAAGACTACTCAGAAGAAAAGCCCTGGGTTCTAATTGTGCCCCCCAAAATACATTTTGATTTACCTTATAAAGTAGGATCAGATATAATTTTGGGAACTGCAAAGTAAACTACAAGTGACACATAAAACAGGAATATTATGAGATGAGGGTTATTAAGCATAAGTTATTCCTGTGTGATAATCACAAGCTCCAGTAAACCAAGTTTTGTGTTTATGTCCAAACTGAAGAATGTACTTGATTCGAGCTCAGAAATACTAGGAAAGGAATAGACAATAACATGCATGAGTCATCTTCAGAGTTTTTGTGGCAAGATTTTTCTCTATTCTCCAACATTTGAAAAAGTTAGGTAGTAACTCTTTAAACTTCTGCTTCATCAATGTCTACTGGCTCAATACCTTTTCAATTTTATTTGCTTTCTCCTTCTTTGTTTCAGTTTGTGTCACAGTATTTTTTTCTTGCAGATACTGCCAAAATACATTTTATTTGACTTTCATCATGACTTTGTATGTTCTCAGAGTTTGCATCTCCTCTAATTAGGCTCAGTCATCACTCTATGTAGATCTCTCCCAGCTTTATACATCAAGTTTTGACTTATTTTCCATGTTCTATACTTAAATTTCCAATTACTTATTGGACATCCATAACTATGTATTCTTTTGTCTTCTAAAACTTTAGTGCCTGCTACTTGCAAAATAAATACGCTTTGGATGAATGAGTAGATATGCAAACCCAAGTAAAGTAAGACACATTTTTACCCCTTACTCCCTAATTTTGGCCACTTAATTCCCATCCATTTCTACTGACACCACCACTTCCAAAAATAATCAGTAAATGAGGTTGCAAAGCGCCCTCTACTGCTCCCTTTTTGTACCTTTCATTTTGTACTGTAGGATTACTCTCTTCAAGAGATCTTGATGTTCCTCTTGCTCATTACTTCTATGACAGGTCTTAGAGCATGAAGTTCAAGTTTTTCTTTTGACTTCAAAGTTTATGTTGTGAAATTGAGTATTGTTCTTTTCTGCCTGGGAAACTTTCCCTATGCTTTCCTTTCTCATTAATGGTTTTTTGTCTGTACTTTTCAGTATTACCCAAATCCCAAGCCTCTCCCAAAGCCCATCTTGCTTATGCGGACTTTACTAACACTTCCTCTTCTATACACTATTTTCTTCATTTAATGTTTCTTTCATTTAAGATACTTTTATTCTGTCTTCTTTTACAACTGTGTGTATACTTCCTTTATACCATTGACTCAATGGATTTCATCTAATCATCTTCTGTCATAAATGCTTTAAGCTACTGCCTTCATCCCTATACCTTTGATCCTCTTAATTGATGTACTCCTAGCTTTGTAATAATTACACAAACTATTTAGAACATGTGCCCTATTTATTTTTTGTTTATGCAGACTGAGACGTCTCAGTATTCTTCAGGTCTTCCTGATGAATAGAAACCACTGAAGAGATACGTGATTAGGCATCTTACAGAAAAGTGTTTTCCAATTTTAAACAAAATTTAATTAAAGAGAGATATGCACAAAGTGTTAATATCTATTATTCCTGAAAGTAGAAGTGGAAAGCTCATGTTAACTTATAACTAAAAGTTGATATTAACAGATGTAAGTATTGAAGCCAAAAAGAGTATGGGAGAGTTATCTTTCTTTGTGATGTGGTTTTATTTCAAATGCTTCACCAATAAGTGCAAATTTATCTAATGTAAATCAGTTTGCTATTATTACAGAAACCACTGTCTGAAAGTAATCAAATTATAGAAACTTACTGATTAATAACAATAATTATAGCCACCTTACATTTATGCAGCACTTGCATATTTTCAAAGCATCTTTTTGAGCTATTTCCTCATTTCCCTTCCTAACACCCCTGTTGTTATATATGGCACAAATAGCAATACATTCATTATAACTACATGCAAATTTTTTATATGAAATCATTAATGTGCTATTAGAAACATACTAATTATGTAGGAAAATATATTACCTGTGGTAGCTGTATAGGAAAATCTATGGTCATTTTAAAATAAGGTAATGTTTCATTGAAGACCAATAGATTCAATACACAGGTGTTCTCAAGGACAAAAATTATGCAGTGACATATACCATATTAAAGAAACACAAATGTATGTATATAGCCACTTATATATGCTATCCTGTAAATTCTGCTTTCATTTTCAAATATTGAGGCTTAATTTTAATTTATAACATGAACGCCATTTCTCAGGGAATCTAGCACATTACAGGTTATTTAAAAAAGACTTATACAGCCCTCTAGTGTTCCAAAGCTAGAGACCCCTAATACAGAATACATTCAGGCATGGCTAAAATCATCCCCCCGTTCACCTCCTTTAATGTGGAATCACTGCTGACAATACTACTGCTAGGAGCCCATATTATTTAAACTACTAAAATTACAGCGTTGGCCGTGGAAACGGAACTGTTCTCATTCACATCACTAAGGAAAAAGCGTGGAGTACATGACAGCTTAGAAACTGCCTTCATGGGGGAAATGTTCAGATAAATCAATTTTTTTCAGGAAAAAAATTAATTTACTGTGTACTTATTTAAACAACTGACTGAAGAGTTTATTATGCTTGATTGCAGGCCTTCAGCAATAGTTATTGCCTTCTTTTCCTTCCCTCCCTCTCTCCCAATGAATTTCCATTGACAGAGCCTACAGCGATCCTCTCAGAAATCATACAAAACCTGACATTGCTAAAAAATTAACCTCAAAAAGGTATCTTCGGGTGTTGCCTTTCACATCAAATTTTGATAGACAACTGCAGGCTGAGGGCTCATTCTTTATAATCTGATCACTAAGCAAGATTCACGAGCTGTCCCTGGTCTGCAGATGGAGCTGTTGACAAAACAGCACTATCCACTTGAGAAAAAATAGGGCACAGACTTGAGTTTTATTGAATGTTTCTTGTCTTCTTTTTTATTTTTTAAAGACTGTGCCTCAAGATATATCCTAAGTATTATCTTTTCAATGAAAAGAAATCCATCCTTTGAAAATTAAAGACAGCTACTAAATTTGATGAGCATTATCTATCTTAGTTACAGAATTGGACCACATTAAACCTACATAAATAAAAGCAGAGATGTATGCCAGTAAAAGTGATCCATGCACATAAATAAATTATGCAATAAGAAACAACTGCACAGAAATAAACATACTGTATTATTCTCTTCTAAATAAACATGGTGCACTAAACTATTTAACTTCTAGTATTTAAACAATACTTTTTTAATGGAAAAATGCAGTTTTTTTTTTTTTGCATTTAAATAGTTCGTCATCACAATATAGTAGGTAGGTGACATAAGTTTCTTAAGAAAATCTAAGTATGATGTAGGCAAATATAGAATTGTCTAATTTTAAAGTTAGAAGAAAACTTCAAGGTAATCCTGACAAGCATTGACAGATTTTTTAGTCTGAAGACTTCAGTGATGATTCAATTGTTCTTCAAATAAATACAAATGTAACCTATACAAAGGGTTACATTTGCTTGATACTAGGGTTAAAGAATCATAAGCCATCTTCTGCTCTCAAGAAGCTTACAGTGAAGGTGTGTAACAGACACACCACAGGGTTTAGTACAGAATTTAAAAAGGCTATGAAAACAGAGGGAAAGGCTCTAACCATAGCACAGGTGGTTTGTCAGAAAAGGCAATTTAAAAAGTCACTTAAACTGAAGTTTTAAAGTCACCAAAAGAAATAATTTTACAGAAGTGGAAACTGAGTTGACAAAGTAGTCCAGAGGATAGATGTCAAAATCAGGGTCAGAAATGAGCTTTCCTGATTTTTTCCTCTGAATTCTGTCCACAGCAAAACATATTCCTAGGTGAAATATATATTAGCCTCTACTGAGAATGGAATTAAAGAGTCCCTGTGAATAATCTAAGTAAATGCTAGAATGCAAGCAAGACCTCTGTCCTCCACCACTTCTCATGAACTATACCAGCAGTGTCATCAATCGAAGCCTGAGACATACTGCAGTAAGGTTTTAAATTATTTTAATATTCCCTTAAGTTTTAAAAAATATATTTTACCTAAACATAAATCATTTTATTTTCTAAAATATTTATTTATTTATTTATTTTGAGATGGAGGAGTCTCAACATGTAGCCCAGGCCAGAGTGCAGTGGCACAATCGTGACTCACTGAAACCTCTGCCTCCCGCAAGTGATCCTCCCACTCAGCCTCCCGAGCAGCTGGAATTACAGGCTCCTGCCACCGTGCCTAGCTCATTTTTGTATTTTTAGTAGAAATGGTGTTTCACCATGTTGGCCAGGCTGGTCTCGAAATCCTGACCTCAAGTTATCCTCCCACCTTGAACTCCCAAAGTGCTGGGATTACAGCTATGAGCCACCGCACATGGCCAACATAAACATAAATCATTTTAAAGTGCTATGTACTTTTATTGACATAGCTAGAATAGCAGAATACTGAATTTCTTTTATTATGGAGCACTTAAAGTATGCTAATAAATAACATCTAGTCCAGTGTATTGTCAAAATATCTACTGTCTTTTGTTTCATTGATGCAAGATTGGACACAATTAAATTAAAAGATACTTTATTTTTTTACTATTATTTTAACTTTTAATGTGATAAGCAATAGAAAAAAAATAAACATAGATGCCTTTGCATCTGAAAATTATTATAATACCTGTCCTGATATCTCAGAAGAAAAATAATCATTATAATCACCACTGAGAAAATGAACCCACATATTTTTACTCATTGAAATTGGAGCGCTTTAGAAGAAAACAAGATAAGAAAACATGTCTTATATTTGTAAAACTGTATTGAATACCAAAAATGTTATAATGTGTTTACAAATTTCATATTATAGTCATAATATTTGAAATCATGGTCAGTGCCTGTATTTCTTATCTCCAAAGACATGCTTATTATATATTGGAGTCCTATGAAAATATTACCACCTACATAAGCCTGAGCGATATCTGTTGCACATGGAAAATAAATTTTTAGAAATCCACCATTATTCATCCAAATCTCCGGTTAGGTCATTTTGAGCCATGAGGCACTGTGCTTCTGTATCCTATTTACAACTTTACACATTGGTGTATAAATCAGCTGCAAGTAGACTAGATGAGGAACATGCTATAACAAAGCTTATTTGATATTAGCTTCTATACTGCGTGAAGCAATTTTGTCAGTCTTCAATTTACCTCCATATTATGAATTTGAAAGGGACATCTGTTAACCTGGAAGAAAATTAAAATCTGTAGCTTTATCATCAATGTATGTAATGTTGAAATATTAGAGGGCAAACATTTCCATGATCACAATATATACATTATTAAAATTAAAAAAGCATTTCTTAATTCTGTTGGACTGAAGCATCATATTTGGTTTTGAAGACCTTGACATAATTTAGTGTTCTTCATCTATAATAAGACACTCCAAAGGAAGTCCTGAGATGAAATAATATAATTATGTTCACTCTACAGCTGTCGATTAAAGTTCACATGGTAGGAATGAATTAAAAAATTCTGAAATATTATTTTTGTTCTTAAGATATTTAATTACAATTCCAATGGAGCCAATGGATTTGAGAAGATAAATACAAACCCATGTTACGACATAACCATTCATTTAATTGAATTCACTTAAGCTGCTTCTACTTAAGATACTATATAATATTTTACACAAATATTCTTAATTATGGTATAACAACATAACTTAAATATTATAGGTATTACAATTATATTTAGAATTACTTTTAATTTTTTTATAAAATATTCCAATCATGGTACTACTATTTAGAGACAAACTGAAAAAACAACTATATACAATCTCTAATCAAGAAGAATGGCATATATGAATCTATCACCAGACAGTTAACAGCATGACACTGTACACTCCTGGGCACAGTCAATGATATAAACAAGGAATGGACTATTTGAAAAAAATACGCAAGCAAGCCTATGATACAAGGAACAAAATAAGAAACAATGGGTACAATATATGTGGTAACAACAATATCTATTATCAAAACTCAAAAGAAATCAAACTCTTTTTGGTGGACCTATTTAAGGTTTGGAGAAGATTCATGGTAGTATATTATAAAGTGCACTTATCAAGATAGCAAGAGGCATATATTTGATTCCACGTTCTAGCCTAATCTTGTCATCTTGTCAATATGCATTACTCTTTATGAATATTAATTCTTCGTCCACAATTGGAATGGCAACATTTTTCTGCTTATATCACAGAACTGTTGTATTATAGTTCTTTTCATAAACTTCGACTAGTTTTCAAATTGTCAAGTCTCATTCAAATATATATTGATTATAAATCATTTTTCAGATTTTATTATCTGTTCCAGTAAGCATTTTATATTATACTAAGAAAAAAACATTTTCACCTAAGATTTTACAGAACTCACAGACAAACAAAGAAAATAAAAGTGTTTTAAGACGCTATACATCATTGTGACTTGAATATAATAATTACCAATAAACATTTGGTGATAAAATTAGTAAATGATCATAATTCATGATTTTATTAAATACATTATTTTTAAAAATTAAAATGCCCAGACATTTGCTGACAGTGCTCTCTATGGATAATTTGTCAATTGTTTACATATCCAGGTTCCCTAGAATTTTGTCAGCTGTTTTCCCAATAGCAAATAAAAATTGTTTTAGCGGACTTTATATTTTCCCAATTGTATACAGAATGGGTCAAATTGTATCTTCCAAAATAGAAGCATGCAATGATACACATGATAAAGACAAATATATTATTAGGTGGGTCCAGTTAATTAGTCTTAATATCACTAACACAAAGTGGAAGTGGTGGTGAGGAAATTGAGCTTCCATCTGTAAGACTCTTTTGCATGCCAAATGGCAGCGTTCCAGTTAACAGTTTTAGAAGAGATAGTAGAATATATTGACAAGTCTTCAGCTACACATTATCTCACAACTATAAGGTTGAAATACACAAAAAATTAAAAAAGAAATGAACGTGAAATGTGCAGGCTGTTTAGCAGTCCCGCTGGTTAGCATATAGGATACTCCCATAGGGATATCCCAGCTAAGAAAGCTAGTTAATGCCCTGCTGTTTACAAAAATGCTTTCATACCATCAGTTGAAAATATTCTATAAATGTGAAAAGTCATCTATGGGTGACATTGCAACTCAAAGCTGAAAGAATTTCATCTGAATTCCTATAATGGGTGTCTGTAATAAAATCTTGTATGTAATATGATTTGAAGAAATGCATTAGCAAAAGCATAAACACCTTGTTAATAGTGGCTGTGCACAGCATTGGTCTAAGGGGCTGTCAGATGATCAACATAAACTAAAATATCAGAACACAGCTATGTGGGCTGCAGGCAGGTTAATTTATAAGGTCAGTTAAGGGAAAAACATTACCACACAACTAAAGTTGCATTTACTTCTCAAGAGAGTATTTTGGCTTATACTGATCGCATCAGGGACACCCTTAGGTGATGTCAGGCATTAATTTGTGGCTACTCTCACACAAACATACTAGTAGGTTAAAAAATATGACCCATGTAGGAAATAACATCATTATAAAAATTTGTGATTGCTACATGTTAATCACTGATTTTAAACAAAGATTTTAGCAGATATTTGAGTGAAAGTTAGTCAAAAGGAATATATATATAAAATTATA
>NW_016813388.1:551587-589921 GCF_001698545.2 Rhinopithecus bieti
ATATAAAATAAAAATATATGAAAACATTTTTTATAAAATATAAAAAATATTAAAATAACAAAACAGTATGATATCATATATATGTGTATATATACAAATGTGTATGTGACTATACACACTATATATATTTATATTTAAAATTATTTCTTATTCATGTTTGCATATCCAGAAACTTTATGGGCATATCCAAGTACATTTCAGGTCCTCAACAAGTATTTGCTGAATTAAATATACGATCATTTCTTAAATAATGTATATTCATCATTTACATACTTTTTTTTTGAGACAGAGTCTCGCTCTGTCATCCAGGCTGGAGTGCAGTGGCACAATCTTGGCTCACTGCAAGCTCTGCCTCCTGGGTTTATGCCATTCTTCTGCTTCAGCCTCCCGAGTAGCTGGGACTACAGGCACCTGCCACCATATGCGGCTAATTTTTTGTATTTTTAGTAGAAACGGAGTTTCACCATGTTAGCCAGGATGGTCTTGATCTCCTGACCTCGTGATCCGTCTGCCTTGGCCTCCCAAAGTGCTGTGATTACAGGCATAAGCCACCGCACCTGGCTATATACATGCTTTAAATTACTAATGTATAAACTGAAACCAGTTTAAATATGGAAGTCAAAATATATTAGCTCTAGTTTACTAAATCTGAGAATTAAGGACTATAATACAGTCTATTTTCAATCCAGTTTCTTTCAGTAACAGCTTCAATGAAACCTGGGTCTATCGTCTAGCTACCATATCCCCAAGACTGGGATATTTTAAAAAAAAGCCTCAATAATTATGACTTACATGATGTGACTGCATCTCTAGCACATATAATCAGGCTTTTTTCTTCACTAATTTACTTTAGGTACATTAGTAAGTTGATAGCAATTTTCTATGCTAGAAGTAAATGTCACATATATTATACCATAATTACATCGTAAGAGAGGCTTTGAAACCAGTTTAGATACTGTGCTATCCCTATCTTAAAAACTCTCGTTAAAATAACCAATATAGTTTCTCTTTTCCTAACTGGATCCTGAAAAACTCAGATCCTTATTTTATTTTAACATTTTAGCTCTATAAAATATTTTAATTGATCGATTGCACTGTAAATACAAAAATACACATGTCAGTTTTAATGAGCCTGAATTTCAATGTGAGATTAAATGTAGTTCACATAATATTAGTTTAATTATAAGGGGATTAGGTTTTGTCCTATATTAGTATGGCTATTTTAATATTTTTTAAGTGGTTAAAAATCAATGTTATGGTTTATATTCTGAGAATAAACATTAAAAGCAATTAGAACATTATTTCTTTTGTATTATCATGCAATCATTTCATTTATCATGACTCAGAAAATATGAACATGGCGAAGAACCACAAAAAATTTAGTTACGTATTTTGGATTTTAAAAAATCTTTCTTACATTGAAAATTATTTAATGCATGAATAACATGAATTACATTTGGCTACTTAAAAGCAGAATATTATTCACTGATTAAAATTCATGGTAATTAGAATTATACTGTAAGTGATGAGTGAATATGATAATTTTTTTAAAAATCACTTTCTTAGGCTATATCACACTAAAAAAGGAGAAATAATTTTCAGTTTCACTAAATTAAAGATCACTGAAACTTCACGTATGTTATACCAACTCAGTATTCCGTTATCATTGATGTACTTTTCTAATAATTATTCAATCAATGTTATAAGAAGGATAACTGAAATATTAATCTGTGCTTTTTATTTCTGCATCTATTTTAGAAAGAACATAAGGTAACCTTCTTAAAATAATTTCCGTATTTATAACAATGTCAGGCAAAATAAATCTTCTGTAAACTTTCCATAAAGAAGCAGCGGTATGCCTTGTTCATTTCACGGGGTCTTCTACACGATATATCTCAGTTTATGTCCATGCAAACCATCACTCTTGCTGGGTAACATAATTGACTTTCTAACAGCAAAACTGGATTCCTCTGAGAAGATGTTTTGGTTAATAATACACTACGCAACACTACTTCGTGCACTCAAATGTTTGTAGTCACAACATCTTACCTCTAATTTGTACACCAGATGATCTAATGGGAGCTGGCATTTCCAACATTGAAAAAGAAACCTTGCTGGTTGTTCAGGCAAACTTTTTTTTGGAGATTTTAAAGGCGACCAGGTGCAGTGGCTCATATGTGTAAATGAGAGCCACTTTGAGAGGCCAAGATGGGAGGTTGCTTGAGTCCAGGGGTTCAAGATCAGCCTGGGCAACATAGTGAGAACTACATCTCTATTATATATATAATCCAGGCATGGTGGTATGTACCTGTAGTCCCAGCTACTCAAGAGGCTGAGGAGGGAGGATTGCTTGAGCCTAGGAGCTTGTGGCTGCAGTGAGCCATGATCACACCACTACACCACTGCACTCTGGACTAGACAACTGAGCAAAACCCTACCTCCAAAATAATTTTTAAATAAAATTAACAATAATAACAAAATATTTTAAAAGGCCCCATTGTGCTTATCTTTTGAGAATGTTTTTAAGCTATGGTCTTGGAAATCACAACTTAATAATATTAAGACGTTAATATTAGCAGTCTTCATGCACGATATCATAAATCATTTTCAAAATTTATTTCTTCCCCACAACAAACCCTGAGAAAAATATTGCAGTTGAGAAGCAATTTTCTTCACTGTCCACCTCTCATATCAAAATTATAGAATCGAACAACAGAAGAGAAATGTGACAGGCTCTCACATATGTAAAGATAAATTGTACTATATAATGTCTAATGGCTGGGGCACTATTTATAAAACTTTATAATGCCATATGCTATATTTCCCTGTGGATATTTGAAAGAATTAAAGTAATTGCACCAAGACCATTCTTAATTTAAGACTTATTTAAAGCAAGATTTTTCAATAGAAGCATTATTGACATTTTGGACCAGAAAATATTTTGCTTATGGGGAACAGTGCTGTAGTATATTATGTAAGATGTTTAGCAGCATCCCTGACTTCCGCCCACTAGATGCCAACAGAACCATCACTCCCAGTCACAGTAGTGAAATTGCCTCTATAGTAAGATAGTTCTTCAAAAGACTAAACATGGAATGATCATATGATCCAGCAATTCCACCTCTGGGTATTTACCCAAAAGAAGTGAAAGCTAGAATTTGAATAGCTATTTGTATACTAATGTTCATAGCAGCATTATTTATAATAGCCAAAAGCTACAAACAACCTAAATTTCTGTCTATGGATGAATGGTAAACAAAATGTTATGTATACATCAAATGTAACATAATGCCGTCTTAAAAAAGACTGAAATTCTGATGCATGTTGTTATATGGATGAACATAAAAAATATTATGCTAAGTGAAACAAGCTAGACATAAAACGATAAATGCTGTGTAATTCTTCTAATATCAGTATCCAGGGTGGTCAAATTCATAGAGTTAGAAAATAGAATGGTGATTGACAGGGTCTCTGGGGCAGTAGAAATGGGAAGCTATTGTTTAATGGGTAGAGAGTTCCAGTTTGGGTAATGGAAAAGTTCCGAGATGGATGGTGGTGATGGTTGTACAACAATGTGAATCTACTTAATGCCATCAAACTGTATTGAAAATGGCTAAAATAGTAAATCCATGTTATGTGTATTGTCCCACAATAAAAAATATCTCTGCATATTGCTACATGTCCCCTGTGGGTGGATGCTCTAAAATATGGTTTGTATTTGAATTCTCTTTAATTTTAAACAGCCCATTCCTTTTATTTCACATAGTGCTACTACTATTTGTTTCATATTTCAAACTTTTCCCTCGTAAAGGAAAACATTGTCTCCTATTTTAACCAATTAGTGCTACCTTTCTCACAAATCCCTTTTAGATGGGAAAGAATTCCTATTTTATTTTATTAATTCAAGACAGGGTCTTGCTCTGTCACCCAAGCTGGAGTGCAGTGGTGTGATCATAGCTCACTACAGCCTGGAACTCCTGGGCTCAATCAATCCTCCCACCTCAGCTCTCAAGTAGGTGGGACTACAGGTGTAGGCCACCACACCTGGTTTATGTTTACATTAATTTTTTTGTAGAGATGAGGATCTCACAATCTCTCCTGGTGAGGCTGGTCTCAAACTCCTGGACTCAAGCGATCCACTCACCTTGACTTCCCTAAGTGTTGAGAGTACAGAGGTGAGACACCTCGCCAGGCTCAATTCCTTTGTTGTTGTTGTTGTTGTCATTGAGATGGAGTCTCGCTTGGTCACCCAGACTGGAGTGCAATGGTGAAATCTCGGCTCACTGCAACCTCCACCTCCCAGATTCAAACAATTCTTCCACCTCAGCCTCCCGAGTATCTGGGATTACAGGCGCCCACCATCAAGTCCGGCTAATTTTTGTATTTTTGTAGCAATGGGATTTTACCATGTTGGCCAAGGTGATCTTGAACTCCTGACCTTAAGTGATTCTCTCTCGTTGGCCTCCCAAAGTGCTGGGATTACAGGTGTGAACCACTGCGCCTGGCCCCAATTCCCATTTTTAAATGAGTTTTTAATTAGCACAACAGGAAATAAATGTTTGAAACTAGAAATCATGTGACAAATCCCTAAACACACTAACACCCCACATGTCTGGGATCTAGCAGATAAAATGGCGGTTCCCCAAAGTATACGTCGGCGTCCTAATTCCTAGAACCTGTGAATGCAAAGTTATATAGAAAAAAGCATCATCGCATATGTAACTGAGTCAAATATTTTCAGATAAAATCATCCAGGATTATCCAGGTGGACCCTCAATTCAGTGACAAGTGTCCGTATCAGACATGCATAGAGGAGATACAGAGAGAAAAGGGAAGTGTGCAGATGGAGGCAGAGATTAGAGTGATGCCACCACAATCCAAGAAACGCCATGGGTGGCCACAGCCACCAGAGGCTGGGAGAGAGACATGAAAGGGATTCTCTGCCTAGAGACTCCTGAGCAAGTAAAATATTGCAGACACCTTGATTTTTGGACTTTCAGCCTAGAATTGCTAGATAATAAATTTCTATTATGTAAGATACCCAGTTGGTGGTAATTTGCTATGGCAGCCACAAAACTTTACTACAAAAGGCAACTACAAGTTTCAATTTGAAATGCTATGCTGACTCTTCTCTAAAGTAAGATATTAATATAAAATATTTAACTGTATCTGAAACATAAGGTTGACAGTGAGAGACTGTGTTAGGCTGATTTTTTTTTTTTTTTTTTTTTTTTTTTTTAAAAAAAAAATTTTTTGTTGTTTTTTTTTTTTTTAAGGAACCATACTATGTAGTGTTTCTATTATTACCTTTTATTGTTACCTATAAAAAATCATACAATATTGTCTGTAACTGTTTTAAACATGTTAATTTAGAGACCTCAGAAATATGTACAAGACATCTGTCCCTGTTCCAGTGTTGCTAAGGCCTTTGGTTGTGATGAAAGGAGCTAGTTAACATGCACCTACTGTAGGAAACCCTGGCACCTGTATTGCCAACACTAATCCAAGTGCTCCTTCATGGGGTGAGAGAATCGCTATTTGTAATGCAATAATTAGGCTGGGTAGAAAGGCTTGTAAAGTAAATCAATCTAGTCTGCTCTCGAGATCTGACTCCATTCTCCTGGCAGATTGTTAACATAATGAGACAGAAGCCGACAAGAGGTCCTGCAGAAAAAAAACAGTGTCATTCCATTCCCTTCTTTCTTTAATTTTACAAGGCTTCTTAGGACATAATTGTGATTAAAACTAATATGAGCCATTGATAAAACATGGAATTCTAAGCCTTTCAAAGGTTATGGAAAGGACGACCTGAAATGCAGCAGCAGTCTGAGCCCATTACAACTTCTGTATTGTTTTACTGCAAGCTCTCAAAAGACCGCAAGAATTCCCTGTGAGTAATTACAATTGAGGGAAAAAACAGAAGAACATTGGAAGGCTAGCTTGAAAATACTGGACTGATTAATCTGAAGTTCAACAGAAAGAAATAAATTAGGTGTTCTTTATAAATCAGGATGAGACTTTCAAAAGCAAACTTATTTGTTCTGTCTGACTTGCTGAACTGGCAAAATCTGCTGCTCTACCTCCACAATGAAGATGTTTGCTTATATACTGCAGGGTTCTCATGCAGACTTTCAAAAAACATATAAAATGAAAATAATTCTCATACCTCCAGAAGCTATTTTCTTTCCTTTTTTGTGCTTTGAAATCCTCTTTCTGAATGTCTCTTATACATATATATGAAAGTACATGTGTGTGTATATATATATATGTATGTACTTTTTCATAAGTATAGGGCATTAATTTAGAGGACTTTTCTCTCTACTTATATATTTTAAAGTTTTCACAGAATTCTGTTTTAAGTTAGATTTTCTCTGGAACAAACAAATATAAACTTAATGAGAAATAAAAATTTGAGATATTTGCATTTCATAAACTGTGTCAAAATGACCATTTATATGAGGAAAAGCATTAGACTTGATAGTGAGGCTCCTCTGGATTGAATTGTCCATGATGCTCTCATTTTGCCCAGATTTTTGCATCATGGCTACTGTGAACAACTGTTCATGTATATATACATACACACACACACACACATATGTGTGGGTGTCTGAGTATGTAAATATACACACACTGGTGTACATGTATGAATATGTAAATATACCAGTGCATGTTTAAATATATATACACATATATGTGTGTATATATGTATGTGCATATATGTATATGCACATTCATGTACACATATATGTGCACATACATATATACATTTTATCAATGCTCAGGCCACTCAATACTTGAGATTAATTCAGAAGAAGTTAAAGAAACATTAAATTCTTAATTACCAGGATTATCTTTTTGTTTGGCCTAGCTTTTTATTTATCCTCAGAATAAAACCGTATTCTTTTAAACTCAAGTTCACAAGGCTTAATCAACAACTGAATTTGCTGGTGTTTGTTGTTATTGCTATTGTTTGGCTTTGTTTGTATTTTTCTTTTCAGTAACAAGATAATTTCATAGACTTCTGTAAGTTGAATTTTATTTCTTTAATATTTTGTGTGAAGCATAGTAGTGATTAATCATGTGGTTAAAAATCAGCAACAGGCTGGGCGCGGTGGCTCAAGCCTGTAATCCCAGCACTTTGGGAGGTGGGGCGGAGACGGGCGGATCACGAGGTCAGGAGATCAGACCATCCTGGTAACACAGTGAAACCCGTCTCTACTAAAAATAAAAAAAACTAGCGGCGAGGTGGGCGGCGCCTGTAGTCCCAGCTACTCCGGAGGCTTGAGGGCAGGAGAATGGCGTAAACCCGGGAGGCTGAGCTTGCAGTGGAGCTGAGATCGCGGGCCACTACACCAGCCCGGGCGCAGAGCGAAGTGGGGTGGGTCTCCGCTCAAAAAAAAAAAAAAAAAAAAAAAAAAAAAAAAAAAAAAAAATCAGCAACAATTTTCATTTAATGCTGGTTAACTATGTGCTCAACACCATGTACATTATTCTCACTTAATCCTGATAATATTTCTTCTTGTGATGCAGGGATTGTTATTCTCTTTGTTCAGGTGGAAAAGTGAAGTCTAACAAAATGAGTCCCTTGCCCAAAGACAGGAAGCTAGGAAACATGCAAGTACCCAGATCTGACTGTGAAGAATATGCCCTTCGTTGGAAAGCTGAGCTGCCTAGACAGTATTTCCAATTATACTCCTTTAATATTTATTATGTTCATTTTCAAATAGCAAAATAGGCAATACATACTTGCAAAGTTTAATAATTTCAAGAAAGTTAAATTGTCACAATTTGATAGAATAAGTACTTCCTTTATGAAATAGGTTCATGTTAAAACGTTGCAAAGGGGAATATAGAAAGTATAAAGAATTTAAATTTTAACACTAAAATTGCCATCACTAAATATATTTAAAAGGAAATCTACAAAATAAGCCTTCCAGAACACAGGGTTTTCAATCTAGAAAACGGATCTATGTACGCATGAAATCAAACGAAAATTAATGCACAAAAGCAGAGAGCAGAATGATAGTCGTCAGGGACTGGAGGAGGGGGGAAATGGGGAGATATTGGTCAAAAGATACAAATGATCAGTTATGTGGGATTAATAACTTCTAAAGATCTAATGTGTAACATGGAGACTATAGTTAATAATACTGTATTTCACACTGAAAATTTGCTAAGAGCATTGGTCTTAAGTGTTCTCATCACACACCAAATCCCTGCCCCCCACAGATATACAAAGGTAGCTATGTGAGGTCATGGATAAGTTAATTAGCTTAACTGTAGTAATCTTCATAGTGTATATGCACATCAAAACATCATGTCATACACCTTAAATATATACAATCTTTGTCAAGTATATATCACTAAAGTTGGAAAAGTATATCAATGTACTATGAATAAAGGAAACCTGGATGAAGACATTAAAATCTGATGTTAATAAGGGTTGCAGTATTTTAAGAGAGAATAAAAATTTGGAATATACAGCATGGAAGTTTTATATGAAAGTTTCCATCTCCAATGTCACCACTATAATGGAATGAGACTTCTAGTGATAGAAATAAATCAGTTTGGAAAACAAAATGCCAAAAATATATATTAATCTGTACATACACACACACGTGTGTGTGTGTGTGTATATATATATATATTTACATGTGTCTGTGTGTGTGTATTTTCCAGGATAAATCTGTAATAAACAATAAAATTACAAATTGAATACAAATGAAAACAACTGAGTTCTTATGGCTACTGAAAAGTTTTAAAATGAATAGCAGCATACATTACCCAGAATTTTAATATTTTAGTTTATTACTATCGTACAATGTATTGTATTATCACTGCTGTTTATCTTTAAATATTTATCCATAATGCTAGTCAACACCTACACTTGAGCCAAATACTTTCTTCCAAGAATTGTCTTTCCCTCTCACTAGGTCATATGAGCAATACCACAAATAACTTCTGTCTTTTATTCTGAATTTGCGTAATGGATTATATCCACTTTGTTTATGTAATTAATAGTGCAGAGTGCCAGAATTTTAATAATTGACCTAATGAACTTTAGTTAATGCTATAATAGATCAAGCTTTGTGTTACAGCCCTCAAACAATCACATTCAATTCTTTATGTTGCTTACCTCCAGATCCAGAGGAGTACGTGAGATTGAGGATATTTGTTTTCTCAGATTTGTCTATACAGATTTAATGGACAGATAGATTAATTGAAATTAAGAAAACATTTCTGGCAGGACATGGTGGCTCATGTCTGTAATTTTGGGAGGCCAAGGTGTGAGGATGGTTTGAGCCCAGGAACAAGAAATCAGCCTGGGCAACCTGGTGAGAACCCATCTCTAAAAAAAAAGCACACACAAAAATTAGCCGGGCATGGTGGTGAGTGCCTGTAGTCCCAAGCTACTCAGGAGGCTGAAGTGGGCAGATCGATTGATTGAGCCTGGGAGGTGGAAGTTGCAGTGAACCATGACTGAGACACTGCACTCCAGTCTGGGCAACAGAGCCAAACCCTGTCTCAATTAAAAATAAAAATAAAAAAAACAGGAAAACATTTCTATTTGGTAAAATCTTTCTGGCCATTCACTTTCATTAATTTTAATTCAGTTGATAAAGAATAAAAAGTGATCCGATTATACATGCTGTCTGGATCATTCTTTCCTTTACCAATACTAACAGTGCTTTATTACTTTTAGGATATTATGATTCAGAGTTAAAAAAAAGCATTTTTCAAAATATTTACTTTTGTGTACTCAGACATGTAGCTCTCATATAGAAACTAACATTGTGAATAGATACATAACCTTGATTAAAACAAGCTGGTTCACAAAATAAAATTTGATATGTTCAATTACAAATGAAGTAAACTCATAATACATTTAAAAATTATAGCTTCAATTTTGTAACATGCTTTCACTTCAGTTAAAGCAGAAACTGATGTGATACATGTGACAGACAGTTTAGCTGCCCAAGGCTAAGCTAATATGAGCCATAAGACTAGACATTTCTTAGGGCTGTTTTCTTTCTGTAACATTTTTGCCTTACATAGATAATTCATGTTTTATTAAGAGTCTAAATAAAAGCAAATTTAGTTGGATTTATTCATTCCTAAACTTAAAATGAAAAAAATAAAATGACAACAAGGGAAGTCTCTGACACTTGAGAAAACTAAATTTAAAAGGTGGTGAAGAAGAAGGGAGAGGAAGATTTCCAATTCATTTACAAATTGTAGGAAATTATTATAATATCGCAAGACAGAATGATGACAATGGAAATGGTGTTAGGAAAGAAAAAGAGAAAGCATAATTTTTTGCAAAGTTAAGGAAACTCATATTTTCATTATAGTAGACTGATTAGAAATGTGTTCTAGAGAAACAATTCTCTAGATGCTGATTTGGAAAATGCAAGTGGCATAAGGCACTTAATTTGCTCACTTTTATTCCATTTAGAGTCTCTTAAAATACATTTTTCTTCATTTGGCTAAAAAATACATTGGGATTAAAATATTCACATACCAAAACATATTTCTAATGCTAAACCCTTTATTATTTTATTGTTTATAGCAATTTGTTTTCATCAATGCCTAAGTATTAAAAAAGTTAAATTGGCAAATTTTATTTTTTTGAATTTTATTGTTCCATAAAATTTCGGGCTGTAAAATATATACCTTTTCTCAATCAAGTAGGCAGTTTTTCTTGAAATGGTTACAAAGGGGTAAATGTATAGTGATGGTTTGTACTATAGTGTGTTTATGGAAGAGACAACTCAGTTCCTTCTATTCCTGAAAATAAATAAGGTTTCTTAGAATATTTTTACATTATAGAAATATTATAAATGGCACATGTGCATGCCAAGACATCATTTTCTAAAATGAAGAACAAAAGAAAATATGTAGCATATAAACTGCTGTTATTGTAATAATGTTTATAGGTGACATGGGAAGGATTTTTCTTTATGCTGGCATTAATCAAATTTGGATGCTAACACATTTTTCCACGCTTAATTATATGTTGATTCAATATGTTCATCACTTATGTTGACTTCTTCCTAAATTACACAGTTTACTAGAGGAAAACAACAAATCGTCCAATCCCCCATCATATCTAAATAAAGTTCACCTCATCTATTTTAATAAGATAAGTTTGAAAGTGCCTGAGATCTGGTATAATGTATGGCATTTTCCACAAATAAATTTATGTTTCACATGTATCTTAAAATTTTGCAAGCAAAGAAACCTCTTTTTGTTTGTGAAAATGTCACATAAAGTAATAAAATCTAAAATGCAGTTTTCGCTCCTCTCTCCCACATACAGAATATAGAATTACAAGAGAAGTATATATGCTTATGATGAAGAAAATGTATCACAAAAATAACTGAACGGCAAGTCAAAACTTTACAAGGGATTTAATTCAATAAACCATATAAATAATTATAAACATATAAGAACTACAGGAAATTTAATTTTACATATCATAAATATATTCAATTATTCATTACTGAAAGGAAAAAGTCCTTTATTTCATGGCTACTTTTTCTTAGCTCTGTAGGCATCTGATTTTAGACAATTTCCTCTGAAGTTACTCATCAGCTATTGATCACAACTCAAGTGGCTTTAATGAAATACTTTGATTGCGGGAGTATAGAAAGCACACTTGGGGCCAAAAGACAGCTAACACTATGTAAACGAGCAGTCGTTAATTATAACTCAGCCAATGCATGAAGATTAGAGTATGTATTTGAATGGGAGAAATACTCTTACAAAGAAATAATTTAACTTAGAATTGCTTAGAAAACAGGGAGTAAAACCAAGGCCATAAAACTTAGTGCATAATTATTGTCAGCTTCAAGAACACTTCCACATAATGGGTTATGTTGGATGACAGAAATACAAAGACACTAGGCTAGATTCATAAACGATGTTTTCAAAATTCAGTCAGACTGACCTTGGTTCAAATTCATGTGCTGCCAGTTACCAGCTGTGCAAATTTGGACAAGTTCCTTAACCTGTCTGAAACACTTTTTTCTTCAACATAGCAGAGTAAAAGCACACTTAGACCATAGTGTTTTTGTTAGGATCTCATCAACTGAGGTATGTGAAGTGATTAGAAAAGTATACCTGGTAAATATTACAAGCTTAACTGACATTAACTGCTAGTAGCTGCAGTAGTGGTAGTAGCAGTAATATTTACTAGTTATTATTAAAACTCTACAAAGTCAGAACCTAAGATAAATGCCAAGTGACAAATGATGTTTCAGAGAGTAGAAACAGATCAAAAATTGTGACTGAGAAGCTAAGAGTGGAAGGCTACAAAAGACAAGAGGCCAGCCTTGGTTTTATGCTTTGCCCAGTGAAAACGTGGAAAGCAAAATGAAGACAGGAAGAGTTAAGAAGCAAGATAATTATTTGTCAGGGCAAGAAGTAAAATGAGTCAGTTATCAAATGTTCATGGTGCTGCTCCTGAAGCCAAGAGTTTGGGTCACTGGGCATCTCACTCAGTCATGGAGACTCCCATATTTCTATGCTTAGTGGGCATCAGGCCACAGATGTTGGGTCCTAGGCCTATAGGAATACAGATGTAGGGGCACAGGGCTGGGGCCAAAGCTTTGAGCCAAAGGTAAAGAAGAATAAATCAGAATAAATAATCTTCCCAATTAATATGAGCTGAGGCTCCTTTAAAATGTTTTCTACCAACAAATAGTTTCATTTTAGCACCTCTTCCACCCACCAAACATCAGGGAATAAACCATTCATGTGAAAGAGGTGAACCTAGCATGGTAATACTTGGTCCTTAATCATAACATGTAGCAATAACATGGTCTAGGAACCTAAGCAGTTGACATTTAACATAGGTACAGTAATTTTAATTTTTTGTCATTTTGAACCCTACAGAATAATTTTAACTAGGTTTTCAAAATCTAAATATTTGTGCTATTGACTTATATTACCATATTGAAAGAGACACTATGCACCTAGAAAAAAAAAACAAGTGACAAATACAAAAAGGTAGCACATATTGCCAGTTATTAAGTTACAGTTACCCTCAAGTGCTGGCAATTTAAAATGAACTTGTCTTATCTTAGGCAGGAGTTAATTCACTCTGCACTTACAGAGAAATGCTCATCACTTTTAGATGTTCATGCCGATCAACATAGCAATGAATGAGATTACATAGGCTCTTCTGCTAAACTGGGATAATAAACATTAATTAATTAACTAATCAATGGAAATAACCCATAGAGATTATCAAGATTGTAAAGATGACAAATTGGCAGAAATTGGAAAAGAAACATGCTGCTCTCTCTACTCAGGTCACTCACTTATCTCTTCTGTGCAAGGAGAATATTTGGCAGGATTTTATCAGACAGCCATTATTTAACATTTATTGAGTGCTTCCTGACTATATCACACTGCATTGAATTGCCAACCAATGTAATACTCAAAATATTTACAAGGTTTAACATGCTTTCCTTGATAGGCCATGATAAGCACTTTTTGTTCATCTTAGATAATTATTTTGCCTATTTATCTTCCCACCAATTTCTTAACACCAATTTTCATATCAATGATCAGTAGAATTCTCTTTACCTTTATTATTCCATTTTCTTATTTTGAAGAAAATCTTTAAATTGAACACAGATAACACTTTATATTAATTCTTATTTTAAACTTTAAAGTGTAGTTTGTGATTTAGTTTTTTTTTTTCTTTCTTTGGTCTAGTTTGAAATAGCAAGGTAACAACTGAAATTCCAGGGGATACTCCTTTAGACACTATTTTCACAGGCATAGTCTTATATTAAGGAAAATGTAAAGACACAGGAAATTGCTGATGGATAGGCAGATATCCTTTAATGAAAATAAGGTCAATATTACAGTTTGGGTATTTAAAAAAGAGCCGTAAATATGCACTATCAGTGGGTCGTTTTCCATATCAGAAACACGCAGAAATGTGGAAGATACATGGCTTCCTCAGTCTAAGTATGGGACTCAAATAACAGACACTGTTTTCAGTGATAGGAGAATCAAATTTGCAATTAAATCACAGCCCCTGTAGCTCAAAAGTGGAGTGTTGGCAAAACAATCCCTGACTTCAAAACTAACACCCAAGAGCAAAATCCATGACATTCAGCTGCTGTTTTGATAGAGATCATTCATTCTGCCCCCAACCAAATCTTCAGAGGTCTGGTTTAGGGAGATGATTATACCACCCATCAAGTGTCACAGTAGTTATGGTGCTCTCTGATATATCTTTGGGAAACATACCATTTCCAAGTAAGCCCTCAGTTCAGGGACAAGATCAGAATTGAGATTGAAAGCTTTAGCCATAAGATAGTCTTCAGGCTTTTTCATTTGTAATATATTGTGAGATGTGCTGGTAGAAAACACGACTTGACAATTGATTTACTGTACAACTTCCTAGAAGGAGGTTTTTCCAATTCGCTGGAAAAACAACATAATATTTCCTACACTGCTATTATTAACATTTACAGACTTAGGGAACCATGGCACTATGAAGGACAGTAAGAGAATACACAGTTAAACTGGTTACTCTAAAAATAAATTACATTCACAGCTATATTTTACATTGCTATTTTAAAATATCTTTCCTAGTCTCAACAATAGCTAAATACAATTGTATCATAGAAAATCATTATTAAGGAATTCTGAATTGAAACCGGTATCTGCTTCTGTTCCCAGTTTCAGTCAATCTAGGAAAAGCAATGTGGTACACTATGCAATCATGCTGTCCCAATTTCTAAAGCCAAACTTCATTTCAAGCCTCATTACCTAGAAGGTAAGTACATGAATTAACAGATCTTAAAAAACAGAAATATGACTTGATTAGTGAGTTACCAATAGGATGCTTTCCCAACAAATAAGCAAACAACAAATCCGTCTTCTGGTGCCTGAAAATGTCACTGCCAAACTGTTTTGAGTCAAGAAAATAGCCTTTGAGCAATAATTTTAAAATAAATATGTTTGCAACATGGGAATCATATGCTAAAAATCATTGGCAATGAATAATTGAATTTGTCTTCCAGCAAAAACCTCTAGGGATGTGATACAGAACAGGCAGGTTTAATGGAATAGTACAAAAAATGTAAGAGAGTATATACTTAACAGAGTCAGGGAGGATTCAAATTTGAGATCTCCCATCATTTAAGAAGAAATATCCCTTTTAGGAGAAGGATGAACTAGACAAGGTCTAGACTGTCAGCAAAAGAAATATCTTCTCCTTTAGTAGAAATAACATTTATCATAGTAATTTTAAAATGTCAATGGATTTTCTGTTTTAGACAGTTGAGTGTTAAAATTACCCAATGTCTTATATCAGCTATTAAGAGAAGTTTACAAAAAGGAATAATCATCACTTTACTTGACATTATACACATTCACTACACAGTGTGATGTGAGACTTATGGACTGAAATCTGACTCATTTAACATACAACTAGAACTAGAATAAGTTTTATTTTTCTTACTGAAAATTAATATACAGTTTTTAGTACATTTGTACCTCTATTAATTATAAATATGATGATGCAACTGACTTGATTTGATTTTAATTTCGAATTCTAGAAGGAAACAGAATGCCTTGCTCTATTCTGGCACCATTAACAATAACACCTAACCTTTAAACTTTTAAAAGAAAAGTATACAAGATGACAGGACACAAATGCTCTTTGTTATGTGTGAAATTTGCTTTTACTACGAAAGATATGTTTTCCAATTGGGAAGCCTTTATATCTCTCTTGAAACACCTAATCCATATTCTATTCTGTATTGTAGTAACTCTACTTCTAGAAATGGTTATCAACAGAACAGTTATTGCAAACATAACGTACTCTGTTTTTTATTCTGCTGCTAAACATCACTACAAACTTGTAACTTGTAACACTCAGATATATAACCTTACATTTTCATAGGTCAGAAGTTGGACACAGGTCTTACTGTGCTACTATCCAGGTGTTACTGATTTTAGGGCTCCCTTCCTCTTGAGGTTCTCAGGGAGAATCCATTTCCTTGCCTTTTCCATTTTTTAAAGCCTGCCTACATTCATTGGCTCATGAGTCTTTCCCTCCACCTTCAAATCCAGCAAGGTTGCAGCTCTCTAACCATTCATTCATAGCCACATTCCCTTCTCTCTTATTCTGCCTCTTTCTTCACTTTTAAGGCTCTCCTGATTACATGGATCATATCCTGGTAGTCCAAGCTAACCTCCCTATCTCACATTCCTTACTTATTCACATCTCATAGTCCATTTCCCATGTAAAATGATATATTCACAGATCCTTGAGATTAGGACATGTGGTTTGGGGGATAGGGAATATTATTTGTCTACCAGCCAAACAAAATTATAGAGTATTATTTCTTCCCCACAGTACACTGGAAACTACCCATCAATAGAAAATTGACAGGAAATTTTGATACACGAGTGCAATGCAACATTATGCACTTGCTACAAATGACAAGGGACTCCCATATATAATGACATAGAAATATGATTACAAAATCTTAAATACAAAACACAAGATTTCTAAAGTGTATTTGTTAAGACCATTGGGTCTGTGAATTCAGGTCTATGTTTGGTTCCAAGTTTATATACTAACTTCTTACAAGAAAGGATCTATATGTATTGATGAAAAAAAAAATTACAAAAAAAAAAAAAAAAATTACCTGACATACAACCACCAAAGTATTGCAGCTTATGTTCATAACAGGTCAAATGGAGTCTGTGATGTTGAGAGTGTATTTTCAGTCTTATTATTGCATATCACTATCACTAAGTGCCGAAAAAAAAAAAGAAAAAAAGCAGTCATCTTTTCCTTAAATTAAAATGTTATTTCATGTTCATGTTTTACACATAAAAGATCATAAGACCCAAGACTGGTAGACATTGGGTTATCTCAGTAATTTTGGAAATAATGAAAATTTCAGTTAATGTTACTTTTGAAATATGCTCATTTTTTAGGACAAATTACTTATCCTTTTTATCATCGATGATCACATTAATTGAGTCTTTTACGATCTTAGCCATGTGCTCTTTGGAGTCTGCTGTATGCTCAGCATTTTAAAGAACATCTGCTACGATAGTTTTACTTGATTTTTTAGCCCTTGTTGTCTTCTGCCCTAGACAGCAACACATTGCTCAGATTCGATTCAAACTCACCAACAGCACCTGTAGCTTTACTTTATGTCTCTGTTTTCCAGTTCCCAGGTTTATGACATTGCATGATCCCTTTCCAGCTCATGAAGTTCTTTTTCTCTCTTTCATTACGGCCCTCCTTCATGGGTTATAGAGTAAGAGCACTGCTAAAGCCCTTACTTGTGAATCTGAATTTTTAACAGTTATATAGATAGTTATTAGAACAATCAGATGTGGAATAATATTTAATTTGTTTGTTGAACTCCTGAACACATTTTAACATGTCATGATAGTCCTTTGCATATTTTAGGATTTCTAAAAATATTTCCTTTGAGTTTTATTACAGGTATCATGCACATAGTCAAATGTATATGACATAATATGTTTGTCAGCTTACATTGAATGAAAAACCGGTTATTATTTGATAAAACTGATATTCAAGGGAAATGAAATAAAAAAGACAGCACTTATTTATTTGCTACTCAGCTTAAATATGATAGTGTTAATTTTGATAGTCGTTAAAATTCAAGCCTGAATTTAGAGTATTTATTTTCCATAAAATAACTTATATACAAATAGAAGAACTGTCATTCCTTCAGATACAAAAACAACTCTTATAATAGGCATGAGAAAATTAAAAAAAGAAACTTAAACATGTAAATACAACAATTTTTTATTACAACTTTAAAATAAAGTATTTTTTTTTAAAGGAAATTAGGCAATGCCAAGCTTCAAAGAAGTCCTTTGGATAACTTTTCCAGCTGTTTCACACTGGAAATTACACCATCAGGTGATTGTCCAATTTTTATTTTCTATTGTTGCTAGTTCTAAATGTAGAATTGTGGAACTATTGATTTTGCACATACATTGTATGTTTTCTAGTGTATTATAACAATATTCTACCCTTTGGCTTGACTTTTCCTGCATAAACTAGAAAAGCATATATTATATTAAATGTATGCATAGAGTAAATGGCCAAATTCAGCCCTCAGTGACAATCCTAAATAATTAAATTGTTTAAAAGAGAAAGTGTTTGCAAATGTGTAAGAGGACAATTAAAATATATTTTTAGATCATCCAACAACTTGAGCTTAAATTTTGTTTGCCAATAAATCTTCTAATGTCTTTATTGTTTATCAATGCTTCCAGTGAACGTGTTAGTCATCCAACATTCGTATGTTTTCAAATGGCACATTAATTTTAGGCAACATTGCATAGTTGTTTTGTTCCCTTAAAACTGCCTGGTCACCCCTGAACAAGCTGAGCATGGAATGAGTTTCTGTGCTTTCAGAAAGGCCAGTACAGACATTAGAGAGAGTGATCTTACCAAGAGGTTTTAAAATAAACACCTGTCTTGTTTATTCTTTAAATTATATACCTTGTAATAAATGTTTTGTGTTGTGCACAATGCTTACGTTTCATATCACTGCCTTATTATTTTTAAATAAAAATATTAAAATGATTGTTCTCTTTGGAAAAAAAAAATTTAAAGTAGTGGCCAGACATAGCATTATCCTAGCTATCCCTCTTGGATTTTTCTTTTATTCTTCTTCTCCATTCTCTACTTCAAAGTTTCACTCTCTCTCCTAACAAACTACGTTATTACCACATGTATTACTACATTAAACCACATGTAAATTTCAATACTGCAACATTTTAGATTGTTCTTTCAGATCATCTCTGCAAAGCCTAATTATATATATATAGTGTATATATATAAAGTGTATAAATATATATGTATATGCACACACATATATATTTTATATACACACACACACACACACACACGCATACACACACACACACACACACACACACACACATGGTTGACCCTTGAACAACACAGGTTTGAATTGCATAGGTCAAACAGACATATCTTCTTACCCCTCCACCACCTCTAGTATAGTAAGACCAACCCGTCTTCCTTTTATTCCTCTTCACCTTACTCAACATGAAGACAATGAAGATGAACACCTTTAAATCTATTAAATCCGCATAAGGCAAGCAGTCTATGTAATATATTGAAGTCCTCATATCCCACCACATCTCTGTGTAATGCAAAGACATAGAAAGTGACTTCTGCTAAATATTCTTTTTGTAACTGATGATTTGAACCCTATCTATTTCTTGTGATTGACAAATTGGTTTATTGTGTCTTCATCCTATAATTTATTCTTAATGTAATAGAATTAATATACTTTTGAAGGCTATTGAAGGATCCTAGGTAATGACTAACTGCTAATGAAATAAAATTATAACTTTATATTAGGTTACAGCTGTTGCATGTAAAGAAAAGAATTTTGCTTTTAAATATTGTTTTAAAGAAAATGTTGGCCCGGCGCAGTGGCTCACGCCTGTAATCCCAGCACTTTGGGAGGCCGAGGTGGACGGATCACGAGGTCAGGAGATCGAGACCATCCTGGCTAACACGGTGAAACACCATCTCCACTAAAATACGAAAATTAGCCGGGCGTGGTGGCGGGCGCCTGTAGTCTCAGCTATTCATGAGGCTGAGGCAGGAGAACGGCGTGAACCCAGGAGGCCGAGCTTGCAGTGAGCCAAGATCGCGCCACTGCACTCCAGTCTGGGTGACACAGCGACACTTGGTTTCAAAAAAAATAAAATAAAATAAAAAAGTTACATTGATTTTATAGGAATGAAGAGCAGTTTTATGGTTCAACAAATAAGTAATGGCTATGAAAATATTAATATTAGTGATAAATTAATGGTATATTAACGGTCTATCTAATCTGGCTTACTTAGGTGTTCATGTACCCTATTAATCTTTTATTAAATTATCAGTTGAGATTATATTAACAAATATTCACTGAATGTTGTAATAAAATTATGAATTTACCATTTTATGTGGGTTGAGTTAGGTTATTAAGGTAAGGAGTTGCTATCACATAAAAGATTATTACTTTACTTCTATGTGAGATTTTCTTGAAACTTAAATAGCATTAAGAACCATGAAAGCAGCAGATATTCAAAAATTTTAAATAATTTTAATTCTAATAACTCATTGCTACTACCTCTACCCAAGCTCAGAATAATAACTGAGAGGGAATGGCCAGAAAAGTAGGTCAAACACCAGGAATTGTCTCTTAGTTCATCAAAAACATTTATCATACTGCCTCTATTGGAGAGAGCATGAATAAGAAAATGTTAACAGTCTTACAGGATCACTGAGAGGTTAGGATAAAAAATTAGTATTTTTAAGCAGAGAATAATGAACACATGTATAGATTGTACCTGCCATATCTAGCACATTTCGCCCCAAATCATCAGTCACTGGGCATCTTTCTGTTTTTTTAGACTGACAGAGATCCCTTCAACTTCAATCTTTGTAATATTTACATGGCCACAATTCCAAATTATTTTCTACTACATAGCATCTATGATGTATAATTTCTTCCATAAAGGGTATACTTTTCTTTCTAATCCTAAATGTTAATTTACTTCATTAAAGTGACAATATCTTCCCAAAATCATGTTTTGTTTGTGTTTCAGTAATGCTAATTGTGAGGATTTCAAAAATATATGACTTAAAATGATGCAATTAATAAGAAGATCATGCAATAATGAGGTATTTGTTTACTTGAAAATAAAAGATCAATAATTCAGTAGTCAATATGTTGTATTTACAGTATGCATATGCTTGAGCCATATACAATTTATAATTGGGATTCAACTCTATTATTAACTCCATAATTTACATGGCATTGTAAGAGCTTATAGTACAGATGATACGCATGTGTAATTCATCATTGTGCACATCTTTGTGTGTAATGTGCTATCTGCTTCCACAATGATCTACTTCCCCATAATAAAATGTCTATTCTTTATCTGATTCCACTGAGTAAAAGGTGCCAATAAATAATGCACAGACAAATAAATGCAACAATATCCAGATAACAAAAACCAATAGATCAATGTGGATGTGCATTAGTGTCTGCATTTCAGAGGTGGTTTAACTTAAAGAAAAGCTCAATTTCACATTCATGTTTTGTCCTCTTCACTATTTCAACATTTGCTTTCACAGATGTACTGGTAAGAAGGGGACTTTGGAATCTTTAAAACATTTCATAAAGCAAAATAGAGGTAGTAGAGTGGTAGTATATTATGTCCATCTGAAGTAGTTATAGAAACCACTCCAAGAATTAGAGCCACTATAAATTGTATGAAATAGAATTAACAAAACATGCTTACTATTATCAGAGGAAATTAAGAGAGTAGCTGTAAAACATTCAGAATAGGTTTATATCCCTGATTTCTGATTGTTTTTAAAATTTCAAACAATAATCTCAATTTATTTTGAGAAAGCATTTGTTTTTGTCTGGAAGATTAGTAAAACATCAGCTAATACAAAGAGTACTGCAGAAAAATAGCTGTATGGAGTTGGTGAAAGCAGAAATTCCAGGTTACTTGTTCAATGTTTGCACTATACATTACGTTTAGAGAGATAATTAAGCAATGGTTAGGCTTAGACAAATTAATATGTGTAATTTGTTGGCCTGTTTACTAATTTGCAATAAGAAGTGTAGAGGAGACCAGTGGGTCCTGATTTATTTTGCCTGATCATTCTCTTCCTGCAAACAGAAAATGGGGGTTTGGGGCTTGGGAGAGTAGAAGAGTGAGAGGACTTGGGTGGGTATTAATCTAATGTTAGCTTTGTAAATAAGGAGTCAGATCCCGGTAAGATTCTACAATAGGCAGATGGATTCATCTCACATTATAGGCAGTTTTGCTGACAAAACTCAAATCCTCAAATCTATTAGCTATGATTCTTCTCCCTGGCATTGCTTGGATGGACAATGTCAATATTTATCTCAGGGACTCTCCTGATTATAGAATTTCTTGGCTGACCTACTTTTTTTCTTATTGACATGTTCTTCTTTCAGATATGCTCATACATTCAATCAGCTGTACTCAGTGGTAGAATTACCCTGAAGCTAAGAAGCTTAAGCTTCTCACTCGAACAGGCCTCTTCAAAGCCTGGGGAGAAGCCAGAACAAAGTGTCCACATGGTAATATATTTTTATGAGATTTTCAAAACTAACATTTATTTCTGAAAGAAGGTCTTTCAAATTGTATATACTTCAGGCCTCAGAAAACCCAGATCTGTTCCTAGTTTGGTTAAATATGGTGATCCTAGCCTGGGAGCTATTTTCAAATCACAGTGATTTTTCATGTGTACATTCTGATATTAGAGCTTAATTTTTTATGAAGTTATCTATTTTTCTTTATTTTTTTAACTTCTTAGAGTACTCCAAGGTGTTTCCCAGTTTCTTACACCATATGGCAACTTTAAAAATACAGTGAAGCTGGCCGGGCACGGTGACTCACACCTGTAACTGCAGCACTTTGGGAGGCTGAGGCAGGTGGATTACCTGAGGTCAGGAGTTCGAGACCTGCCTAGTCAAAATGGTGAAACGCTGTCTCTACTAAAAATACAAAAATTAGTCAGGTGTGGCGGCTAGCGCCTGTAATCCCAGCTACTCAGGAGGCTGAGCTAGGAGAATTGCTTGTACCCGGGAGGCAGAGATTGTAGTGAGCCAAGATCATACCACTGTACTCCAACCTGGGTGACAGAGCAAGACTCTGTCTCAAAAAATATATACATATATATGCTACAAACCTTAGTGCAATATATATCTCACATACAACTGCAACTTTGATTAAGGGTTTTAGCAACCTCAGTGTACACATAATCCACTCTTTAAATGGCCCTAATTTTTGTAGACCACCTTTAACACTACCTTTAGAACACAGCAAAATGTACAATCAGCTTGTAGTCAGTCTTCCATCTCAAACCTCTTAATTGTTCTTTATTGTGATATTTTCAGAGTAGGTGCAGATATCTATGTATTAACAATGTGAACTCTTCTTAGATCTGATTATCAGAACAGAACTTCCTAAATGCCTCATATGTACATATTGGTATGTCCAACACAATTTATAAGTACGTATCTATTTATTTACATAGACCCACACTTCTCAAATAGAGCAACACAGAGATCATTTTGGTATTCCCAATAGTGATCAAAATTATTAGGATCATTTAACGCACAATGTTGCTATTCATAGCTTAACAACTTTAATAACTACAGATTGTTTTTCATATTAAAAAAACAGTTGAAAAAGAGTACTTTAATTTTATTTTGATGATGGGAAGCAAAGGGAAGGACAGAAAGTGTTTCTTACTATTGTTCTTTTTAAAAATATGCTCAGGGTCAAAACACTGGAAATAAATATTTTAATTGCTAAATTGGGGTTCACACACTTAGCAGAATTAAAAGGTAAGTGCAAGGGCTAGAATTCATATTTGCTAATTTATCCTGAGACTCATTCAAACTGAGAGAGAAGTTGCTATATATAACACTTTATAAGGTGTTTTTGTATATGTTGTGTTACTCAAGCCCCACAAAATCCTGTTGCATCAGGTTTTATTCGTGTACAAATTGGTGTTCAGAGGGTTAAATAAATTAAAAATGCTCATAGTATACTATCCTGTTGAGGGGGGATTTCAATCTTGGGCTCCAGAGGTAGTCAACTTTGATTTCATAATCCACTATGCCATGCTGCTGAAAAAAAAGATTATGTGTACATCTGTGACAAATAGAACTAAAAGACAAAACATGTTTCTATTGTTACCTGTCTCAAAATAGTTAAGTACTAAAAGGCAAAAAAAAAAAAAAAAAAAAAAAAAAGGCATAAAAACTATCAGCAGAGGATAATACTATAATACTTAGAAAGCATATGGTTAAGTTACCATGTGAATCATAAGTAATTATCAAGGGAACAATCAAAATGGTTCAAACTTTACAATAAGACAAAAGCACCAAAAGATATGTTGGTCCCCAAAATAAACACCAGGGTTAAGCATTTCCTGTGTTGATGGAAGGTCTGAATTTAAGTCCGGCCTGCAAGAAAAGTTTTTTTTTTCTTGAGCAAATTAATTTTCTCTTTGCAAAACCTTAGTAGTACCTGGCTTGCAGCGTGGAGCAGATACTCCAGAACCACAGACATGGGATTGTTCCAAGTGCCAGCCTAGATATGGACTAAGACAAACTCCAAGACTGAGGTTGGGTGATCAAGAAGATTGTTGAGTTATTTCACATGCACAAGTTTTGTTTTTTACAAATTTACAAAAATTTGCAAAACTAAATTTACAAAACGTAGTTAATATGGGCTTATGTATTTCTTATCCTCAAACAGGAACCCCATATGTCTTAATAATCAGTCCCAAAGATGCAGTCGAAGATGTGGTTTAATAGATTGCAATTTGGTCCTGGAGATAGCCTTAGCTGGGCTTTGTTCCTAACTCAACTACTCTGTAGCTAGATGGACTTAGACAGGTCATTAATATCCCCATGAGTCAATTCCTCATTTTTTTCAAATACTAATATTATGGATTAAAGATTGCTGTGATTTGAAGGTATCCTTCCAAAATTCATGTTGAAACCTAGTGCCCATTGTGGTGTTATTAAGAGGTGGGGATTATGGGGGAAGTAATCTGGTCATGAGGTCTCTGTCCTCGTGAGTGAGATTAGCGTTATTATGAAAGAGTTTGAGGAGGGCTACCTGGGCCCTCCACCATGTGAGGACTCAGTAACAAGGTATACTCTATGGACCAGAGGTCGAGCTCTCATGGGACACTGAATCTGCCGGTACCTTGATCTTAGACTTCATGTCTGCAAAACTGCGAAAACTAAGTATCTGTTTTTGTTTTGTTTTGTTTTGTTTTTAAATACATTATCCAGTCTAAAGTATTTTGTTATAGTAGCCTGATTGGACTAAGACCAGTTTGAACAACAAACATGATAATTGCTCAATATATGGTGATAATAGTAATGAAGAAGGAGATAGGTAAACATTTGTATCAAGTTTGTTTAAATAAAATATTTGAAACATATTCTAGACCTTTCTTTAAACAACTACAGTTAAGTTGCTCACCATTAAAATGTTCTTAGCATACTAACTTGAAAATAATCCAGATCATTTTATAAGTATCCATAGGGAAGTTGTTCAGTCAGTAATATAATTAACAATAAATGGGAGGAAAAAGACTGATGAAAATACAGTGGTTTAAGTAAAATCAAGCATGGCAGTTCCACAGAAGAAGGAAGTATGTGTGGACTTTATGTTATAATTAAATATTCCTTCTACTACCACAACATTCATATTAACTACTGATCACCCAGCCACCATGTTTTAGCTCTTAGGATGACTAAAGCATGACTGGGAAGAATCAATATTAAATGTTGTTAATAAATGTTGTTAACTGCTATTTAACTTAGGACCATTTCCTAGCATTTTTTTTTTTTTTTTTGCTTTTTTTTTTTTTTTTTTTTTTTTTTGAGACGGAGTCTCGCCTCTGCACCCAGGCTTGCGAGTGCTGTGGCCCGGCATCTCAGCTCACTGCAAGCTCCGCCTCCCGGGTTCACGCCATTCTCCTGTCTCAGCCTCCCGAGTAGCTACAGGCGCCGCCACGTCGCCTGGCTAGTTTTTTGTCGTTTTTTAGTAGAGACGGGGTTTCACCGTGTTAGCCAGGATGGTCTCGATCTCCTGACCTCGTGATCCGCCCGTCTCGGCCTCCCAAAGTGCTGGGATTACAGGCTTGAGCCACCGCGCCCGGCCCTAGATTTTATCTATTTATTTTTTATTTTTAAATTTTTTATTTTTATTTTTGACACAGGATCTCACTCTGTCACCCAGGCTGGAGTACAGTGATGCTATCTCGCTCACTGCAACCTCCAGATTCAAGTGATTCCCCTGCTTCAGCCTCCTGAGTAGCTGAGATTACAGGCACCTTGCCACCATACATGGCTAATTTTTGTATTTTTTTTTTTTTTTTTGGTAGAGACAGGATTTCACCATGTTAGCCTGTCTGGTCTCACACTCCTGACCTCAGTTGACCCACCTGCCTCGGACTTCCAAAGTGCTGAGATTACAGGCGTGAACCAACACACCCAGCCTCATTTCCTAGATTTCATTTAAAGGCTTATCTAGTAGACAATGTAAAAATAAAGACAATGTTTATTTTTATATACAGTACCGGTAGTTTTTTAAAAAATGGACACTTTTTTCTTCTAAGACCACTAAAATCCTAATTAAAAATCATATATACCACATAAATTTCTGCTATAAAATGCAAAGTTAAGATTTCAGGAGGCAAATCTGGCAAGAGACTAAAATGTCAAATATATTCTGTGAAATGATTTTTAATTTTCAGTTCCCAGTTATAAGCAATAACAAACTCAAAGCGTTAAGTAAAATTAGGATAGCAATAAATTCTGCCACACAATAAAACCCAAGAGAGAAAATTATGATAATAAGAGTAATTAAAGAATGTAATAGGAACCTGATAATTGTATAGTCTGTGTCCAAAAATCCAAATGGAATCATGGGTATATGCAGGGGAAAAAAAGCATAAGGTGGAATGAGATAAATAGCAGTAAGTTAGTCCATTACGTCTGTGCGCCTACACTGAATGGGACTGTATCATAATGTTACAATCACTGTTATACACGTAAAAAATAATTCATTGATGAAAAGCTTCCAAGTGTAATGGGTTATAACCATTAGCATTAATTTAACACAAAAGTATTTGTGCACAGGAGTTTCAAGTGCTTTTAATGAAGTATGTATGAAACTGTCCTGCTGTTGTTGTACAGGTTGTGCTGATGATATTTGACTAATTTGGGAATAATTATAATGTGATAAAGAAAACAATGTAATGAACTTCCGTTTCCTGGAGTGAGGTCTTCCGAATACCAAGTCTCCCAAGGTGGACTGTGGAAAGGGCACTGAAGTCAAATATATCTTAAAATTCACCATATTATCTATTCTCAGCATGGACTTCATAATGTGCATTGGCATTTTACAGTCTCTCTGAAGTCCTGCAGTAAAGATATCTGTTTATCTTAGTGTAATCTAGTGTGTTTTGTATCACCTATTAACATTTACAGAACGTGCAATATTCTTTGAAAGGTGCTAATCTAAATTATAAAAGCTTTCTGAGTATATTTATGTCAGAGCATGGATATTTTAGTGTTTTCATTTTCTTATTATAGCATGACAGAACTCATTTTCATCCACAACCACATCTTGACTCAGATTAAAAAATCTGGAATTTAGAAAACAATATATACATTTAAAACTCTCTGCATTTCTGCTGGCACTATACTGTTAAGTATTAGCAGCTACTCCCATTCTGAAATCAAGAAACTTGACATCACTGCTAGGCCTCTCATAGCCAATATCATTTACACCTAGTCAGTAAGTAAATGCTCTAATAACTTTCTAAACACATTGAATCTCGTGTTTTCCTTTTGCCCTTCCACTGTCTCCTGTTGTAGTGCTGCTCTCATTCTGCCTCAAGTACTAGAAATTCCTCATATCTCCCAGAACCTCCAATGACATGAGCATCCAATGTATAACTTCACTGTGGTTTCTAATCATTTTCTGCAGGAATAAATTTATGAACACAGACCTCAAGGGACATCCTAGTCTGTTTCATCCTCTTGGATATCATTTATCTTCCACCATTATCTAAATATACTTGCTGTAAGGAAGACTTAATACCCTCCCTATCTTCTGCAGTACTTAGAGTGACCTAGATAATCATGGACATTTGCCAGTACTGTTATCCATGTATGAATGGCCTCATGATATTAAGAGGTAAGTGCTGCTTGGCTTTTGAGTATTTGTTTTCTTAAAACCGAGGCTACATATCATGCATATGTGTATATCAAATTAGAATGTCTTCTACAATAATTGTATGGTTAGAATATAACTGCACTCAGTGTTTTATTTTGGCAATAATAATGCCTACCACATAATGGTCATCTCACTTAATGAGGTATGTATCGTAACTCCAAAACTCAAATTGCAAAGAGATTGAGCCTGTTGTTCAGGTTAAACAATTAGAAAGTACTACAGAGACAGACTTCCCCGGAAGCCATGGTAGACTATCCAGAGTCACTCCTTACACTACAATGATTATTGATTGGACCCTATTGGTTTAGGTAGGCCAAGCAGAGTTCCTTCCCCTGAAATTCTCCTGTGAAAGAGATTCCTGTGTGAGTGTCTGCTGATATTTTGAATGTGTGATTAGTGGGATAGCCATTTTCTTCTTTATGGGCAAAGACAAGCAGAAAAGAAAAAAATAAAACATGTATGTGCTGAGCGCGGTGGCTCATGCCTGTAATCCCAGCACTTTGGGAGGCAGAGGCAGGTGGATCACCTGAGGTCAGGAGTTTGAGACCAGCCTGGTCAACGTGGCAAAACCTTGTCTCTACTAAAATATAAAATTAGCCTGGCACGGTGGCCGGTACCTGTAATCCTAGCTACTCAGGAGGCTGAGGCAGGAGAATCGCTTGAACCCAGGAGGCAGAGGTTGCAGTGACCCGAGATCATGCCACTGTATTCCAGCCTGGGCATCAGAGCCAGACTTCATCTCAAAAAAAAAAAAAAAAAAAAGTGACAATAAACAATGAAAAGACTTTTAATTGTGACATGCAAATTCCTAATTTCTGCTCCTGTGTTGCAAGGCATACTCATACATTCTCATAATATAATAAATTCCCCCATAATTTTTTTTGGCTTGAGTAAGTTAGCATTGCTTTCTATTATATGCAATCAAACACTTTCTAATTAATATTCTAGGGGTGCCTCATTCTTTCTTTGCCCTATATTACATGGTGTTTTCTTCATATCTGTTTCTTCAGCTTTTTATTCAAAAACAAAACAAACAAACAAAAAAAGGAGTNAAAAGCATAAGGTGGAATGAGATAAATAGCAGTAAGTTAGTCCATTACGTCTGTGCGCCTACACTGAATGGGACTGTATCATAATGTTACAATCACTGTTATACACGTAAAAAATAATTCATTGATGAAAAAGCTTCCAAGTGTAATGGGTTATAACCATTAGCATTAATTTAACACAAAAAGTATTTGTGCACAGGAGTTTCAAGTGCTTTTAATGAAGTATGTATGAAACTGTCCTGCTGTTGTTGTACAGGTTGTGCTGATGATATTTGACTAATTTGGGAATAATTATAATGTGATAAAGAAAAACAATGTAATGAACTTCCGTTTCCTGGAGTGAGGTCTTCCGAATACCAAGTCTCCCAAGGTGGACTGTGGAAAGGGCACTGAAGTCAAATATATCTTAAAAATTCACCATATTATCTATTCTCAGCATGGACTTCATAATGTGCATTGGCATTTTACAGTCTCTCTGAAGTCCTGCAGTAAAGATATCTGTTTATCTTAGTGTAATCTAGTGTGTTTTGTATCACCTATTAACATTTACAGAACGTGCAATATTCTTTGAAAGGTGCTAATCTAAATTATAAAAGCTTTCTGAGTATATTTATGTCAGAGCATGGATATTTTAGTGTTTTCATTTTCTTATTATAGCATGACAGAACTCATTTTCATCCACAACCACATCTTGACTCAGATTAAAAAATCTGGAATTTAGAAAACAATATATACATTTAAAACTCTCTGCATTTCTGCTGGCACTATACTGTTAAGTATTAGCAGCTACTCCCATTCTGAAATCAAGAAACTTGACATCACTGCTAGGCCTCTCATAGCCAATATCATTTACACCTAGTCAGTAAGTAAATGCTCTAATAACTTTCTAAACACATTGAATCTCGTGTTTTTCCTTTTGCCCTTCCACTGTCTCCTGTTGTAGTGCTGCTCTCATTCTGCCTCAAGTACTAGAAATTCCTCATATCTCCCAGAACCTCCAATGACATGAGCATTCAATTTATAACTTCACTGTGGTTTCTAATTATTTTCTGCAGGAATAAATTTATGAACACAGACCTCAAGGGACATCCTAGTCTGTTTCATCCTCTTGGATATCATTTATCTTCCACCATTATCTAAATATACTTGCTGTAAGGAAGACTTAATACCCTCCCTATCTTCTGCAGTACTTAGAGTGACCTAGATAATCATGGACATTTGCCAGTACTGTTATCCATGTATGAATGGCCTCATGATATTAAGAGGTAAGTGCTGCTTGGCTTTTGAGTATTTGTTTTCTTAAAACCGAGGCTACATATCATGCATATGTGTATATCAAATTAGAATGTCTTCTACAATAATTGTATGGTTAGAATATAACTGCACTCAGTGTTTTATTTTTGGCAATAATAATGCCTACCACATAATGGTCATCTCACTTAATGAGGTATGTATCGTAACTCCAAAAACTCAAATTGCAAAGAGATTGAGCCTGTTGTTCAGGTTAAACAATTAGAAAGTACTACAGAGACAGACTTCCCCGGAAGCCATGGTAGACTATCCAGAGTCACTCCTTACACTACAATGATTATTGATTGGACCCTATTGGTTTAGGTAGGCCAAGCAGAGTTCCTTCCCCTGAAATTCTCCTGTGAAAGAGATTCCTGTGTGAGTGTCTGCTGATATTTTGAATGTGTGATTAGTGGGATAGCCATTTTCTTCTTTATGGGCAAAGACAAGCAGAAAAGAAAAAAATAAAACATGTATGTGCTGAGCGCGGTGGCTCATGCCTGTAATCCCAGCACTTTGGGAGGCAGAGGCAGGTGGATCACCTGAGGTCAGGAGTTTGAGACCAGCCTGGTCAACGTGGCAAAACCTTGTCTCTACTAAAAATATAAAAATTAGCCTGGCACGGTGGCCGGTACCTGTAATCCTAGCTTCTCAGGAGGCTGAGGCAGGAGAATCGCTTGAACCCAGGAGGCAGAGGTTGCAGTGACCCGAGATCATGCCACTGTATTCCAGCCTGGGCATCAGAGCCAGACTTCATCTCAAAAAAAAAAAAAAAAAAAAAAAAAAAGGAAAAAAAAAAAAAAAGTGACAATAAACAATGAAAAGACTTTTAATTGTGACATGCAAATTCCTAATTTCTGCTCCTGTGTTGCAAGGCATACTCATACATTCTCATAATATAATAAATTCCCCCATAATTTTTTTTGGCTTGAGTAAGTAGCATTGCTTTCTATTATATGCAATCAAACACTTTCTAATTAATATTCTAGGGGTGCCTCATTCTTTCTTTGCCCTATATTACATGGTGTTTTCTTCATATCTGTTTCTTCAGCTTTTATTCAAAACAAAACAAACAAACAAAAAAAGGAGTTAACAGGCCCCTCTAGATCTCTGAAAGAAGAGGTTTAAATATATAACATCTTATGGAAAAGAAATCTTCACTCAAGAAATGTATAATTGTTTATAATTTAAATTTTTCAGAGTAAAGTTTTCAATAGGGCATAGCTTTAGATTTTACAAATTCAGGGAAATGAGAGGAAAGTTATACTAAAGGATTTGTCAGTGTTTCATATAACTATTAATGAGAGTTATTTCAGTGCTCTGTTTAAAAATTCAATTGCAAATAAAGACAAGTAGCTAAGCTAAACATTGACTGTGGTTTAAGGTAAGGATTTCTCTTGGAACCAGATGGCCTGAAGAAGAAAACTGTAGGGCAAAACTATAAATCATAACAGAAGAAGACAAAGAGGACAAGGAAGCAAGTCAAAGAGGGTGAAAGAGGTTGGGTAACAAAAGATCCAAAAAGAAGCAAAAGAGAAGGAGGTAAAAGGAAGGGCACAGTAATAAAGGGAAGGAGAGGGTTGCCAGCACAGTGTAACATGCCCAGAATACTAATGAAAAGCTGTAGCACTGGAGAGTCCAGAACCAAGGAGCAACGGTAAAAGGCCACACAACAGTTGGACAGTTTTTAAAAGTCGCGTTGTGCCAGAGGCTTGTAGCAATTCCAATCCCAAGGATAGTCCTTTAAAATGTAAAGTACATGGCTTTCCTTAATTGGAAGTTATTCTTTAAAAGAAAGCTACAAAATTTAGAGAAGAAAAATGTGACAACAGAATGCAGTGAATGAAGTAAAGAAATGAAAGTCACCAGTGGGCAAAATGACAATAAAGGCAAAGTTAATCAATTATCAAGTTGACTGTGACCAGGAATTTTTCTTTTCTCCCTTCAGAAAATTTGCTGATTCTTTCCAAATGACCTTGACTGCATGCTTTAGTGTCACTGTATAACAATCTAATACTGAATGTCTGTACACAATTCATTTGATTGTTGTTCACTTCAGGTGTTATTTAAATGAGCCAAAAACAATATTTGAGTGAGCTGTGTCCTTGAAGAGACCAGTAAAATTTGGATCAGAAGTACCATGGAAAATATGCAAAAGCATAGGGTTTTAAAAAATTGCCACTAGCAGTCAGGAAAACCATACCCCTGCTTCATCCAAGGGAGCAACAAAATAATTCTATACACATTGACATGGATATCAATCCTTACATTTCTCTCCTTATCTTTTCCACCTATGTTTACTCCCATGGCTATCTTATCTATTGCAAGAGAATGAAGGTGCAAAGTCTATATGTCCAGACCACATATGATAATACGATTCTGACCTACAAATGATGTCCCGGAAACCAAACCACAATCTCTGCAGCCATTCTTCCACAAAGGTCAGGACTTTGTCAATCAATCCTCCTTATTTTGGCACCCTACTCCCATCCCTCACCTGTCCAACTCCAGACCAAACAGAGAAAGCCAAATAACCTAACCTGAAACCAATCACATAAGATGCTACACTTCTAGTTAGCCTATCTCCAGCTTCCCTATGTTAACAACCTCCAGAGCATGTCTAGTGTCTCCCCCACATTTTGCCCACTTCCCTACCTGCCTTGAAGTCTGCAAAACACAAGTAATGGTGGCTGACTTCCTTGATATAGTAAGCTCTGAATTAATGACCTCTTTTTGTTCTTATCTGGGTAGTTATTACAAAGTTCAACCAATGCTTGAGATTTAAATATTACATAGTGCCGATGACTCCCAATATCATATCTCTAGCCCATAATTCTCTCCCAGATGACTGGCTTCCTCCATAAAATTCACACTCAGAAATTTAATGGGTTCCTTAAACTTAACATGGGCAAAAATACACCCCCATACTCCCTAAATGCTCCATCACTCCAATTTCTTAAGTCCAATGCTTTATATAATCGTTGATTTCTCTCATTCTCACATACCCTGCATCTAATTCAACAGCAGATTCTGTTGTCTCAACTTTCATAAGATATCAAGAATTGTATTTAATTCTACTATTTTACCATTACCTACTTGGTTGATTGTCCAAGCTATTATCACCTTTCATCTGGATTAGTGTAATAGCCTTTTAATTGATTTCCCTGCTTCTACCCTAAGCCTGCTGTTGCCTATCAGAACCACAGCCAGAATGATCCTCTTAAAGTGTCAGTCAGTTTGGCACTTCTTTTCTACCCTTTTTGCACAGAGTGAATGACAAGCTTTTAATTTTCTTCCCATGATCCTACATGACTTCATCACCAACACCCTCTTTCTCCTAGTTACCTACCAGCAACTATTGTTTAGATTGTGATAGGTACTTTTCAATGACTAGAGGATGTTCTAGGATAGAGTGTGATTTTTTTCAAAGTGTTAAAGGATACACTTCAAAAGAGAGTATAATCATAACTTTAATAAAAGTATACAACAAAATGTGTCAGATAATTTGTTTACATCATTAATTCATGGTTGAACCAGTAATGAATGGGGTTCAAAGTATAATCAAAAGAGCAGAGGCATGTATAGAGAATAAAGAATTCTGACACGAATTTACAAATAGAGGGGGAACAGAACTACCCACAAGGCAATAATAAACTTCATTCCCCTGGGACAATTAACTTCTATCTCTAAGGATAAGTATCATTTCCATTATTATCACTTTTCTACAACCTGTGGAGTTGTAAAATAGCCTAATATTAGGTTGGTGTTGCTGTAAAATAGCCTAATATTAGGTTTTGCATTGAAAGTAGTGCCAAAAACAGCAATTACTTTTATATCAACATATAAAATGACAGAGAATAATATTCCATGTAGGTGAGCTAGATAGGATACTTGCTAATCTATTTCAATTGTTTTTTTAGATTGAAAAATGTTTTACAAGTTTTCCTGATAAAAGGAAGATACAGAGAGAAAGAGAGAGAGAGAGGGAGAAAGAGGAGAAATATGTGTTCCTACATTGGAAGGAACTGGATAATCTTTCTGTAAAATTTGAAAAAGGAAATATGGAACAGTCACCGAAGTGTTCTGAAGGAGAAGGATGGAAGAATTTAGGAGAAAGAGTCAGAGCTGTAATAGGGAGGAAGTAGCATTGAAGACAAAAGGTGGTCTTGACAAACAAAAACTTTTAAGTTAGTGACAAGTTGCACAATGTAAAGCAAAAGATAAAAGAAAAAAATGCAATGAGATGGTGAAAGAAGCATACAAACTCATAGGGTAATAACAACGGAAAGTAAGTGAATCTGTTTGAAGCATAACATTAGAGTCAGAAGATCCAAAAACGCACTCTACACAAGTCCCTAGAGGTACACTAAGTCACTGTGACTCTCACGGCTCTGAAAATAAATTCTCATCTCTGTGAGGTCCAGATGTTTCAGGGCTTTGGTGGGATTTCTGCTCCACTTATTCCCCAAATTACCTCCAAATAATCTTGCAATGCCTGAAGTAGCTTGAATGAAAAGTTGTTTTTTCCTCCCTGCATACCAAAGACCCCACATAAAGCACCATTTGTGTTGGTATCCGATGTCTAGCACAATTCTTGAAGTGCAGTATGTTTTAAATGAATGTTTCAGAACTAAACTAACTTTCATGGATTTATTCAACTTTCTCAGCCATTCTGGCTTTTAAAGACTGCTGATTATCTCAAATATTTTCATATTCACTAATAACAAGAAGCTTCCATCCCATTTTATTGGCCTACTTATTTGCCTTATTTCTGACAAATTCCTAAGTATTTGGATTGTTTTTAAAAATCTAAAACTAGAGTCAGGCAGTGGCTCATGCGCATAATCCAGGCGCTTTGGAAGGCTTAATTGGGAGGATTGCTTGAGGGCAGAGGTTCACCAGCCTGGGCAACATAGCCTGGACAACATAGCTAGATCCCATCTCTACAAAACATTTAAAAAATTAGCCAGGTGTGTTAGCACACACCTGTAGTCCTAGCTACTTGGAAGACTGAGAATATCCCCTGAGCCCAGTCCAAGGCTGCAGTGAACTATGATCATGCCACTGCACTCCAGCCAGGATGACAGAGTGAGCTCCTGTCTCAAAAAAGGTAAATTAAAATAAAATAAAAATATAAAACCCTTAATAAGATCATAATTTACACATTAAACTTATATTCTCTTCTAAATATATGAGAAGTGTTCATGTTTTTAATTTGCTATCTGCTTAATAATGAAATTTAAGCCTCTATTATTCATTGCCTATCTTTCCTTCTATGCTTTCTTTTTCAAGAAAATAAAATGATAAAGAAGAGATTTATGGAAATTATTACGCTCGTGGGGAGAAATGCCACTAGAGTGTGCTACAAAATGTTGAATTCTAAGGAAAGTTAAATAAAAATATATTATATTTTTGTAGCCAAAATACTACTATATGAGTGTGTGTATTATGGATATATATGCAGATATATCTAGGCATGGACTTAGATATAGACTAGAAATAGACACAGAGGCATATATAAGGCAAGTAAAACTGAATCATTCTCCTCTCTCTCATCTTACATTCTTCCTTTCTCTTCCAAAAATGATGTTTGATATTGAAATTAATATAAACTAGGTACAAAATAAAAAGAATGCCTATGTTTCATTTTTTCCAATGGGGTTTCAGTATTAAAGAACATTATAACTAAATTAAGTGATGTTAAGGCATACATAAACTTAGAGACTACAAAAGTCTCTATTAGTAGTTCACTTCTAAGATGTAGTGGCAAAGAGCTCATTATATTGAGAGAGAGCCATTGTATTTACTGATGAATGTAAGTGTTATAAATTTATTTTATTTCAAAATATATCTCTCCATACTTTCACTTAATTTAACACATGCTTCCTCTCAATTCCAACTTGGTCATCCAGCGTAATAAAAAATAAACATAATCTCTATTTTTCATAATAAGCCTTTAGATATTTAATGATATTTGCCATAGTCTTTCTAAAGACATCTCAATGATGTTAACTATCCTTTATACTATATGGTGTACATACTATTCACTACTTCAGTTATGCTTTTGATATCCCTGGTTTTGCAGCATTATTTTAAACTTAGGTTGTCAATCCTGCATTAATAAACTTCTTTTGTACACCAGAGTTTCAAAATCAATTTTTGTTCCTCATTCAACATATACATTTTAAACTAGTTTTTGACTAATTAGGAAGGTATTCCAGGAGTTAGCATGCTGGGAATTTGCTGAAATTAAAAAAAAAAAATGTATCTCTTTCCAAATGTTGTTTACTAAAATCATAGTAGTGCTGACCATAATCATTAGTTTTAGTGAACCCAGGCTGGCTCCAGGTGATCTTTCTTTCCTAAGTGGTTATGAAATTCTGGATTCACAAGGACTCTATTTTTTGGCATTGAGTTATTGTTTCTGCTATTGACCCTTATGCAAATGGGCACATTTACCTAACTTTAATCTCTCAGTTCGGTTCCTCTCCTACTTATTTCCAAACTAAGAATGCCTTCAAATAACCAAGTATATAATTGTCTGATTCTGCAAACAAAACCTTTCTGTAGTAATCGATTACTCTAATATTATTTTCATATTTAGACTTTGACTCCATCACATCTTTCTTTCCTTTGCAGTTGATTCTTTTTGACAAAGTTCCTTGATACCATCTTATACCTGTTTTCTGCTCTTGTTTTCAATTTTTAATTCACTTTATGTGTTCTGCTTCTTTTATCTGATTCCAAAATGTTAGCTTTTTGCCAGATTTTTATTCTTTCACATAGTTCCTGTCCATTGTGTTTTTTTCTTCTTGTAATAATCATTTAATTGTCATAAATTATCATTTATTCCCTGATGACATATATTTGTATGATCAATCTAGATACCTCTTTTGAGCTCTCAGTGTATAATTTTTTCTGCTTCATAGACATGCATATCTATGAAATGTCAACTTGGATGTCCCAGAAAGATTTCATATCTAACATGCCTACAGCAGACTCACTATCTCCCCAAATTTGTTCCTCTTCTTGTGTTTCTTCAGTGAGTGAAAGATGATGGTGTCACATCCTTCCCAGTCAAGTGAGTCCCAAATTAAAAACCCTGCTAAGGCATGTTTAATCCTCCATTTCCTTGAGGAATTCATCGTGGTTTCCCATAAATCATAAATTCCCCTTGGATCAGGCTTTTATTATTTTACTACAGTTAGTACAATAGACAATCAAGTGCCCTCCTGACTTTTAGTCAGGTGCATCTATATTACTATGCATGTAGTTTTAAAATTCATACATTTTGCTTCCAGAGACATGGTCATAAATTTCAAATCGATTTGTTTTACTCCCCTATTTGACAATCTTTATATCTTCCTCTTAACTTCAGTAGGAAGTGTAAACTTCTCAAAATGTTTTGCAAAGTTTCTGATGATTGTTATTTATTTTTATTTTTTATTTTCAGCTGTCTACCCTCATCCCCAACCTCTATACACTTTCCTTCCTGTCACACTGACCAAGGCACTATTTATTCTAGTTAGCAGCTTACATTGCTATTGTTGCTCCTTCTGTGTGAGAAAACTCTTTTGACTATCTACCAGGCCAATTTTGCCTAGCTAATTCCTATTACTTTTTCAACGTTAACTCAGAAATAGCTCCTCCATGAGGCATTTCCTGAAATGTCTTGCCTTTTATGCATTGATGATCCTTTATCCTAATCAAGATTTCCACATGTATTACAATATGCTAAGTCAGACCATGTTACATGTCTGACTTCCCACAGTAGACTATAGAATACTTGAGAGCAGAAAACCTGACATCTTATTCCATCTTTGTCCCTAAAACCACAAAATCTGTAGAATAATATACGTTTAACAAAACTTTTCTGAATGACTGTGATACACTTATTTTGTATTTATTACCTTTTAAAAAATGTTTAACCATCCACAGTGGGCCTATAGCCCCATTATACTACTTCTGTAGAGATAGGATTTTCCGCATATTCAATAAAATTCAAATCATTTGATTAATTCTACTGACAAGATTTTATATATGCATTCATTTTTTTCACATCCTGGAATCTTTCTTTTTCTTTTTTTATTTCTACTTTTCTTTTTTTTTTTTTTTTTTTTTT
>NW_016813388.1:590040-621056 GCF_001698545.2 Rhinopithecus bieti
TAATTTTAGACTTTTATTCATGTTCTGAGACCTGCATTTTGACGACATGGTTTTAGACAAAGGGAATCAGCAGTAGTAGTTTGTCATACAACCCTTAAGAGTAGGAAGTGGTCAGATTTCTTAGAAGTTAATTGTGATTTCGTAGTGGTGTTGCTGTTGTTGTTGTTATCATTGTTGTTTAGACAAGCTTAGTCTGGAGGGCAATGGTACAGTCAAGGCTCACTGCAGCCTTGAACTCCCGGACTCCAGTGATTTTTCCACTTCAGCCTCCCAAATAGCTGGGACCACAGGTACGCAAAACCATGCCTGATTATTATTATTATTATTATTATTATTATTATTTTCTGTAGAGACAGGGGTCTTGCCATGTTGCCCAGGTTGGTCTCAAACTCTGGCGCTCAAGTGATCCTCTCACCTTGGCCTCCCAAAGTGCTGGGATTACAGAATTGAGCCACTGAGCCTGGCTGCAATTGAATCAATTGTATTTCTACTTTTCTTTTAAACTGAAGATATTGACAAGCTTTCCTGTCATTTAAAAATATTTGATATCTATACTTTTTCATAGCATGTTTCCAAATTTTATAATTAAAATCAATTGTTATTTTAATCTTCTACTGCATAGTGTCTGTGACGAAATGTGGTCAACAATCTTAGAATAATTTTGCTTCTTATAATCTAGTGAACTACTACCACGCAGTTTGCAGATCTCAGCTCTAACATCTCTTCCTCTAGAAAATATCATTGCCTTTGTTTTGATCTGTATTCCTTTATTATAGGCTCCCAGGGCACCATGTACCAGCCATCACAGTCAAAATTGTATACTTTACAATCACTAACATTTGCATTCCATGAGGGTGGAGCATATGTATACATCATCTCATCATTTTATATCCTGCACCTCACATAGTGACTGACTGACATAATAGGTGCACATACAATGCATACTTCCTTTTTTTTTTTTTTTTTTTTTTTTTTGAGACAGAGTCTTGCTTTGTCACCCAGGCTGAAGTGCAGTGGCACAATCTTAGCTCACTGCATCCTTGACATTGCAGGCTCAAGTGATCCTCCTGCCTCAGCCTCCTGAGTAAGTAAGGCTATAGGAACTTGCTATCATGCCTGGTTGTTTTTTTGTTTTTGTTTTTTGTGGTTTTTTTTTTTTTGCTTTTCTTTTTTTTTTTTTGTAGAGATAGAGGTCTCACTATGCTGCCCAGGCTGTCTCAAACTTCTGGCCTTAAGCTATCTTCCTGCCTCAGCCTCCCAAAGCACTGGGATAACAGGCTGAGCTACCAGGACCAGGTGTATGATATATTTTTCTTTATTCATAAAGACTACATAAATATAATTCCACAGGGGAATGGTTAAATGTGACTTCCTACCATCTGTAGATTTAGAAAAGAATCATTCGAAGAGAATGACGGGCTATTTCTCAAGTCTATGGAAGAGGAAATGATGAAAATCAGAGGCATAAATCTCGATTAGAGGTTTAGTTTATTTCCAAAGAGAAGGTTTAGAAAATAAAATAACTCGCTAAGGAAGCTTATGGAATTTCTTCAGTACAAACTCATGGTTATATAAAGGATTAGTGTCAAAGTCAGACGTTTTGAGTACAATTTTTGCACAAATATGGTTCTAATGAAAACAGAGAGATGGCTTTCTAGGGTTACCTTCAGCCTTTAGATTTTGAACTACATTTATTTTACTCGTGATTAAAGCATTCTTGAACTGCATGCTCAGATAATACTCCATATTGTATCATTAGCCTAATAAAATCACACTTTGTGTTTCCTATGCAATAAAATGAAAATTATCTATACAGTCTTAAGTTTACAAATATGTTTCTGAAACAAGAGCATGATGGATTGCAGTCCCACTGAACATTCAATAGCTCTTGCAGGGAAAGAAGAAGAAAATTCACTTTGAACTGAATTGAAATAAACATATCTCATAAGTGAATCAACTTTCAATAATTCACAGCAGTAAAATCCAAAATAAAGGTGATATATTATAAATACCACACCTCAAACCACAACTAGCATCATCAGAATATTAAATTATACATCCTATTTATCAACAGGTTTCCCTTCCATTGCCTGTCTTTAAGACACAATTCAAAATATTTTGTATCAGCATTAAAGAAAATTGATATACTATATCATGACAGATAGACTCCGCTATATTTCTTAAAATATTCGATGCCACTGTTTATTTTTTGTGGACCATAAGAACCTCATCATATGTGGAAGACTATAAGCAATAGTATGTTGGCTTTGAAAGTAAAATACATTAAAATATTTTGACATGCATTTTCCTTGCATATTCAAGATATGCTTTTGATTTCACAGCAAAATGCAATATTTGGTTTTATTATTAGGCAATAGTATTTTACATTTATTTTATTTTAAAATTTTCATTGATATACAATAGTTGTACATATGCTTGGAATACATGTCATATTTTGATACCTGTATAAGATGTGTCATGATCAAATCTTAGGTAATTGAGATAGGTTTTACCTCTTATAATTGTCTTTATATGGGAACATTATAAATCTTCTAATCCAGCTATTTTGAAACATACAGTAAATTATTAACTATAGCTTTCCTACTGTACTGTGGAAGACTTATTAAAAGTTATCATACTACTGTTATCTGTGATATAATATAAAATTTAACACATATATTGACCTGACTCAAATAATATTTATATGTGTCTATAAGGGCCTTACCAAGCTTGGAAAATTATTAATTCAATAATTAGCTTCTATTTGAACTAAAAGAAACCATATCACTAGCCCAAAGAGAATCTAATTTACAAAATAAAATTATTTCCCAAGGGTATTAAAGCCAAATTTCCGAATCCTAAATATCTACCAAGTACTTTCATTGCCTTGTTTCCTTTTCTTACCTGTGTAAGAGCTGCCTTTTTTTATTTCTGCTAACTTGCCTATGTCTCCAAATTAGGTTCATGCAAGACTCATTGAGCCACTGAACATAAGACAGGCTCATTTAAAACTACCATTTTTTTTTTTGCAGATAGAAAACATGAAAACTTAGATTATTAAGATTTTTAATTGTCTCTAAACTTCAAAATATTCCCCAACCTGAGATCTATGAGAAATATTTAATGGCAGATAGTAACTATTAATATTTTACCTAATTATTAATATTTTACCTACTTAGTTCTTAGAGCTTCCTTTACACCAATTTGGGCATACATACACACAGATGCATACTCATATGCACATGTATGACCCTACTATCTCTGATAAGAAAATGGAAATTCACGTTTTAAGCATATATGTTTACATTTTACTAAATTACATATTTTAACAGCAACAGGTGTTGGGTCCCCCATTGAGAAAACAAATAAAGCCTTATAAACTGTGAGGTAGACCATTATCCTATAAAGATTTCAGACCTGGCTCTGTGGCTTTGAATCTAACCTTGAAAATCCTCTGCATATAATTTTATAAACTTAGTCATCAGGGAGTGTTTTCATTTACATAATTATCCTCCAGGATATTTCCGTCTCTCAACATGTCCCTTTAACCATGACATCAATAGGATAGAAACTTAGAACTCCTCCTTACTGTTTTATTAGGTATAGCTGCAAATTATTCCTGTCACATTTTTAAATTTTACAAAGTGCTACTCAATCACCTTTAGTTAATTATTTAGATCACCTTCCTCCAAACTAATTATTTTTGATGGATAAATTTATTAATCTTTTGACTAAAAACACACAAAGTAGAAACCAATGACAGGAATTCATTCCCTAATTTGGCAGGTATAAGCTATAGAATATATGCTCATATGCTACAAATTAACAATCATGTATATAGTTGAATTTCCATATAGATCTCAATTTCTCTGGAAAATGTGTTAAGTGGCATCCAAACATTTATTGGTAAAGTAGTTTTAAGATTAATGGCATTTTCATATATAGAACAATGTATAAAGGTGGGATTTTGTTGTTGTTGTTGTTGTTTTTACAATATTAACACTTTGAAGGTCACAAAGCTGTCTGTCTTACAGGTGTCTTTATAATATTGACTATTAAAGACTACTCTGAAAAATTTCACCAAAATAACAATATTTTGTATTCATATTCTTATTTTTTATTACTTTGTTAGTCACTTTACTGAGTTCTTATGCAATAACAATGCAATAAAAACAGAACACATCAACCTATTTGTATTCAGGCTATATATCTGTGCAGTAGGTAATTTGGCCTTGCCCCTAGAGAGGTCTGTCCTTTTTCCTTGGCTTTAGGGATATAATTCATGCCATACCCAATAGGGTATTTTTGCTTAGGTCAGGGGCTGGCCACTCTGAATCTTATGGTAAGATTTCCCACACTAAACAGTCTTTGGGTATTGGCTAGCCATATCAGAAAAACAAACCATATGATTTTAGGGTAGGGCTTTGGGTCACATGATGTAAATTGACTTGGAACTGAGTTTAAGCTTGTGGGCATTTAATCAATTAATCAGTTTTACCTACATAATGAAAACCCAATAAAATATCTGGACAGCAAAGCTTGGGTGAGCTTACCTGGTTGGCAGTACTCATTGCATATTGTCATACCTTGTTGACAGGAGGGTAATACATCACAACAATAATTGAAGTTTTAAGTTTGGAGCATTTCTAGATTCAGCCCTATGCATTTCTTCCTTTGACTACTTTTAGTCAGATCTTTTAGTCATATATTTTCCCTGTAGTAAACAGTAATTGTGAGCTTCATGGAGTTCTTTAAGTCCTTCTAGTAAATTATTGTACCTGAGAGGGGTCTTGTGAACCATGCAAATTTGCAATTGGTGTCAGAAATGAAGGCTTTCTTAATGACTGTGTCCTCAGATTTTGCAGTTTGGCTAACTCTGGGTAACAACTAAGTGTCAAGCTTCCACCACATTCATTTTCTACACTAGACACCAATATTAATCAATGTCTACTTCTGCTAAGTTTCAAATTTTTGATGAACAATCAAAATGTGTATGTGGTTAAATAAATAGCAGCTCTATTCATGTAGCAGTAATTACAGGCTAGGTACCGTCCATGTATTCTATGTCTCCTTTCTCATATCAGGCTGTGAAATACACATTGTTATATGTATTTTCCAAGTGGAAGAGAAATAAATGACTTATACAGCACTTAGTATGTACTAAAGCCAAAATTCAAAACCAACTACATTATGAATCCCATGCTCAAAACTACTACCAAACGCAGCTTGTCCTTGTTAACATAACTCCCAAATCTATTTTGAGGCTGAGTTGATTAAGGTGGAAATATCTTATGGCTGGAATAACATGGACATGTTGAATAACATGATTTATTAAAATACAAGGAATAACTTATGCAGTCACACAAATATATATAGTACTAGGCGCTATTCATAACCTCAAAATATTAGATAGTTGTTCACTGAAAAGTTATATCTACAACAGATTGTGCTATTGACTTCTCAAAATTTCAAAAGTGTATCAGCTAATTAGGGCAGCTGAGAAATCTCTGCATATACCACTACCTTCCTTTGACACATATGCTGCCTGGATGCTCCAAAATATAATGTAAAGTTTAGCTATCAAACACTTGGAAAATCTTGTATTTCTAAAGCATATGCTGTTAAGGAAAGGTTTCAAATTAATGAAATAGAGAGATTTGTGAGACTCAGAATATATCTCATAAACTAAAGATGGGGTACACTTTGTTCACAAACAGAAGGATATACCATATCACATACATTTACACAGACAGATGCATATATAACCCTATGTGTATAGAAACATGTGAGGCTTAGGCAGAGTACATTTAATAGATTCATAAATCTTAAATATGGGCACATTTAGAAAATATGCCAGGTATGAAGGAACTGTGTTTTAAAAAAAGCAACAAAATTAGAGTCAGAATTTCATGAAACAGAATCTGAGATATGTCACTGTGTGAATTTGGTCTTATCTTTGTATGCAGTATTAATAATTTTAAAGATTAGGCTGGGCATGGTGGCTCACGCCTGTAATCCCAGCACTTTGGGAGACTGAGGTGGGCAGATCACCTGAGGTAGGGAGTTGAAGACCAGCCAGGCTAATATGGTGAAACCTTGTCTCTACTAAAAATACAAAAATTAGCTGGGTGTGGTGGTGCACGCCTGTAATCCCAGCTACTCAGGAGGCTGAGGCATAAGAATCACTTGAATCCGGGAGGCGGAGGTTGCAGTGAGCTGAGATTGTGCCACTGCACTCCAACCTGGATGACAGAGTGAGACTCGTCTCAAAAAAAGAAAAAAAATAAAGATTAAAGAAGATATAATATATGTGAAAATATTCAGTTCATATGCTGGAACACTGTACTTATTCAATAAAAGTTAAGTATAATTAAATATTGATTCATGTATGTTTCATTATCTATTAATTAAATACAGCATACTATGATTGTTAATATATCTATGATACTTTTTTTCTTACACCTGAACTTTGGTCTTAGTTATGGGCTGAATTCTATCTCCCCAATTTCATATGCTGATGCCATAACCCTCCATAGCTCAGGTGTGACTAATTTTGGCTACAGGGCCTTTAAAGAGGTGATTAACTTATGATGATGCTATAAGGCTGGGTCCTAATCCAATCTGATGTCTATAGAAAGACCCAGCGTGGTCACTCAAAGGGACACCAGGTATGCACATTCACAGAGGAAAGAGCATGTGAGGACATAGGGAAAAGAAGATGCCCATAGGCCAGCCAAGGAGAGAGGCCTGGAGAAACCGAATATACCCATACCTCGACCTTGGACTTCTAGTCTCAAGAACTGTGAGAAAATAAATTTCTGTTGATTAAGCCACCCAGTCTTATTTTAGATTTTGTTACTGTGGCATTTTATTGTGGCAGCCCTAGCAAACGAATATAGCCTTCTAATAAAAAACAAACTTTTCAGGGTGATACTTAATTGACAGTACAATTGTTTGTTCAGGCATTGAAAACTGGTCATTGCAACATTTTTAAATGTCCTCAAGCATGGATTTCATAATATGAATAGGTAAGCCTGTTTTTATCTTGAAGATGCTTAGAAGAGTCTCATTCCTATGTGTGTTCTCCCATTTCTGAAAATACACTTCCTTTACACCTATCTGAATCCAATCTGTCATGCAGAAACTAGCTCTCTTCATAAAGACATACCTAACAACTCTGTCTTTCAGAGATCTTTTCCCCATTCGACCCTTAACTGCTACCTTCTTTATCAGGCAACTTCTCAGGATCATTTGTCTTACTTATAAAGCCATATAAAATATACGTTTCTGAGGGGAAATAACCAGTGTAGCCTGTATTGTTTCCATCTCCCATGTAATGCAGGGTAGTGCCTTGAATAAAATAGCACAAAAATAATGTGGAGTTAATAAATAATTCTAATAAAATGTAAGTGAGAAGATGTAATAATTTTTATTTTATGTTTATTCATCAAATAATAATTGTTTTAGAAAGATTGCACTAAGTTAACACATATACTTGTTCTATCCTTATTTCTATTTTCATATAAAAACATGTGATTGCTTGCATTTTCCCTTTGTCTGTTTTCCACCATGCCATTAGCATAGTAATTCAAGGTTGATAAATTTAGTCCTCATGCAGTTGTTCAGGCCTTAATAATAGACCACTCGTTCTTGAAACTTTCTTTCTTAATATCTCCTTCAGAACTTAATTAAAAGTTTTTGGTGGTTCTCGCCAAAAGTGGGATACACACATGAGTTGGCAGTCTATTTACTTTTGTTGAATTAATATAAATTAAAATTGGGGAGAGTTTAATCAAATGATACAAATTTCAATTAGACAGGAGGAATAAGGCCAAGAGATCTATGGTATAACATGGCGAATATAGTTAACAACAATGTATTGTATGCTCAAAAATTGCTAAGAGAGTAGATTTTAAGTGTTCTCACTACAAAAACCAATGTGAGTAACACATATGTTAAATAGCTTGATCTAGTCATTCCCCAAAGTATACATATTCCAAAACACCACGTTATATACCATAAATACATACAATTTTAGTTGTAAATTAAAAGCAACTAAGTTAAAAATTAAAATAATCTTAAAATTTATAAATTTTAAAACCTTCTGTAAGAAAACAAAACCCAAGTAGGGTTATGAGATAAAACTTAAAGATGCATTAGACCTAATGCCTGCTCTTAAAATGGCTTAAAGTCTACTGGGAAAAACAGACATGTCTACACATATGCACATACCAAATTGAAAAAAAAATGTAAATGGGAAAGGGCAGATGAGAAAGGCCATAAGTGCATAAAAAGATGGCCAGAGGGTGTCAAACAAGGTTACTGGTATTACTTATGTGCTATTTAAAAACTTCTCCCATCATCATGACTGGAATTAGAGAGCCCCATGCATCTGGGTAATGGAATTCTGACTGTCTCCACACTTCTAAAACTGTAAACCCTTCTTTAAATGATCAACAATTCCTGGGGCATGTATTTATTATTTTGTATTAATCAATTCACATATCCTTGGAGAAAGATGCTTCATGATCTGATGAAGGCTAAATAAGCCTGACAGAGCCAAAATACTTATTTTATTCATGAAAAACAATAAACCATCTCTATACATGGATCACATGCATAAAACTATGCAGGAAGACTCTAAAGCATGACTTGAAGTAAAGGTTATCAGTGTTATTAGTGATTTTTTTTAATTTATTTATTTTGAAAAGCCCAAAACTAAATGAAAGGTACATGACCAATCTCTTGTCCTAAATATTATGTTTGTGTTAGTCTTCCAGCATCTATCACACACAGAACATGTTCACACGAGAAACTACATTCCCAGTACTTGTTTAATTACTAGAAAGTTGTATGCCATTTTACTGTATATATTAAGCAAATGCTAATAATAGAATATCATATATACATATATAAAATTTCCTCATTCTATCTATTATTTTCAATATAAACACAAGAAAGAAATCCAGGTATAAAAAATGCAGTATATTATTCTTCCAAGGTAAACCTGGACAGAGTTTTAGACTGAAAGGAAACATGGCTTCTGGTCCCAGCTGGCCCACTGACATACTGACTTTCATCAATCTGACATCTCAAATATATATTAGTTCTGGCATTTACTGACTACTTCCTCATCTCCAGGAATAAAACAAGATTACTTGTAAATATCTCAGACAGAAAATTTTGGGTTTCTTTTCTCTGTTTCTTTCATTTTATTTCACATTTGTACATTCATCTATATAAAATGAGCACATAATCCAGAATCATATTGCCTGGATTCAAATTCGGTCTCCATAACTTAGCTATATAACCTTAGCAATTTACTTTTTGTGTGTGCCTCAGTTTTCTCATCTGAAAAACAGAAATAATAGCACTCAGCTCATAAGGATGTTCTGAAGACCAGTTGGTGAAGGGATCTTTGGCAATTAGAAGAAATATCTGACATTTAATAGTATTAAATCACCACTGAGTATTGTTGTTGATGATGATCTGAATAATGTCTTACCCATTTGAATATTTTATTAATCTATATTTCACACCTGTAGAAATTCACAAGTGATAGAAAAGAACCCTAATACACAATTTCCTTCTTTAGCAAAATTCATCATTGCTCATGGGGAAGACAAGAAGAGTGCCATCTCAAAATGTGACCAGAATAATATGCCTGATTCAACAAATGGTAAATTGCACCTGAGCAGGAATTTTCCTAATTTGACTTGAGAGATCAACCAAGCAGGAGTGAGTCAGTTCAAACACCTCAGTACAATGCTAATGATTTTTTCACGTTGAATTAACAGGATTGAAATGTTTGTAATTTCAGCAGCTGTTGGGAACATTGGGAGAGCTTTCACCAACACACTGACAGCCTTGTGCCACTCACATGGCTGTGTTTAGATAAAACACGAATGCTAACAGTCTGTCTAGAGTATGCTAATCTTAAATTAATAATAACTACTTCCACCAAAGGCAGCTATCAAATATCTCCCCCATTCCATGGAGAATTTGTATATATTTTTTAATGTGTGCATGAAAGAGTAATTTGTTGTGCACATAAACTAAAATTTATGTTTTGAAGCAGGTGAGTGGCTAGTGTTTAGCTGTCAGATTAATTACCACAGCAAGATATGATGAGAATTTGCCAACCAGGAGAACATTTTTACTTTGCTCAAGCACATTATTACTCCCTTAGATCCTTTCTCTGGCTCCCTATTGCCTCCTGTTTAAAATTTAAGTGTTTCCCCAACATCTGTATTGAGTTTTTCTCCTCTCAGAAATACTACTACCAACATTCATTTCAGCTCATTTTCCCCCAACACATAAACATATTCATTTAAGTCATTTTTTTTTCTTCTTTCACTCTGTCTCCATTCACTTGGCATTACCTGTATGTTGTCATATCTTTTTCAATTATCTATTTTTTGATAACATTAGATTGCAAACAATGTAATGAGAATGCTTCCTTTCAATGCATTTTACTTATACCATCTAAAAACAATGCTATGTTAATAAAAGAATAAAAGAATCTTCAGCTCTGAAAGTGTGTTTTAACTGAGATTAACTTTAGGAATAATACTTGATTTATAAAAGCAATTATAAAAAAATCTGTCAATATTTATTTCATTTTACATTAAATATTGTTGATGTATGCAAATACCTGAAACAATTATGAATAAAGATGCCAGATAAATACAATTCCTGAACAAATTGTATATACTTTTGCTGAAAACACTGAATTATGCAAGGCAGATAACCAGACAGAGAACTACAATAAAGAGAGAAAGAAAGAAAGCAGGAATCAAAGGTGAATAAGTCATCAATAGTAAAATAGCTCTAAAAAAGTAAAAGTAAGCCAAAAAAAAAAAAAAAAAATTAGTTTCAGCCTTAAATACTTTGGAAAGTGATAATAAGTATATAACAATTTTATTTGTATAGAAAGAGTTTAGACTTTTTTTGCCTAAAAAGTGTGATGTCAGTCTATTACATTTTTTTTGATAGAAAATTTGAAATCACTTCTTCAAGAATAAATAGTAATAATATTTTCAGCTACTGACAAGTCAAATGTGGGCAAACAGAAAAAATTGAAATTTTCTAAAAGAAATTAATGTTTTGGAGAACCAATATTAGAAACAGTATAATAAAGTTTGGTACTTTTAATGTAACAATTGTGTGAGACTACTAAATATGAATAACCCTATCCCCCAACTTTTGTGATTTGTGAGATTTCTTGCTATTTTTTCCTAAATGTCAGTGTAAGCCCATCATTATAAATATTTTATTCAAAAAACTGTATCTATAATGGAATAAAATACGACTGTGTTTAATATACGGCATGACCCGGCTGGGCGTGGTGGCTTACGCCTGTAATCCCAGCACTTTGGGAGGCTGAGGTGGGCGGATCACGAGGTCAGGAGTTCAAGACCAGTCTGGTCAATATAGTGAAATCCCATCTCTACTAAAAATACAAAAAATTAGCCAGATGTGGTGGTGTGCACCTGTAATCCTAGCCACTCGGGAAGCTGAGACAGGAGAATAGCGTGAACCTGGGAGGCAGAGGTTGCAGTGAGCCGACATGGCACAACTGCACTTCAGCCTAGGCAACAGTGGGAGACTCCATCTCAAAACAAAACAAAACAAAAAACAAAAACATATATATACACGTACATGGCATGACACAAACTTTTTCATCAAAATGTTTAATTGTGACCAATGTGAACATTTTGTTCAAACTCCAGACCAGAAAGAAATAAAGAATCCGTAAGTGTTAAATACACTTAGGAGAGGATAGATTATACGTGAAATGCAACTTCTGCAAAATAAATTAAGAATTTATTTATTAGGTGGTGCTTTTTTCTTCCAAAAATGTGTGTCTTAATATAAATGCATGCATATATGCATATATATGCGTACACATGTATGTTGATATATAATCAAAAAATAAAATATTCTAAATGTACATTTTTTCAAATATTTATCTAAGATTAATACACACACATATACAAACATAAATTCACTGAAGCACACATATGTATATATAATCTTCACATTATTATGGAAGCCTTAAGATTTCTGCTTCATAAAAATATGACAATAATTACTAATTGTGGTGTCTAACCTCTAAAACTGCAGTGTTAGACCTTGTTCGTTAAGTCATAATTAGAAAGAGACCATTAGCATCAATTCTGTGAACTTTTCAATGTAGTTCAGGATATAGTGTGGTATAGCCAATTACAACAAAAACATTTAAGGAAGTAAGGAAATCATTAAAACCAATTCATTAGACCTTCATATTTTGGGTTCAGTGGTACTGAACATGTATCTTCAACCACATAAACTTGAATTGCTGATATATCTCAAAGCATATTGTAAATTTAAGAGGTAGGAAATCTTAGCTTAGATTGCTGGTTTTACTTTGTCAAGACTATAGAAGTGATTTAAACTACTGTTAGGAATATCAAAAACCAAAATCAATAGTAATAGTCGAATATAAAGTGGATGCTTCTAGAATTATCTGTTTTGTTATTGTTGGGATAACTTTAATGAGATAAATTTTATTTCATGTATACTTTGGCTGTTTTATGCATTTGTCAAAAGTCTGATTCATTCTTGAAGCAAATGAGTGTACAGTAGGTAAACCATACCAAATCAAAAAGGAAGGTTTAGGACTTTTTCCTACTCTGAAACACTCAGAATATTCAAGTACATGTAAGATAATTCTTTAGAAGCGGTCATGCATTCTCAAATGCAGTTGTACATTTGCTTTGATTTCATTATTTTCTATAGCTATACTTTAAATAATTTTGGCCACTCTGTCTCTACTTGATCACAAAGGGATGTAGTGTGTCAGCAAAACAGACTCCATGTGCAACTCATTGAAAGTTTCTCTTGAGAGCTTAGGAAAGAGAACGAATAGTATAAATTGTGCAATTATTTGTGAGATCCTGGGCCTCTGTAGATAATCATCATTATCACAGCATAATATTGCTTAAGGATACAGACACAAACACAGATACATAAGACACTCAGCTATATCATTGACTTTTAGGAGCACAAAGAGCTTCAACTTCTCTAATATGGTTTGGCTCTGGGTCCCACCCAAATCTCACCTTGCATTGTTAATAATCGCCATGTATCAAGGCCAGGACTAGGTGGAGATAATTGAATCATGGGGGAAGTCCCCCCACCCTATGCTGTTCTCATGATAGTGAGTAAGTACACACAAGATCTGATGTGGTTTTATAAGGGGCTTCCCCTTCATTCATTTTCTTCTTCCTGCCATTATGTGAAGAAGGACATGTTTGCTTCCCCTTCTGCCATGATTGTAAGTTTCCTGAGGCCTCCCCAGCCATGTGGCGCTGTGAATCAAACCTCTTTCCTTTAGAAATTACCCAGTCTTGGCCAGTTATTTATAGCAGCGTAAGAACAGACTAATACATTCTCAAAATTCTATATCAACAAATCAGATGATGTGGGTGCAGGGAGCACTTCAGCAACCTCTGTCATATATATCAGTGACTTTCCTGTTTAAAATTCTGCATATATTTTAGACAATCATCAGCTATGATGATATAAAAATCAAAATCCATCTGCACCCTCTTGCACCCACCCAGGAGGAATAACAACAAATACTACATCAAAATCAACAATCATTTATGAAGTGCTTAACATGTGCCAGGCAATTATCTTCTTTTCCTCAGAGCAACTCTATGACCTAAGCACTACAATCTGAATTTGCACAGGAGAAAACTATGATTTAGAGTCCAAGAGACATAATCATATTAAGAATTCAGTTCTGGAATTCAGTTTAATTCCAAAATGAATTACCTTAACTGCCATAGAAAATTTTCTTTCCCATTCCTACCAGCTCGAGACCAGAATTTAGAAAAAAGTCTCTACCATATTTTAAAGCAAAAATGCTCAATGTCTAAATTCAGGAATGAATGCCTGTACTAGAAGATGGGCACCTACTCCTTACTAGTTATATACCTCTAGGTTCCAACACAACCCTCTAGTTTAAGCTGTCCTTTAGAAATAGGATGAACTAGTGACAGCATTCAGACAGTACTAAGACAAAATTACAAGGACTTGACACTGGTCCATCCCTTGCACCCTAACTCCAGATTATACTTTAAATATTCCACAGTGCATATACATACTTTAAAACTTCATGTTATATATGATAAATACATACAATTTTGATCTGTTCATTTAAAATATTTAAAAAGAAAAAATGATGTAAAATGCTCTAAAAGAATAAAGGATCATGAACAAGCACAAAAACTGTTTAGGTACAGTGGGAAAGGTTCATTTCAATCTCTCACACACACACGTGCATGCACCCACACTCACAATAAAAAATGAGGAGTGAGATATCTTATTTCTCTTTTAAAAATTGAGCATCATTCAATTTTAGATAAAGAGGAAGGACATTATTACTATTAAAGAAGAATGACAAATATTCACTAATAGAAGAAATAGATTCATATTTAAAATGAGTTAATTATCAAACAATAAAAATACTAAATATGTGAAATAAGTGCACTCAGGAAACACATATAGAAAATAATTTTCAAAAGTAGTTTTCCATGAGTAATAACAGCCACTTACATAAGTGGCAATCTTGGTTATGTCTATGTTTTAAAACAATGACTCTTGTAGCACTATGAAGGCTAAATTATAAAGAGAAAACAAATAAAACCTTGAGACTGCTACAATGGTCCAGGTGAAAGATAATGTTTTCCTGAAATAAAGCAGTGACATCAGGGATGGAGAAAAGATTTATGAGGTATTTAAGAAGTAAATAGACAAAGCTAGATGCTTGATGGAGAGTGTAAATTAAGCAAAAGAGAGAAATAAGATATGCCTGTAAGACTAATCTGGTAAATATTTCTATAGGTAAAAATTAATCAGGAATGACTACATAATTTGTAGGTGAAAAATGAAAATGTGGGGACCTTTGTTCAAAAGTATTAATAATTTCAAGATGGCAACTGCAAAGCATTAAAATAAATGCAGAGCCCTTCTGCACATGGTACCCTATGCAACCACATGGGCCACAAGTCCATGAGGCTAATTCTGAAAATAGTTTACTAGTTTGATGGAGCAGGGAAGCAAAATAAAGAAGTTGGGGAAAATTGGTCATGAAATATTTTAAATAAGTTTCATATTAGAAAAACAGGTTCAATGAAAGGAGAATCTCATCTTTTGTCCCCATTTGGGTTAGGTCTGCCTTTCCTGACAAACTTTGCCATTTGCCCAAGAGCAGTAAACATACTTCCTCCCCAGGTTTTGGTCCTGTGGGAAAGTAGCAAAGCCCTGCTAATTCATTGTGTTACTTAGATCTGTGCTCAATGACTTAGCAACAGAAAACATGGTGACAGGGAGGGGATGAAGGTGTGGCGGAAGGGGTGTAAGAGAGTGGAGGATATTACTGTCTTGCTTTCTTCTTCAGCTCTTCATTTCCCAATACCTTTTCTTTTCTTTGGGAGCTAAGGTCTTACTCCTCCTTGATCAGACAACACTGCCAAAATCATGATACATACCTGGGGTGGGGGGCAAAAGTGGGAGTGGTAGGAGGTGAAGGCAACTCATGGTCTACTGGGGCCAGGGTGAAGGCAATCATTCCCATTATGATCTAGTCTGTTTCCTCTCACTGGGGCTGACTTGTCTGTCAGAGTGGATGCAAGACTGGTGGGGAAGCTTTCTTCACCTTGCAAATAAGTGTGACATTTACCAGGCAGGTGCCAAGACATAACACTTTCTATATCTTTTCCTGGGTCCAATGAGAAAGTCAAAACACCTTCAACCAAGGGAGGCTCTGTTGCTTACTTGGAGAATGAGACAACTTCTTCAATATAAGCCCCAGCTCTTTATTTACATAGATGCAGGAAGATGGAAGAGAGGCAATGGGACATGGAACCTAGGGTGTTGGAGTCAAAGTGGGGATTTCCTGACATAGGCATGTAACTCCCCAAAAGGAGATTGGAGGAACGATGGAGGGCTCTTTCCCTGTCACTGCTAATAGAAAGTGTGGAGGGGTGGTAAAGGCATCTCCTTGCTGTGTAAGGAAAGCCTAAAATGTGAAGTGAAATTTCCGCTTGTCTCTCTGCTATCCCTGAAGCTGCCTTTGTGTTTGTGACAATACAAAACCAATCTCTCACTCTCTCCAAAATCCATCCTTGTAAAACAAAAAAGAATAAAAGAGAAATCATAAAAGCATAAATTAGAATGACAAATGAAAGACTAAATTTAACTAGTGTAACAAAATAGGAAAAATCAAATCTGCTTAAATCAACCCCTTAAACATGTACTGGGTTGAATTTTTTTTAATCTAAAAATGTTTTCCAAAAAATAAACAAAAGAGGCTTAGAAATAAAATTTCATAACAAATATAAAATAAAAGAGCAGAGCCCTACCCATAAAACATTAGCAAAAGGGAAGCAGAGTGGTTATATTACTAGCAAACTAATATTTAAACCTTTGAGGCTAGATGATGTGTTTTACTCATAAGTCTAATACATAGCATTTTTGTAAGACTTAATGAGTACAGCACATTCATGAAGTTGGATTATTAAGACATGAAACATCAGAAACAGGGGCCATTTTAATTTTGTATTAAACACTAACTTATAACAAATATCTAACAATTGACTTGGACATTCTCATGCTTTTACTTAATCTCTTTATTAAGTTCTCCCCTTCGCCTTCTACCACTCGTACCCCCTCTTCAGGGACTCTAGTTTTCCTTAGCATCTATATTTCATAATAACATAGGTACCTTGCAAGTTCTGAAGCAGAGCAAATAGACTACAATTCATCAAATATATATTTTTTTCATTTTATAGATACATGAAAAGGAATAACATTTTGCCCCTGGCTCAATTCTTCTATCTCCTATTTCTTTTTGGATCTCCCAATGACTTCAAAGAGAAATTTTCTCTGGGAGAATTGAGCAAGGTCGGTAATGTATAAATCTAAGTTCTTTAATGTCAAGGCATAAAATAACAATAATTCACTTTTTAAAAATGAACCAAAAGCCCAACAAAAACAAAAATAATTTTAGAAGCCCCTCCTATTACTAAACTCTCTTTGTCCTGCTGCCAGAGATAGAATTTGACTAGGTAAGTTCATGCACCCAAAACATATAATTTGTTCAACTTTGTTTTATGTTAACAATTATATCTCAGTAGAGTGATGTAGAGATTTCATGAAAGCAATCAACTGAAATGTTCATTCCAAAGCAGCACAGTTCAATAGGACTCTTTACTTCAATCATGGACATGGTCCCAGCACTAATAAGGTAGCCACTTATGTGCCCCTTTTAACAGTTCAAATGTGATGAGTGTAATGGAAGAAATAAACTTTTAATTTTGGTTAATTTTTAATTAATTTGAATGTAAATAGTTACACTGACTGTTGGCTACCACACTAGACAACATAGTTCCAATTTTGCTTCTACAACAGGCAATCTGCTAAACAGGAGTGCAGTGAAAAGTGAAACCAGTCTCAGACTCATGAAACTTATGGTTTAGTGCTGGTAACAAGAAACATGTAAAGGAATAAACAAAAATGTGAACTGAGTAGAAAAGCATGTTTGCTTGTTTTTTTTTAAAAAAAGGAGATAATTTACTATGATTAAGGAGACAGGGAAGACCATATAGAGGGTATAAGCTAACGCCTGAATGATAGAAAAGGTTCAATCAATCACATAGCTCAAGGAAAGGGCATTGGTGGCTAAGGTCAGCAAAGCTAAGTCTCAAGCATCTTGGCTTTTTCATGGAACTGACAGAAACTTGTGGCTGGAATAGTGTAAGTAGGAAACAGAAAAGAACAAGTCAAGTTGAAAGAATTTAGCAGTGTCCAGTATATGTCCCATCTTCAAATTTATAAGTCTTTGATCTTTTTAAAATTGCAAATGAAAACTATGACTTTATTTTATTCATGTATTTATTATTTATTTGTTTTGAGTCATGTAGTCGTGCAATCTTGGCTCACTGCAGCCTTGACCTCCTGAGCTCAAGCAATCCTCCTGTCTCAGCCTCCCAAGTAGCTGAGACTATAGGCACATACCACCATGCTTAGCTAATTTGTGTGTGTGTGTGTGTATTTTTTGTAGAGACAGGGTTTCACCATGTTGCCTAGACTGGTCTAGAACTCCCGAACTGAAGCAATCTGCCTACTTTGGCCCCCCAGATTGCTGGGATTACAGGCATGAGTCATGGTGGCTGGCCACAACTATGGCATTTTTAATGGAAGAGAAACTTTATTATATTTGTGAATTTAAATTTTTACTTTCATTTGCCTCATACAGAATTAACCAGAGACAGTGAAAATGGAATCTGGGGAGAAAATTTAAAAGAGTGTTGCAGTTGTTTGATTTGATATAGTAGGAGCATCTGAAGTGAAAAGAAGGCTCTAAGGTCCACACACACACAGTATGGATTAGATTTGGTTTTACGAAGAGAAATAGGGGTTAACCTTTCAACATGAGAGTAAACAAATCTCACTGAGACAGGGAAAGCTGTGGGAAGAACAAATGCCAGGCCTCAGTCACATATTTAATTTTATTCATTTTAATGTGTTGTTGAAATACTCAAAAGAAGTTCTCAAGTAGGTAATTGGAGCCAGAGAGTGGAGTTTCAGCCCAAGAGACAAATTTTGGAGTCTTCTAAAAGAGATAGTGATTTGTTTTCATTAGGATTTAAATTTTAGGTTGAGTTAGGTAAATTCTTCACAGCTTTATTTTGTATGAAATGCATCCTAATCTATTGAAATAATTTATATTATGTCAATATTTGTCATTTACTTAGAAGTACTATAAGTTTTGTCTTAAACTTTTCATATTTGTGTGCCCCCAAATTTTTTAGTTGATTCTCAACATAATACAATGTTATAGCTAGATAGGAAGAATACGTTTTAGTGTTCTATCCCATTGAAAATGTCTGCAGTTAATAATAATATAATGAATCATTTCAAATAGCTAGAAGAGGAGTATCAAATGAAGCCAAGACAGAGAAATCACGTTTGAGATAAGGAAAATGCCTGATCTATCATTATTTATGTATCAAAACATCACTATGGACCCCATAAATATGCACAATTTTTATATATTAATTTAAAAATTTTTTTAATGTAAAGCAGTAAAATTTTATCTTAACAAAAAAATATGTTACAGGAAAAATCCATAAAATGAATACAAATGAGGTAATGTCATTCAATCAAGAAAACTGACTCAGAGGATCCTGACAGGAGGGATAAGGTGAGCAGAGGAAGCTCTCTATAGCACACTATGCTCTATTTCTCATTATCATCTGTCTTCCCACTCTCATCTCAGTCATACATGTAAAATTGTTTCAATGCATTGATCCAAACCTCAATACTGCTAAATCATTCTAAAGAAATGATACTATACTTCTTTAAGTACTAGGTATAAGACAAAAATGTGCCATGATTTATTTAAACATAAGGTACCTAATCAAATCAAGTGACAAAAACACACATGCGGATGAATAAATATTGTGAACACAAAATTTGTTGTAATAACATTAATACTGAACCTTCATATTCTTCTGTTAGTTAGAAATGCATTGATTATCAATGAAGTCAACTTAATCGTTCATTTTCTTCTAATTTCTGGTAGCATATTGTTAGCCATTTTTTCTGAACCTCTCTTTTTATTTCATTAAATTACTTCTTGACTTTTATTCTCGTTGTTCCAAGAGGTGTGTGTCAGGAACAGAAAACCAAACACTCAAAAATGAGAGTTGAACAATGAGAACATATAGGCACAGGAGGGGAACATCACACACCAGGGCCTGTCGGGGGGTGGGGGGCAAGTGGAGGGATAGTATTAGGAGAAATACCAAATGTAGATGATGGGTTGATGGGTGAAACAAACCACCATGGCACGTATATACCTATGTAACAAAACTGCACATTCTGCACATGTATCCCAGAATTTAAAGTATAACAAAATAAAATAAAAATAAAATAAAATAAATAAAATCTTATTTATAAAAAAGGAAAAAACAAGAGGGGTGTGTGTGTGTGTGTGAGAGAGAGAGAGAGGGAGAGAGAGAGAGGGACACTGTAGGATCAGGGAAGAAGCAAAGCCATTTCTGAAGCAAATTGTATACTCCAGAGCGTTCAAGAAACATTTTATGAAGAGATTAAGAAAACACATCAAGATATACCTAATCTATAGATGCTGTAGGAATTCTGAATTCTTGAGAATTCCATAGAGAAACACAGTTGCTGATTGACTAATTTCATAACAATGTAGTAAATACATCAACCAGATTAAACTGGTATAAGTAGAAATACAGCTAGCATTTGTATTGAAACTAAAATGAAAACTCTAGTCTTTCTTAGATCAAAATAATACATCATACTGGTATCCAATTATTTCTCTTATTTGTAAGAGCTCTTCACCAAGATATTACATGCATACTATATATTTATAAATACATGTGTCATACATAATGTTAATATTCTAAGGTTGAAATTTATATGAAATGAATATAACTCTAGAATTTATTTTGTGTGAAGAAATCTCCTATCAATGGGGAACAAATTATATGAATTATATCAATGTGGAATGAATTTGAGATAAATTACTCATCTGACATTACTCAGCTTCTAATGCACTTTGGGGATATTTACTTTTTGCTTCCTCTATCCAAAGTCAATATTCAAATAACCCTGAAAACTGCAATGTTAAAATTTTAAAATCACTTTGGTTCATAGAACCAAAATTTTGCTGAGCCTAGACCTGAAATATAAAAGATCATATTCATTATAATCATGGGAACAGAATAAATGTAATTTGATCCTCACAATATTCTTGAGGCAGATATTATTCCTTTTCTACAGAGAAGGAAACTGGCATGTATGGATATTAACTACATCACACAGTTAGTGTATTGTAAACACTCTTGATAATTAGGACTGTCTTATGCTTTTCTGAACCTGCAGGACATAGTTGGAGAGTGACTGACATGTCATAGGTGCCCAGCATATGTCTGTTTAGTTGAAATAAAGCAGTGGTGCTGAACATTAAGTTGAATATTCCCTGACATTAAATTCATTACCTTTCCCTCTATTATATAACACTCTACTGAACCGAGGACTAAGCTCCCTCCCCCCACCCCAAATATAGATATCGACTACCTTGAAGATTTCTCTTACTTAGCTTTCTTTAAAGTAAACCAAAAAAGTGTGGGTTAGGGGGCATCGCAAATGCATAATTACTGCATTTTTTAAAAGCATACAACTGACCACAAATGAGGATCCAAGATGTTAGTAAATGGGGTGGGGAAATCTCATAAAATCCATCAATTGAGGACATAAATAGCATAAGCTCTGGATCTGAAAAATGTTGTCTAGGGAAACAAGGATGAACAAAACAGTGGAATAGAACAAAGAAAAAATTCCAAGGAATAAAAAATTGACACATAGAGAAAAATACTCCAGGGCGCACTCGAATCCCAGACTCACATGTCCAGATGGCGACAGATCAGGAGGCCTCTGCAGTTGAGTGGCTTTCTGTGCATTTCAAAATCTTTTGCATCCCTTAGAGCTCTCAATATGGTGCCTTATTAATAATGATTGCCCAGTAATGGTGGTCAAATATTGATTAATACCAAGGACCCACTGAAGGCCCCAAGTAAACAATCACATTTCTGAAGAGAGTGAAGATGTGGATACTGTTTGAAATAGTCTGAAATTCGATTTAGATCTACAAACTTGTAATTAAGTCCCTATTGTGAGCAAAGCAGTGAATTCAATGCCAAAGGAAAAATAGCTTTTACATTCAGAATTACATTTTTAAAATCATGAGGAATATAAGGTGAATACAAACATGTTAAAGAAATTCCAGCATGTCAGTACAATTAAAATCAATCATCTTAAATAAAATATTATTAGAATGAGTTGGTATTTTGTAAACTGAGTTAATTTATTAAGTAAATTAGCATACAAGACTATCAAGTCTAAAAATATAAATAGTTTAAAGAATTTCAATAGATGACACACCACTGTTTACAATTAAAGACTGCAAGGAGATATTGGCAAATGGATCTATAACTTTTATATTGGTATCAGAGAGGTCAACAAAGTCTTTTGTAGGATAATCTTTGATGCAATCTGAATCTACAGCTGCATGCCACGGGAGCTGCAAACAGACCCATTCCATGTTTCTAAAGCCCCATTTCTGAGCCTTACACTTTTTTCAAAAAACATGCTTGTGTCATTGACAAGGAGACAGTGATTGATACTGCTAATTTTATACCAAATTCTGTTTTCTGATTATTTTACAATAATGGAATTGTAGTTGGGGATTGCTGCCCATCTAAGGACAATATTTTTCAGCACTCCCTGTAGTTATGTGTGGTCATGTGATTGATTTATTTTATTATTATTATTAGTTTTGAGACAGAGTCCTCGCTCCATCACCCAGGCTGGAGTGCAGTGGCCGCAATCTTGGCTCACTGCAACTTCCACCTCCCTGGTTCAAGCGAGTCTCCTGTCTCAGCCTCCCAAGTAGCTGGGACTACAGGTGTGCACCATCATGCTCTACTAATTTTTGTATTTTTAGTAGAGATGGGGTTTCACTGTGTTGGCCAGGCTGGTCTCGAACTCCTGACCTCAAGTGATTCACCCATCTCAGCCTCCCAAAGTGCTGAGATTACAGGCATGAGCCACTGCACCCCAGCCTCATGTGGTTGATTTCTGAGCCAACTTGCATTTGAGTTCTTCAGTGCTCTGTCCCTCTGTCTTCTAGAGTGACTTTGAAAATTCTTGTTGAAGATGGCAGAACTGCCCTTCCCTTGGATTGAATGACTTCATGAATGACAGCCATTCATTAACTGGAATAGCTCATTTGGTCCATTACTTTATAAAATAAATTCCTTTGTTTCACTTTACTCTTATCTTACTGTATTCTTTAGGTGACTAAATTATTTTTAAGTATCTTGCTAAGGGCTTAGTTTAAATTAATTCCACCAGTAACATAGCTCTGAGAATTTAGGCCCAGGTTTACTTAATTTACCACCATTGGGTTGTTTCTTTCATTTATTTATTCAATCAAATTCTATGTGTCCTCATTAAAAATTGAAAACTTCCTGAAATATGTAAATAGTAAAAAAACAGACTAGAGAATCTACTTTTCAGAATGTAGGATTAGAATTCAAACATGTCATATACAATATAGAGTCAAACATATATAAAACAGATGAGGAAAATTATTACTCCACTCCTTGAAAAAGGGAAAACTTCTGACTACTATAGAAAGAAAATGTTCAAGTGTAATTATTCAATATCTTCATATGCATGAGATAGCATTAATCATCTCATTATCAATTAAATCAAAGCTTGATGTTGATATAAAAGCACAGAATATGAAAATTTACCAATTTCTGAGCAAATGAATAATAGAGCAAGATCTTCCAGTTTTTTATGATTGAAAAACTGAAATAGTTCAACAACTTAGTCTAAATTTCTTGATGTATCCTCAAATGGATTAGAAATTTTAAATGTCCATAATTTTTTCTTAAATACTAACATCACTAATTAATATACAAATAATCCAACATTATTACATGTTGTTGGCATAAGCATAATAAAGATAAGTTATATACAAAATATTGTTTATTTTTATTTTATTTTAAAAATTGAAATAAAATTGTATATATTTATCAAGTACAACATGTCACTGTGAAGTGTATATACATCATGGAATGGTTAAATCTAGCTATTTAACAAATGTTTTACCTCACAAGTTATTTTTGTGATGAAAAAACTTATCTCCTTTTGCATTTTTCAGTAATACCTTATATCATCAACTGTAGTCACTATACTGTGCAACAGATCTCTTAAACTCATTTCTACTATCTAACTATAAATATGTATCCATTCACTGACATCTACCCAACCCTTCCTCTCCCTAACGATCACAGCCTTGGGAAATACCATTTTACTCTCTTTTTCTATGAGATTAACATTTTTTAAAGTTTTATTTTATTTTATTTTATTTTTAATTGACACAATTGTGCATATTTGTGGGGTACAATGTGATGTTTTAATAAATGTATACATTGTGTAATGAATGGAACATTCCTGTTCAATAGAACATGAGAATTTATTCCTTCTATCAAAGCCTAATTTATTTAATTAAGTATAGCTACTCCAAATCTCTTTTGGCTGCTATTTGCTTGTAATATCTTTTTCCATCCCTTGACTTTCAGTGTGTGTACCCTAACAGGTGCTGTGAGTCTCCTTTTGGCAGCATATAGTCAAATCCTGTTTATTTTATACATTCATCCACTCTTTGTTTTTTGATTAAATAATTTAATCCATTTACATTAAATCTAATTATTGGCAAATAAGGACTTACTATTGCCATTTTGTTAATTGTTTTCTAGTTATTTTAGAGATCTTTTTTCTTTCTTCCTCTCTTATTATGTTTCTTTCTTCCTCATTTATTTTGATTCTCTGTATACCTCTAGTAATAGTGCTTTCTTGCTTTTTACTTTTTGTGTATATATTCTAGAGTTTTGCTTCATAATTACCATGAGGTTTATAAAAACCTTTTATAGCTATAACAGGTTATCTTAAGTTAGTAACAAGTTAACTTTGATGGAAAATAAATCTTTATAATTTTACTGGAGTCTTCCACTTCGTTTTGAATTTCTGATGTCATACTTTACGTATTTTTAAAATGCATGCCTTTTAACAAGTTATTCTGATTATTAAAATATTTAATATTTTTATCTTTAAATCTTCATACTAAAGATATTAGATATTTACATATCACCATTATAGTATTAGAATATTCTAAATTTGACTGTCTAGTTAATTTTAGCAGTAAGTGTTCCGTGCTCAGATGCTTTTGTGAAACTCACTCATTTAATTTTCTCTCAGATTAAATAACTTCCTTTAGCATTTCTTACAGATCTAGTGGTGATGAACTTCTTAAGCTTCTGTTTTTCTGCAAAATTATTTATCTCTCCTTCATTTCAGAAAGACAGCTTTGCAGGATATAGTATTTTTGGTTGCCAGTCATTTTTTTTTACCCCTTCAGTAGTCTGCATATATCATCCCATTCTCTTCTGGCCTGTAATGTTTCTGTAGAGAAGGTCTCTGCTGGACATATTAAAACTCCCTTTTATGCTATTTGCTTCTTTCTCTTGTTGCCTTCAAGACCCTATATTTGTCTTTTATCTTTGAAAGTTTGATTATAATATGTCTTGAGTTAGCTTCATTTTCGCTGAATCTACTTGATGTCTTTGGACATTCCTATACCTGGATATTTATATTTCTCTGGGTTTGGATACATCTATTCTTTTTTTTTTAAAAAAAAAAAAAAAAAAAAAAAAAAAAAAAACTTTCTACCCCCTTTTACCTTCTCCACTCCGCTCTTACGAATGCCAACCACTTGAAATATTTTTTCTTTCTGATGCTGTCCCATTAATTCTGTAAGCTTTCTTCATTTCTTTTCATTATTTTTTTCCTCCTCTGACTCTATGTGTTTAAATAACTTGCCTTTGAGTTTAAAATTCTTTCTTCTACTTTATCAATTCTGCTGATAATACTTATTGCAGTTTTCATTCCAAGTATTGTATTTGCAGTTTTCATTCCAATCATTTTATTTTTCATCTCTAAGATTTCTGTTTCATTTTAAATAAATAAAAAGCTCTGTTAACTTTCTAGTTCTGATAACATTGTTTTTCTCATTTTGTTTATTGTTTCTTCGTATTTTTTGAATATTGGTGAGCTTCATTAAAAAATTATTATTTTGAATTTATTGTCAGGCATTTTGTACATCTTCAGCTCTTTAGGATCAGTTATTGATACTTTATTTTGTTCATATGGTAGTGTTATTTTCCCCTAATCATGATCCTTTTGGTCATGTGTTGATGCCCTACACATTGAAAAAACATTTTTTTCCAGTCTTTGCAGTATGGATTTGTCTGAAAATGCCTTTCAAAAGTAAGCTTTTCCAGAGATTCTGGGCAGGTCGTTTGCTGTGGTCCTTAAGCCCATGACTCCTGTAGGCTTTTTAGTGCTAGGTGATGCCCTTCCCTCAGAACCACCATGGTTGGTGTAGTACCATACTGGAATTCCATGGGTGCTGAGGCTTGTGCAGTGCCAGGGTATATCTGCAGCCCATGGCTGCTGAAGCCTGCCAGTTGCTGAGGATTGTGCAGAAGCTATGATGACTGTACTTGGCTGGTGATGATGCAGGCCAAAGATTTTGCAGGGACTATGCATTCCCTCCTGGCACTGAGATAGGCCAGGAGGCTAAATTCATGGACAACAGCCTGAATTCAGAGGCCATAGGTGTCTGCCTTGTGCTGGGTTTTACTGTGGTGGGTCCAATACTAAGGACCAAGACAAAATCCTGTGCTCACTTCCCATCTTTCTTCAAGCTCATGATATATTTGTTTGCATTGCACTTCCTGGGGCTGATGGAGGAATTAAACAGGTAATGTAAAACTTCATTCCAACCCTCTTCAGTTCATTTTTTCCTGTTATTATGCAACAACGAGGTACTGTAATCTCCTAGCTGGTTTCCTTACCTCTTTTCAGGTAGTTTTGTGCACATATAGTTGTTCAAATTGATGTTTCTGTTGGGGGAATGGCAATCGCTGGAGGGCCCTATTCTGCCATCTAACTCGACTCAATCCTAAACAGATCATTTCTAGGTTGTATATCTTGAAATGTATTTATTTGGTATTATGAAACATAGACTAAACCAGGTTATTGGGTCAACTGATATCATATGAATATCCAAATTCATTAAGATACAAGTCTCAGAGAAAAAAATAAATTTAATTTATATACACAATGAATCAGTTCATATCTAAATTCAGGAGATTCAAAGCAAGTGTATGATAAATCAGTTTTCACAGTAATACGACTTTTTTTTTGAGATGAGGTCTTATTATGTTGCCCAGGTTGGCATGCAATGGCTATTGACAGGTTCAACGATAGTGCACTGCAACCCTGAACTCCTTGTTTCAAGCAATTCTCCAGCTTCAGTCTTCCAAGTAGCTGGAACTATGGGTTCCCAGCTAAGACTACTTAAACTTTTTGTGTATCTATTTGTGTAGGTATTTACAAATAAATATGAATTTTATTAAACGACATATATTTTATATATAATCTATATACCTGAGTGAAGAAAACCATGATAAATACATATCAAAGTGGAAAATAAACATACAATTTTGACAAGGCAACATTCAAACAAGAGCAAGCTGTATTTAACTATGTAATGGTTATATTGAAAGATAAAGTCAGAGCCAAATAAAAGGCAATATTTAGTTGCTAGGATGTGAATTGTAGAAGCATAAGGGATATAAGAACAAGGTCAGACTAAGATAAAAATGATTCCACAAAGGCCAATAGACATTTCATTCAATATTTAAAATGTACACAATACAGCCAAATATTTTATACCTGTAACCACTACTCCACCCCATTTTCCTATGGATGTTCAAAAGGAATTCCAAAGAGTGGAAGAAAAAATTATCTTGTAAGAGTAAGTAGAGACGAATGAGAAGTCATCTTTACAAAAAGTGCAATATTTGGTAGAGAGGGGAGATACTGCTAAAGCTGACTACAGAGTAGAAGTCATGTGGAAGACAGTCAGCACACTCAGTTTATATTTCCAATAATTCTTTGACCATGGTTGCCTATACCTCAAGTTTTGTTTAATAGTATACCTCAGCAACTTAATCTCTTTCTTGGTTTTTTTTTTTTTTTTTTTTTTTTTTTTGTTGTTGTTGTTGTTGTTTTCTTTTTTGATGGAGTTTTGCTCTGTCATCCAGCAGGCTGGAGTGCAGTGGCACAATCTCAGCTCAATGCAACCTCTGCCTCCTGGATTCAAGCAATTCTTGTGCTTCAGCCTCCCAAGTAGCTGGGATTACAGGAGCCCACCACCACACTCTACTAGTTCTTGTATTTTAGTAGAAACAGGGTTTCATCATGTTGGTCAGCCTGGTTTCGAACTCCTGACCTTGAGTGATTCACTTGCCTTGGCCACCCAAAGTTCTGGTATCTCAGGCGTGAGCCACTGTACCCGGCCTACTTAATCTCTTCAAAAGTTAACATTGGGCAATTATATGTAGAGCCGTCCATATTATATTTCTTAAGAGGTGGAATATGGACAAGATTTATATATTGATAAAATATAATGATTGATCACACACAAACACATACATTTCCATGTATGCACTGAAAAAATAAAATCAGAAAACTTTAATTCTCATTCTGTCTTTATTTTAGAGAAAATTTTCTTTGAGTTAAACAAAGTCCAATTAAAAGATGTGGCCGAGGCAACAAAGAGCTTGTGACTTAGACAGGAGTCAACTTACTTCAATTTCTTTGGGTTACAGTCATTAACATTTGCATATAAAACTTTCTATATAGATTATATGAGGTGTTTCAGTTCCAGACCTCGAAACAAGCATAGATCATTAAGTTACACCTTTATCAAGGTAAAAGTTAAATAGTTTGAAGAAAATGACAGGAATTCTCAGAGCATAATGTAATTTTAGAATTTAGCTTTAAACTCTCTGGTTTCTAAGACAGAAAAGAACAAAAGTAAAGAGAAAAATTATTCTACATCCTCTAAAGCAGATCTATGGAATGGAGTTTGAAGTCATGGGCAAAGCTCTTCAGCTTTATACAAATTAAGTAATTTTTGAGCAAGCAAAGAAGTGATCACCAATGCCAAAACATGCTTCTACAACTTTGCTCCATTATTAGATGCACATTGATTAAGAAAACCCTGAGTTATTGGCATTTTTCTTATATATAATTTATTATCAGAACTCTGAAGCAGTGCTAAAAATACAATAAAAGAAAAACACATCATACCGATTTCTTCAGAAATTCATGGGAAAAAATAAATTCAAAACCATTATCATCGTATAATTTAAGAAATAATTTTTTTCTGTCTCTGTGTCAGTCTGTCTGTCCATCTGTCTCTCTCTCTGTCTCTCCCTTTCTCTTTCTGTATCTTTAACTCTGTCTCTCTCTATCTCTGTCTCTCTGTCTTTCTCTCTCTCTCTGTCTGTATCTTTCTCTCTCTCTTGTCTCTCTCTGTCTCACTCTCTCCCTCCCTCTCTTTTTTTCTGAAGTAAGCTGAGGCAGGTCTAATCGAATCCATTACCAAGGCCTGAATTCTTAATTTTAGAAATCCCAGATCTGATCTCCATACAGAATGCTGTACAAAACTGGCAAGTTGATTTCTGGGCTTGGATATCTCATAGATATTACATATTAATAAAGATCCAACCCTGAACAAAAAATAAAAATAAATTTTTAACTTTTCTATCTGGACCCCAAATTGATCAACACATTCTAATACATTATATTTGGGAGTATTCTTAATGTGTGAGAACTCATTCATGCCTGTTTTTTTTTGGAATGGACTACAAAATGGGACTACCTCACACTAAAAGTCGCTTTCTCATGAATAGAGATGTCTAGTATGAGATGCATGGCTGAGGTTAACTTTTGTTTTGCATGTGATGTTCTTCATGAGTATTCACAGCAATCAGCTCTAAGCCAGTATTTCACAGAGTCTGGTTTCCAAAGTAATTTAATTCCTGTCTGTAAAGAATAATTTGTTAGGAATACTAAAGGATAGTAGATTTGGAATAATTTACTTTCAAACCCTGTATTTCAAAAGTATGTTGGAGCCGATTTGTAGGTACCTAGCACTGAGGTCTTGTTTACTTTCACTCAGATATGTTTAGTGTTTAGTTGTGGGAGAGAGAAATAGGTGGAGCTGGAGTTGTCTTACAAAGGATTGTGCAGTTTGATTGCCTATACTGGCAAAAACAGACCAAGACTAGGTGTCTACACTATGAATACAGAACCAGAGAAAGAACATTCCTTGACACAGTGCACTATCTTTGTTAGCTTCTTAATTTTTTTAATCTAAAAACATGATATGTATTATTATTTAAAAGTTTGTAAATAAGTTTACACTAGGGGGATCTCTTATATAGTCTATTTATGAAGCCCAATTTTATCACTGAAAAATTATTTTAAATTATTCCAAAGAGATGTTTAATTTAAAAAAGTTGATAAAAGCAGGGGGAGGTGTTTGGTGATATATATACATGAATATGTAACCTATATACATGAATGAAGAAAGCCATAAGCCAAATACAAGTAGCTGCAGCTCTGAGTGTGGATACTGGAGATTTTGACAAGGGTAGACAGCAGTAGTTAGTCTACCAGCTCTAGGAGAGTCAGAGATGAAGATAGACTCACCAAGCCATGGTACTGACAAGCTAGAAGAGGCTGTTCCTTGGAAAGGGTAGTGGCTGAGAGCTTTCTGGAATCTTAGGCACACAAATATAAGATACATCCAATCATTCCCAAACATAACTAAAGTATTAGAAGAAAAAATAACACAATACAAGATCCCACTTGAGACCTATCAAAACCTATCTTCACAAGTATTTTTAATTTCAAGTGTGTAGATATTAGTACTTATAATGTAGATAGCACAGCAGTAGTCTACAAATCTGAGTTTGGGAAATATTTTATATTTCAGAGAGAGGAATAAGAATAAGGAGGGGGAAGGGGAGGAGAGGAAAAAAATGCAGAGTTGGGAAGGGAAAGGGGAAAGGGAAGGAGGAGAGGGATCAGAGTACTAAAAATAGCTTCAGTCAGTCAAATATACTAACATTCTAACTTCTCTGTGTTTGGAAACTTCAGTTATTGGGATGGATCAGTCATTAGTGATGTTGTATGGCTTGAAGTTGACTGTATAAAACAGCAAACTCGGCCGGGCGCGGTGGCTCAAGCCTGTAATCCCAGCACTTTGGGAGGCCGAGACGGGCGAATCACGAGGTCAGGAGATCGAGACCATCCCGGCTAACATGGTGAAACCCTGTCTCTACTAAAAATACAAAAAACTAGCCAGGCGACGTGGCGGGCACCTGTAGTCCCAGCTACTCGGGAGGCTGAGGCAGGAGAATGGCGTGAACCCGGGAGGC
>NW_016813388.1:621356-645256 GCF_001698545.2 Rhinopithecus bieti
GTTTTTTTTTTTTTTTTTTTTTTTTTGTTGTTGTTGTTGTTGTTTTTCTTTTTTGATGGAGTTTTGCTCTGTCATCCAGCAGGCTGGAGTGCAGTGGCACAATCTCAGCTCAATGCAACCTCTGCCTCCTGGATTCAAGCAATTCTTGTGCTTCAGCCTCCCAAGTAGCTGGGATTACAGGAGCCCACCACCACACTCTACTAGTTCTTGTATTTTTAGTAGAAACAGGGTTTCATCATGTTGGTCAGCCTGGTTTCGAACTCCTGACCTTGAGTGATTCACTTGCCTTGGCCACCCAAAGTTCTGGTATCTCAGGCGTGAGCCACTGTACCCGGCCTACTTAATCTCTTCAAAAGTTAACATTGGGCAATTATATGTAGAGCCGTCCATATTATATTTCTTAAGAGGTGGAATATGGACAAGATTTATATATTGATAAAAATATAATGATTGATCACACACAAACACATACATTTCCATGTATGCACTGAAAAAATAAAATCAGAAAACTTTAATTCTCATTCTGTCTTTATTTTAGAGAAAATTTTCTTTGAGTTAAACAAAGTCCAATTAAAAGATGTGGCCGAGGCAACAAAGAGCTTGTGACTTAGACAGGAGTCAACTTACTTCAATTTCTTTGGGTTACAGTCATTAACATTTGCATATAAAACTTTCTATATAGATTATATGAGGTGTTTCAGTTCCAGACCTCGAAACAAGCATAGATCATTAAGTTACACCTTTATCAAGGTAAAAGTTAAATAGTTTGAAGAAAATGACAGGAATTCTCAGAGCATAATGTAATTTTAGAATTTAGCTTTAAACTCTCTGGTTTCTAAGACAGAAAAGAACAAAAGTAAAGAGAAAAATTATTCTACATCCTCTAAAGCAGATCTATGGAATGGAGTTTGAAGTCATGGGCAAAGCTCTTCAGCTTTATACAAATTAAGTAATTTTTGAGCAAGCAAAGAAGTGATCACCAATGCCAAAACATGCTTCTACAACTTTGCTCCATTATTAGATGCACATTGATTAAGAAAACCCTGAGTTATTGGCATTTTCTTATATATAATTTATTATCAGAACTCTGAAGCAGTGCTAAAATACAATAAAAGAAAACACATCATACCGATTTCTTCAGAAATTCATGGGAAAAAATAAATTCAAAACCATTATCATCGTATAATTTAAGAAATAATTTTTTTCTGTCTCTGTGTCAGTCTGTCTGTCTATCTGTCTCTCTCTCTGTCTCTCCCTTTCTCTTTCTGTATCTTTAACTCTGTCTCTCTCTATCTCTGTCTCTCTGTCTTTCTCTCTCTCTCTGTCTGTATCTTTCTCTCTCTCTTGTCTCTCTCTGTCTCACTCTCTCCCTCCCTCTCTTTTTTTCTGAAGTAAGCTGAGGCAGGTCTAATCGAATCCATTACCAAGGCCTGAATTCTTAATTTTAGAAATCCCAGATCTGATCTCCATACAGAATGCTGTACAAAACTGGCAAGTTGATTTCTGGGCTTGGATATCTCATAGATATTACATATTAATAAAGATCCAACCCTGAACAAAAAATAAAATAAATTTTAACTTTTCTATCTGGACCCCAAATTGATCAACACATTCTAATACATTATATTTGGGAGTATTCTTAATGTGTGAGAACTCATTCATGCCTGTTTTTTTTTGGAATGGACTACAAAATGGGACTACCTCACACTAAAAGTCGCTTTCTCATGAATAGAGATGTCTAGTATGAGATGCATGGCTGAGGTTAACTTTTGTTTTGCATGTGATGTTCTTCATGAGTATTCACAGCAATCAGCTCTAAGCCAGTATTTCACAGAGTCTGGTTTCCAAAGTAATTTAATTCCTGTCTGTAAAGAATAATTTGTTAGGAATACTAAAGGATAGTAGATTTGGAATAATTTACTTTCAAACCCTGTATTTCAAAAGTATGTTGGAGCCGATTTGTAGGTACCTAGCACTGAGGTCTTGTTTACTTTCACTCAGATATGTTTAGTGTTTAGTTGTGGGAGAGAGAAATAGGTGGAGCTGGAGTTGTCTTACAAAGGATTGTGCAGTTTGATTGCCTATACTGGCAAAACAGACCAAGACTAGGTGTCTACACTATGAATACAGAACCAGAGAAAGAACATTCCTTGACACAGTGCACTATCTTTGTTAGCTTCTTAATTTTTTTAATCTAAAACATGATATGTATTATTATTTAAAAGTTTGTAAATAAGTTTACACTAGGGGATCTCTTATATAGTCTATTTATGAAGCCCAATTTTATCACTGAAAATTATTTTAAATTATTCCAAAGAGATGTTTAATTTAAAAAAGTTGATAAAAGCAGGGGAGGTGTTTGGTGATATATATACATGAATATGTAACCTATATACATGAATGAAGAAAGCCATAAGCCAAATACAAGTAGCTGCAGCTCTGAGTGTGGATACTGGAGATTTTGACAAGGGTAGACAGCAGTAGTTAGTCTACCAGCTCTAGGAGAGTCAGAGATGAAGATAGACTCACCAAGCCATGGTACTGACAAGCTAGAAGAGGCTGTTCCTTGGAAAGGGTAGTGGCTGAGAGCTTTCTGGAATCTTAGGCACACAAATATAAGATACATCCAATCATTCCCAAACATAACTAAAGTATTAGAAGAAAAAATAACACAATACAAGATCCCACTTGAGACCTATCAAAACCTATCTTCACAAGTATTTTAATTTCAAGTGTGTAGATATTAGTACTTATAATGTAGATAGCACAGCAGTAGTCTACAAATCTGAGTTTGGGAAATATTTTATATTTCAGAGAGAGGAATAAGAATAAGGAGGGGAAGGGGAGGAGAGGAAAAAAATGCAGAGTTGGGAAGGGAAAGGGGAAAGGGAAGGAGGAGAGGGATCAGAGTACTAAAATAGCTTCAGTCAGTCAAATATACTAACATTCTAACTTCTCTGTGTTTGGAAACTTCAGTTATTGGGATGGATCAGTCATTAGTGATGTTGTATGGCTTGAAGTTGACTGTATAAAACAGCAAACTCGGCCGGGCGCGGTGGCTCAAGCCTGTAATCCCAGCACTTTGGGAGGCCGAGACGGGCGAATCACGAGGTCAGGAGATCGAGACCATCCCGGCTAACATGGTGAAACCCTGTCTCTACTAAAATACAAAAAACTAGCCAGGCGACGTGGCGGGCACCTGTAGTCCCAGCTACTCGGGAGGCTGAGGCAGGAGAATGGCGTGAACCCGGGAGGCGGAGCTTGCAGTGAGCTGAGATCCAGCCACTGCACTCCAGCTTAGGCGAGACTCCGTCTCGGGAAAAAAAAAAAAAAAACCAGCAAACTCAAACACAAATTGAGACTTTAGTTTTCTTAATAATATTTCTCACAACTGATATCAGCTATGGTAACACGGTGTTAGAGTACCCCATAGTGGTTTCATTCAATAAGTTTTTTGAACATCTAATGTACTTATCACTTGAAGCTATAGTAGAGTTCTACATTCAAAAGAAGTGCAAAAATACTGCTTTAGAGCAAGTTAAGCTATATAATTAATACATTGATAAATATATAATGTTTAAAATCTCCTTACATTAACTGACTCCTAGGTCTGATCTAGAGTGCAAAATATAATTGAAGTAGAAATCTACGTGAAGAAACGTTGTGTCAATCTGAACAGGATATGACAGAGAAAGCAGTCAAGGAAAAGAAGTTACTGAAACACACAATGACAGTGACTTCCCGAACTGTGCTGGGGAGATGGTCTCACAAAAAAGAGCAAAGGGAAGGTTTAATCTGGAGAGTGTAGATGCGTTATGTTTAAGGCAAAAATCTCAGCCTAATTCTTCTAAACAGATCCCACCATTAGAATTGCTTGATCACTAAGCAATATCCTGGCAATTTACTTTTCATTCCACATCGCATTCAAGAATAAATGTGAGTCAAGTCAATCTTAATGGTGCCTGATTTAATGTTTATTCAGGTATTTTTTACTTAAGATTAATAACTGGGGATTCTGGTTTATATACAGTTCTGTTAGTTTATGCCAGCTGGAGACAAAAATTGACACCCACATTAATAGCAGTGTACCTACAGATATTTTCGAACTTCTAAAAGTACATGGGAGGTACTTTTCAGGAAAGAGTTATGTGGAACAGCTTGACAGTAAAAAGGTTCTCTGTAACTTTTTTCTAACAATACACACTAGAGTGTGGAATTCAGGATAAAATAATTCTATTGAACTCTGCTCAATATGCCTTTTTTTCCTGAAGTAATAAAAGAACATCTGTAGCAGTCAATCTTGTCTATGGAGCAATTTCACCAAATAGATATTAAGAAAATCCTTTTTCCTCTTCCCTCTTTCTTCCAGAAACATTTATTGAAACCATGTAAATATTCCAGGCAATACAAGAAGAGCTGAAACTGCAGAGACTCATAAGGTTTAGTTCTATGTCTACTTCGTCTAATACAGTGGACAGACTTGAAAAGTAAAAATAGTAACACATTGTGAAAATATATATAAGGCTGACAAATCAATTCTTCAGGGGAAAAGATGAGGATTGAGCAAGCTCTAGAGTCAAGCAAGTTCCCAGTTTATCAGTCTAAATGCTCTCAGCCAAAAAAAGACCTATTTTAGTACAAATCTTGTATTTGATTTTTTGGTATCTGTATTTTTTGTATATTTATGACTTTTGTTATTTGTTGACATCTTGTGAAAATATATCTGTCCATTAAATGTGTAGATGTTCCCCCTGTGGCAACAGTAGATAAAATCAAAGGTATAAATAATGAAAAAAAATGAACTAAATTTATAACTCATGTGGTCAGCTAAATTTTCCAGAAATTTAAATTTATACTTATTTATATAAGGCTAAGCATATATAACAAAGCTTTTAAGGTAATCCAGTTCTCGTGAAACCTGGTTTCCTAAACTACTATAATGTTAATAAATTTAAGGATGAGATGGTTTACTTCCTTTCTCCTCAGGGAAATATGTTTTATGCTACTGAATAGGATATGAAGAATATGGACAAAGGAAATTCTACTCCTATAAAGTTGTATAAATCTGATCTAATTGAGAAGGGTTTTACTTCATAACATTAAAACAATATCTTAACAGCTTAGAAAGTTGGCTGGAAAGAGTGACACAATTTTAAGATTTTAATCTCTTAATTATCAAAGCATAACTCTAAAGAGAATACAAGAGTGTACCAGCTACCAGAAAGCAAATATGAAAGAAACCCCTTGCTGACAAAGCAACCTTTTATCCTTGGTATTTTATCTATGTCCTAGAGGAGATTCAACAGGCGAAATGTCACTGTGGATCAAATGTCTTCCTTCTAGAGCTCATTTTATTGTATCTTAATTTATAACATAAATTAATGTCCTTAAAAGTAATAAAGTTAACAAACAGGTAAATCAGATAGTGCAAAACAAACAAACAAAGAAAAACCCGTTAACTGTATGCTGATTTTCATATTCAGGGAGATTATGCAAAAGATCAAAGGGATTTAATGAGAAAAATGTTAAACTTAAAATATACAAGGTATGCATCATCTTACTTTGTATATATTTGCATTTAATTTTCATGGAGAAGGACTGTTTTATATTTCTACTCAGACACTGACTCTGGTTAGAAATATCATCTTTATTAAGTCTCAACCAGCCATCAAACAAACAAGTACATTTTAAAATAGTATTCCCACCCTATAGGGTTCCAGTAAAGGAAATAATAAAGTAAAATATGAAAAAAAAAAAATTGTTCTTTAAGAGGAAGAGACCTAATTAAGAGGAGGCCCTAACAACTCCATGGATTAATTGGGAGCCAACTGAGTTAATTGGACCTATGGGAGTTAGATTACACGCATCATAAACTGCTTTTTTCACAAGTATAGGTTAAATGTTTGATGCTTTAATTGGGTGTAGTACTACAATGAAAGTAGGGATCATATAGAAAAATTAATATTTGGGAAAGCGATCTCCTGAAGTTTTCTGGCATTGTTAGTAGCAACGTGTTTTTTTTTCAGATATGTAATTTTCTAGGTTTTTTGGAGCCACTTTCATAACAGTGTGGTTACAATCCTATCAACCAAAATATACTCATGCTATTAAAAGTTGACCTGTAGACCACATGTAGCTGCTTTGCAATTCGAAATTCAACAAGACCACATCTCTCTGCAATGGAAGTTAAAATGGGCTGCTGTTTTTAAAGATGATGTCCTTAAATGTTCATTGCAACAAACATTGGCTTTCAATCACATGATTTTCCGGGAAATAGAACCACAGAATTGTAGGGCCTAAGGGAACCTCATTGATCATTTATCTGGCCAAACCTCCTATTTTTACAGTTGTGGGATCTGCCATGAAGACAAAAGGTTGAAAGTTCTAGGTAAACGCTAGGTTTTTATTAGGGGCTGGGAGATGTAGGGGCTCATCGGGGCAAGGCCGGAGGGGTAATTTCTTTTGAAAATAAGTGACTGAAAAAGGAGTATCCATCTTCATGCATCTTAAAATCTTGTGCTTCTGCAATACTTTATAAACAAATCTCTATTGAGGGAGGTATGGAAGTGGAAAATTGAGAGTCACTTTATTTGCACTGGGAAATAGAGTTGATGCATATTTGAATAGTGAAGATATATTCCTTTTGTTAGGATAAAGGCAGAAACAATATTAAATTATTATGATAGATAGAAAAGATACTACTCATATGTTCTAAGTAGGCAAATAGATTAGCTTAAAGAATGGGGAGGAGGGTGAGGGATAAAAGACTACACACTGGGTACAGTGTACACTGCTCTGGTGATAGGTGTGCCAAAATCTCATGAATTACCTCTAAAGAACGTATCCACGTGACCCAAAACCACCAGTTCCCCAAAAATTGCTAAAATAAAAAACAGGATAGGTTTACTAGCAGGCTCTAGCATCTGTAGGTTTTAGTAGTATGCCCAAAAGTCTTAGACAAGCCACTGTTATCTCTTAAGAGGACAGATCTCTGAAAATGTGCTGGATATTTCCTTTTCTCCACCTGCTTCATGCCTAGTAGGCTAACCTTTTTAGACAGTTTCAATAGGGGTCTCCTGCCCTCCAACTTTCTTGGGGGGTCCAGCTAATGGGTCATCAGCAAGTGATCAGAGGTGGACAGAAATACAAGTGGGAGTAATTAAAGATAAGTCATCGATGGACTGTTCTTGAAGTCAATCTGTTCCTCCAACAAAGGCTATAGCTTCTTCCAGACAGCCTCTTCTACTCATATAGCAACAGCTCTTTTTCCCATTCTGGCAAACTCTTCCTTCTCTGTCTTTTGAGCTAAAATCCACATTTTGACTCTTCAATACTATTTTGAACACTGAAGCCAGAGAAACATTTCAAAAAATACAAATATGGTCACTAATAACTCCTAAATTCTAACCTAAGCTAAAAATTACAGGAGATTCTGGCTGCTACTCATCACTACAGGATCACCTGAGTTAACTCCTCTTACATACCTCTCAGGACGCAGCTTAAGTGTCACATTTTGGTACATCTACTATGTTCCAGTATGCCTATTGTATTCCACTGTGTCTTCATAGCACTCACTTGAAATTTATTTCTATTTAGTCATTGTTTTTAAGAGAAGAGGTCTTGCTAAGTTGCCCAGTCTAGAGTGCAGTGGCTATTCACAGATGCAATCATGATGTACTATAGCCTCGAACCCCTGTTCTCAAGTGGTCACCCTAGCTCAGCCCCCTCAGTAGCTGGGACCATAGATGTGCACCATTGCACTTGACTCATTTGAATCTTAATATAGTAATTTGTTTAATTAGCTTTTGATCTATAGGAGAATATGTTTCATTTTCCTCTTTCCTTTCCTCCATTCCTCCCTTCATCCCCTCCTTCATTTCTTCCTTGCTTCTAATCTTAGGTCATTGTCATTTAGTCTTTATTTTCCTTCAGTCTGTTCTTCTTTTTGTAAATAGTTTGCCATGGTTCCTGCCCTTCTGGATTTTACATTTGACAAGAGAGGCAGATATTAAACCATTAAGTACAATAGTAGTAATTCAATTACAATCATGATAAGTGCTAGGAGGACAAGTTTCAAAGTCATATGCCATCTTCCTTGAATGAACATCAGAGCCTAAAACAGAAACTGGCAGATAATAAATTGACCTGCAGGGAGGTAAGGAGGCAGTATAGAGTTTTGATAAAGAACATCAGTTGTGAAGTCAACTCGAATTAGATTCAAGTTTTGGACTCTAACTTTTGCTACCTATATACATTAGGCAAATTGATTTATCTCCTCAATTCTCAGTTTTCCAATTATAAATGAGACTTACAAATTTTTCCCCATGGAATTATCATCAATATTAAATGAAAAAAAGTTACAGAAATCACTGCAAAGAGGCCCTGATAGACATGTTGTGCTAACATTATGGTAGTATTTTTAGAAAAGCAATGACATCTAGGACTATGATAATTTTTAGAAAAAAGAACAACAAGTTCAAACATAATCCATTTCTTTTCTATTTTAGCAGACTATCACAATTTAAATTAACCATAATTAAAATTTTACAAAACATGGAACAATTGAGATCTAAGCACAAGGCATAAGGTAGCCAACATTCTGGCATAAGGAATTTGGAAAAAATATTATATCAGCTTCAGAAATACAGCTTTATGTACAAGAAGCCACCTGGCACATGCAATAAAACAACTTTATTAATACAGTATGTTTCATGCATAAATCTGATCAGATTTGGTCTAGCAATCATCCTGTGTGCCTCAAGACACCTGCAGTAGGAGAAGAAATCATGTTCTATCCATTCTCAAAACTCCCATCTTTCGTGGCATCATTTGATGTTAATTTGCAATACAAAGTTAACTCACATCTCATTGTCAGTGCCACAAATTGTTTACACGCAAGTGTTCAATTTCTAGCTCATTTTTTCCTCATTTATAAAATTATCTTTGGATTATTTTCTGTTTAGCAAATTGTAAGCAAATGAAAGCTGTGTGTTATTCTTTTATGTTATAGAGTCTATTATTGAAAGTTTTGCTTGAATTGTCTCTGAGAAAATTAACTCAAACATTATTTGTATTTTATTTTCTATATTTTATACCACATAAACTCCTATATAAATAACCCATAACATGGTATGAATCTTGGCTGAAATAATAATATTTCTAAATGTCACTAAGGGGCTCAAAATAAACATAATGTAACATTTTAATAAAATAAAAAAAATAAAACTAAGAAAATATCAAAGTAAATCTTACAAGTTGAAAATATTTTGATTTTTCATTCTCAAATATTAAAAATATAATTTTTTAAGCAAAGCATTACAAAGTATACCAGTGTCATGGGGTTATCAATATTTACATTTGGCATATTAGAGTCATTTTAATTTCTCCATTATCTATATACAGGTCCACACTGTTTGGTGGAAAGTAAAACAGAAAAAAGAAAAATGTCTCACAAGTATAGTTTCAGTCATTTAAATTTCATTGATTACAAAGGATACCAGCGACACTGTTAAGTTGAGCTTGATTAGATGTGAACCTGAATAAATTAAGCTAAACGTATAACTGGTGGAATTTTACTTTTTATAACAATATGTATCCATTCAACTATGTGACTGATCCTAAGTCAGCCAGCAGGTGTGTCTTCCATGTGTAACTCTTTCCATCACATCAAAGACAAAAGAAAAAGAAAATAACATGCTCAGGGTTTTCCAACAGAATTTTCTTCAGCGGAAGAAATGTTCAATGGCTGGAAATGTTCTAGATATGTGCTGTCCAATACAGTAGCTTTTAGCCACATGTGGCTATTGAGTATTTGAAAAGTGCCAAATCTCACTAAGAATTGAACTTTAAAATTTAATTTAATTATAATAAACATAAATCTGAACAACCACATGTGACTAGTGGCTACTGTATTAGAAAGCAGAAGATGGTCTGCATAATTGTCCCTGGACCAATTTCTGTAATTTTTTTTTTTTTTTTAGATGGAGTTTCACTCTTGTCGCCCAGGCTGGAGTGCAATGGCACAATCTTGGCTCACTGCAACCTCTGCCTCCTGGGTTCAAGCGATTCTCCTGCCTCAGCCTCCCGAGTAGCTGGGATTACAGGAACCTGCCACCAGGCCCGGCTAATTTTTGTATTTTTAGTAGAGATGGGGTTTCATCACCTTGGCCAGGCTCGTCTCGAACTCCCGACCTCAGGTTATCCACCTGCCTCAACCTCTCAAAGTGCTGGGATTACAGGCATGAACCACCGCACCCAGCCATTCCTGTAATTTTTTACACTAACATTTGCATTGAGAAACAAGACAATTATGTCAGGAACATATTCATAATAACCTGCTTCAACCTGCAGAATACAACCCTTCCTGAGTCTCTTTATTTATATTCATAAGGGACTAAAGACCACAGGGGACAGACTTGCTATTAGGAGAGCCAACATCTGACTCACCCAATCTTCACCTGGTGGAATAAAAAGCCAAAACCACCTTGCAAGCCTCACACGCTTGCAATGTCCCTATGTGAATCACCTTCTGCTTCTGTGTTAGAGGAAGAAAGCAGCTCCCAAACAGATGTTTATCATCATGCAGAAGAAAGAGGGGAGAAATGATGGAGTCACTTCTTTCTCCTACTCATCTACTAGATTTCTTTTTTGTTTAAACTCTGGAGGGAACTCATCAGCAAATTTTAAAAGTTATTTAACATATGAGCAAAGCATAGAAAATGAACAGATTGAGGTGGCTGTGCACTGTGTTTATATTTTAGTCTTACTTTTTCTATAAAAGAAACCCATGTATTTATTGTGCTTCATCAAGGTACCCACAGTTGGGCATTGGTTAGCCCTAGAGTTTTCGTATCGATCCCTCAAGGTGATTTACAATACCCCAAATGACGTATTGTTATTATCACCTAAGCATTAAAGTGGCCTCCATTCAAGTAAAATCAGTACTCAGTGAGCAGTAATTCTGTTGTGTATAATTACAATTATCCCTGTCCTCCTAACTTTCAGCCAGTGTGCACACTTGCTTACCTTCAATCAGACAGCTTTGTTTTATTAATATCTATTCAAGTTTTGGCACTTGGTTCCCTGGAAATTTCATCCATTTTATCAACTAGCTTGTTACTTTTCTTCATTTGATTTAATTTGGATATTATTTTCTAAGTATATGACATTGAAATCTATTATAATTATCAGAATCTATCTGCATGATGATTAAGTTCCCATTTTTAATGCTGATTACTGCTAATGTTTCACAAAAGAAAGCGCATTTCACCTGAGCTGCTTTGATTTAAGGATTATGAGCTAACACCGTGTTTCTTTTAAAAATGACATAACATTTGTTTGCTTTTTAAAAAGTATCACTTTTGAAGAATAGAAAGTGAGATAAAGGGATTTATTAGTGTCTCAGGAAGCATGTAGTAAAATTAAATCACTTCACGCTTTCCATATGCCTAAGGTTGCTTTCAGATTTGTGTGGAGTGTACATATAATTTCTTGTCCCAAATAGGACCTTTTCAAGAGCAAAACAAGGCTTTGTTAATAATTAAGCTGGACCAGCAAATCAGGATGGAGTGACCCTGGATTCAAGCACGCTTGGATATATATCTGACTTTCGAACAACACAGGTTTGAGCTGCGTGGGTCCACTTGTACATGGATTTCCTTCTGCCTCTGCCACCCCTGAGACAGCAAGACCAACCCCGCCTTTTTCTTCTCCTCAGCCTACTCAGTGTGAAGATGATCAGGATGATGAGCTTTGTGATGACCCACTTCCACTTAATGGATAATAAATATACTCCTCCTTATGGTTTTCTTAACACTTACTTTTATCTAGCTTACTTTATGTTGTAGGAATACATATAACATACCCAATATATGTTAATTAAATTTTTAAGTCGTTGATAAGGCTTCAGGTCAACAGTAGGCTATAAGTAGTGAAGTTTGAGGGGAGCCAAAAGTTATACATGACTTCTCAACTGTGTAGTGTTGGCACCCCTAACTCCAACGTTATTCAAGTTTCAACTGTGTTGACCCTTTAGATGGAGACTGACAAATGGGAATAGATCCAAGCCTTTCCTGAGCGCCCCTATGTTACAAGGGGACCTATTATCAATATAAAGGCACTTACATCCACCATGTTGGAGGCCCCATGCAACTGCTTCTGTTTTTGTCTCAGGTCTTTTGACACGTTGCTGTTGTTCAGGATCTCTCTCTGTTTACCCTATTCTTTAAAATGTCATTACCAAATTCCATTTCAAAAATACTCTCCCCTCTTTAATCTTCTACTGAAATATTCCTCTCTTCCCAATATCATCACCAGTAACACTTACAAAAATAATTTTTTTGGCCCCTGGGTTTGCACTGTAGTTTTAGCCTCTCATTGTAGCTCATGAATATTTCTTCAAGTTGCATTAATTATTTGCATATCATTCGTCTATTATGGCAGGAGTGATGGCTCTTCCAACTTTTGTACTCACCATGTGACCTGTCACAGTGTACCTCAACATCCTGTTCACTGAGTTAAAAAAAAATAGTGAAGAAGTAATTGAGAAAGTTTGAAATTACATAAGAATTACATTGAGGTTATATAACTAAACCAATATATTGTTTTCTATGTGTCTGGCACTATGATAAATGCTCTAAAATATTATTTCACGTTAAGTCCAGACTACCCATATGTGACATGCCAATGATAAAGCTGAGATAAGGAAAATTCAATGCTTATTCATAGAAGTACTAATTGGGCAAGTTAGAGTCAAACTCAAGCCTATCAGATTTTTATGTTGTTAGTGCAATAATGTGACGAGCAGCCTCATGGTGCTTCATCTAGTCACTTCTGATAACATAAAACATCTTCCCTGGGTGGTTGATCTCTACTTTCTGTTTATCCTATATATCAACATAGTAAGTCAATTTTAGTTTCCTTCACATTTTCTCATATTCATTCAGGATTTGAGCATTATTCTGACAAATTCAGCTACTCCTTTCTATTTATCTTAGGTTTATTTCCAGTTTATTCTATCAATATTTCATGTTTTTAAATATTAGTCTCTCAGAGTTCCCTATGCAATCTCCTAGATTTTGGTAACTATTTTGGTATCTTTTTTCTCAGTGAGATTGTTCATATTTCTGCAGTTCAATGACTTTTTTTTTAACATTTCCATTCTCCTTGAGCAATATTTCATTTCTGAAAAATCACCCAATCAAAGAAAATGAAATCACCATCTCATAAAAATGTTTGCATTCCCATGTTTATTAGAGTATTGTTCACAATAGCCAAGATATAGAAACAACCTAAGTGTCCACTGAGAGATGAATGCATAAAAGAATCTGTGGTACATGCATGCAATGGGATATTATTCGGACCTAATAAAGAATGAAATCTTGTCATCTGCTACATTGGATAAGCCTGGAGGACATTATGCTAAGTGAAGCAAGCCAGACAGACAAAAAATATATTGCATGATCTCACTTATATGTGGAATATTTAAAAATACGTCCAATATGGCTGGCGCGGTGGCTCACACCTGTAATCTCAGCACTTTGGGAGGCAGAGGCAGGCGGATCACAAGGTCAAGAGATTGAGACCATCCTAGTCAACATGTGAAACCCTGTCTCTACTAAAAATACAGAAATTAGCTGGGCGTGGTGGCGTGCTCCTGTAGTCTCAGCTACTTGGGAGGCTGAGGCAGGAGAATCACTTGAACCTGGGAGGTGGTGGTTGCCTTGAGCCGAGATCGCGCCACTGTACTCCAGCCTGGCAACACAGCGAGACTCCATCTCTCTCTCTCTCTCTCTCTCTCTCTCTCTCTCTCTCTCTATATATATATATATATATATATATATATATATATATCTCCAGTATATAGAGCTAGAGAACAAAACAGTGGTTACCAAGTGTGAGAAAAGATGGAGAAATAGGGAGATATAGGTCAAAGGATATAAAGTAGAGGTATGTAGAATAATCAATCCAGAGATCTAATGTATAACCTGAAGACTATAGGTAATAAAATTGTACTGTGTATGGGATTCATTGTAAACAATTATGTTTTAGCTGCTCTAGGCACACAAGAAAAGGGTGCCTATGTGAGACGATGCATATGTATGATTACTTCATTATAGTAACCACTTTACTATCTTTATGCATCCCGTAACACTATGCTATATACCTTAACTATAGACAATACAATTTATTACAGAGTAAAAGGAAAGTTTGCTTATGGAAGCAAATCTATTTTTTGGCTAATTTTATTTTTTAAATCATATTTCCAAAGACAAGGTTTTATATTTCACTAGGATCAGCATCTGCTTCTTGCTTTGGAAAGCATGTAATATGAGGCTGCGCAGAGCATTAAAGAACACAAGCAACCCAGGTGCAAATCCCGACTGCATGACTCTGCTGTTGCCATTCTTTAAGCAACCAGATGCTACCTGTTTTAGAAACAGGTCCATTCTCTCTGATTAGAGTGCCATTCTTTCAGATTCCCATGTGGCCAGATTGCTCTTTCCTTGGGATATTCACTCAACAGCTGTTTTCTTCAGTGACTTTCAAGACCATCTATTTAAAAATGACCCCTTCCCACTTTACTCCCTAGTCGATATTCTTACCTTACAATTCTCCATGATACTTATGAGTTTCAGTGCAATATATATATCTTAAACATTTATTTCTTAGGTCTCTTCCACAATAGAATATAAGACCTAGGAAAGCAAACTGTTTTTATTTAGCTCAGCGCTTTATCTCCAGTGCCTAGGACAGTACCTAGTACATGGTAGATATTCAATAAATATTTATTTGACTGAGCAAATTTTGAAAATTGTGTTTTTATTAACCTGCAGTTTAGAAGACCAGTAACAAAGCCTTAACTGAAGTAATTGCATGAAGCTGTAATTGTGGAGTTTGAAATCAGACTAAAGACTGTGGGATGGGGGTGGGGATTGAATCAAAATTAACAAATACTCAAACAGAAAATGACTTTCAGTGTATTAGCTGAATGAGTGTAAGTCATTCTACATTCTGCCTTTAATGGCAACAACTGTACTAGGATTCACCTCTTTCAGGGCAAAGTCAAAACATGGATTTAATCCAATTTTTAATCAGCTGTACAGATGGGTTTATTTCACAAATACGCTATGCCACACAGATGGAAGTTCCTGAATGCCTGACAAGGTGTTAAAACAGTTACTGATATTACAAAGGAATTAAAAATCAGCATATGAAATTATAATTAGTAGAGATTTGGTCTCTGAAGAGTTTATTAACTTAGCACTTATATTTTGTCCTTGGCACCAAAATAATACATTTTTGTGAAGAAAATTTACAAGTACACATTAGGCTTATATGATCTTGCATTTTTACATGAATTATTTTTTGGCATGTAAGGACCTTGTGACTTCTATAAAATAATAAACTAGAAAAAACATATAAATTCATGTATTTTAAAAGGTATTTTTGATATTTGGATGCTTCAGGTGTCATCCTATCTAAAATATAATGATAAAAGCAATACTTCAATCATGAAACTGGCACATAAGTAATGAACTTACTTCAGTTACATAGTAGTTCATTTCAATAACATCCATCACATAATAATCAGGAAGAAATGGCTGCATCTCGGACTCAAACAATCAAAAGCCTCTAGGCACTCTGAAAATCTGTCCCAAACACCTGTGGTTCCTTATTAAGAGCTCATTTTCTTTGTGAAAAAGAACAACTATTAAAGAGATAAGATGCTTTAATTATTTTGTCCAAGTAAATCTCAATATATCAAACTTCTTGGGTTCAGAATTTGGTATTTCAATTCTCTCCAATTTTTCTAACATGAACCTATTACAACTTGCCTGGTGAGTCCTTCCCTCTTTCCTTCCAACCCCACTCTATCTATCTCCTCTGCCAACTGTGGATATTGTTAAGAATTTACAAGCATTTTATTCATGAAATGAAAAAATCCTTAATTCCTACAAACTTGGAATTGGAAGAGTGTTAATGGCACAAGCATGCCTAATGCATTTTTAAATTTACATTAAATAGTTTATTAAACATAAATTTTTCCTAGTTTAACAAAAGAACGAACAAAGCAAGAGAGAATGCAGGAGAGATGGCTGTCAGCTGGTAGATTGATTTTTTTCAGTGGGGTATCAATCACGGTAATCTTTAGAACTAGGCGGCCCAATATGGTAGTCATAACACGTGATTAATGAACACTTGAAATGTGACTAGTCTAAACTGAGATATGTGCTCTAAATGTAAAATACACATCAGATTTCAAAAGAAAAACATTCAACAATGTCATTGATATTTTTGTAGCAACTTCCTGCAGAAGTGATGTAGGCATATAGGATTAAATTAACATATTATTAAAATCAATTAATTAATTACAATTTATTTTCCCCATTCCTTTTACTTTTATGAACATAGCTACTAAAAAAATTAAAATTACAAGTGTGACTCACATTTGTGGCTCAAATTATAATTCTATTTTACACCACTGGTCTAGAGTTTATTCAGAGAGAATATCTCAAGTACGGGAGTGTGTTCTGTAAGAGGTAATTATACATAACTTCAGATAAATAAGCTTGCTTTTCTGTCATATGGTAATGGATACTATTAATATTTCTAAATTAATGACCCACTATACAGCTGTGGCTCATTTAACATAAATTAATCTAAATAATTTCACATTTATGTGTTTTATTTTGTTTTCCCATTTCAAGAAAACAAAGTTTTTGTAAAACAGCAAGGCAGGTCTACAGCTAGAATTACAGTGGCTCCATAGGCCGTTTAGCTCATTTAAGGTCTTACTTGCTCACAGATTTCTACTTCTCTCTGCATGCTACTTCGTCGTTTTTATCTACTACATATCTTCTTGACTCCTCACTGTTTTAGTTCTTGTTCCTCTCAGCTTTGGCCATTACATCGCCAGAGTGCTGTTCTCCAGACTCTGCATGTGAATGTCTTTTCTTTATTGCTTTTGTTCCCAGTGTTCTCAGTCAATTCTTTATTTCATAATTTGCATTCCATAGAGAGGAAATCTGATGGTCCTTGCTCATCTTGTCCTACCCTGCCATAGCTGAAAGGTGACTGGCTAGGCTTTGTATGCTGGAGCCAAGAGAGACTAAGTCACCTTAACAGACACCTCAATCATACTTTAACCTAAAGTATAAGCAGAATAGTTCTTCTTAAAGGAAGGCAGGTATATTGTGAACAATGTCATGAACAATAGAAGAAATTAAATCAACCTAATTGAAACCAATATATAGTGTCTCCTACCAAAATCAGAAACTGATGTTTATAAAAAATATGTACAGATTTTAATGGTTATTATTTTAGGGTAATTCAAATTCATTTACAAAACAAAAAACAAACACACAAAAACACTCCATATATATTACAAAATAAACAAAAGGAATGAGATGATCTTGCTGTTATACTTAGCAATGCATAATGTTTGTATTTGACATTATCTATTCTTTCCTTTAAACATTATGTATCCTCTATTTCTTATATATTTAAGGACTTACTTTAGGTACAACACAGCAGTATTAAAATACCTTTAATATTATCAAACTGTATATAAAGTCACATATTTATTTCTTTTTAATTCATTTTAATGATTGCCACATCCTTGAACATGATTTAATTTTACCTAAGGGCTGAAATATAACAGAATAAATCTCAAAATTCAAAATGGTAAAATGGGGTTAAATAATTGAGAAAACCTTCATAAACAAGTTAGATTATACATAAACTTTATTAAGGAAAGAATAGCCATGTAAAAATTATGTACCGTAGAAGTTTATCGTACATATAGTTTATCACACATATGTTGAGGATGCTGTTTACCTACCTCCAGAGCCTCTTTTGTCTTCCCCCTTAGTAATAGTACTACAATGTTGAGCAAGGTACATTGCCACCAGATGTAAAAGACTACACCTACCAATATCCCTTACGTTTAGGTATTACCAGATGCCTAAATTTGGGTTGATAGGCTATTAGCAGAAACATTTTATGAGACATCTGAAATTTTTCTTTAGAAAAGGTTAGTTTTACCTATTTTTTTTCCTTTGTGTTTTAGCTACCTGGATTGAAGAAATGCAGTCTAGAGTTATAAAAACCCTCCTAGGACCTGTGGTGAATTTGAGAATGAAAGCCATGTTCCAAGACATTGTCTCAGTACTCTGGCACACCGGGAAGCAATCCAGAAACCCTGGACCATACATCTTCAGACTTAGTTTACATTCAGGTAAATAACCCTCTATATATCTTAAGTGAGTCTTATTTTGAGTTTTTCTGTTACATGCAGCTGAATCTATTGACAGAGTGTTACAAATGTTAAAACCATGTTCTTATTTTAATTCAAACAACAATTTCCTCAAAGACTTATAAATGTAAAACCTTTCCATAAGTGTCTCCATAGATGTGTATTAAAACAATCAAACTAGCAACATTTTATATTTGGTTGGGCATAAACTTTATCAATACAAAACAATTTAGATTGCAAATATTATTTTAATATAAATAGCCCAGTTAACATATAGTCCTGAGGTAAATAAATTACATTGCTCTTTCCAAGAGAGAAATCATATATAATTGCCCTGATCATACTTTATAAACTATCAAAAAACTCTAAATAATAAACCTCTGTATTTTTTTAACTTTAAAGGGTTCTTCTGCATACAATCTTTCCCTTTTATTTTGGAAATTTCTCATTAGTAGTTCACTATTATTAAAAGTTATAAACTTAACACATGTAAACATTCTAATATTACATTTCTTTCTTTAAAAATCAGATGATGCTAATCACAGTTTTTACACCTACTTTATTCAGTTAACAGGATAGCAGCTTCATCAGCCATGGCATTATTCTCCCGAAGTAAATAACTTTTCATCTAGAGTTAAACCATGTTTTATATATCCATTGGATATTATAGGTTTGTTTAATGTTTCACTAAAATAATCCATAATAAAAACTAAATAAACCCTTGTCTGTATCATCTACTATGCCTCTAGAAAACTGATGAGTGAAATTTTGAGTTAGAAGACTTGAGTGTTTTTAGTATGAATACTTTCAAGTTGATCTGTTGGAAGAGTGTATTATTTTACAGTCCTCTTCACTGTATCTTTACTCAAACAGGTCATTTATTGATTTCTTTTTATTTTACTGATGATAATTTTGCTTTAATTTACATTTAGTGGATTAATAGATTTCTCTTTATTTTTTGATGTAAAAGAAGTAGAGATATCCCAGAAGCATTTACCACAGAGAATGTATATTGATCAAAAGAAGAAAAGTATCATGGTTTTCAATCCACTTCAGAGAATTTCATTCTATGAATAAGTCATAGGATATCAGCAACATTAAGGTGACATTTCTGCATATCTATCTTGTGGCTGTACCTCCTTTGATTTGTTAATCCAACAGAAAGTTGTTGACAAAAAAGGTGAGTATTAATTCAGTCTTCCACCATGTTCTCCAATTGAGGAGCGTCACTCAGTAGGGCATGTAGGGATCACCCCACGTCTTGATTTTTACTCACTGATTAGTGTGAATATTTTGTGGGTTTTCAAAAAAAAAAAAAAAAAAAAAGAATTTACTGCTTGAGACTCTTATTTATCCTACTAGGAAGAGATAGCAGTGATCCATTTTGGAGTTTTAAAAATAATATTGATAGAAGTATAATATTGCTATAAAACAACTAAGTAACAATTTTGCCCATAGAGCACTGCCCAGCAATTAAATGATTGCTTTATGTTCCATTATCTCATTTAATTTATTAGTTCCTTATGGAGCAAAATTTGAATATTCATACTCATACTGTTCTGATAACCTAATCAACGTTCCCCTGGTTACATGGCTAATTAGCACCGATGGCAAATAGGTTGAATGGGCCATATCCATTCCTCTCACTTTCCTAATAGAACCCTGGTAACCCTGGTATTATTTGAGCTGTTTACCTATGTTACATACAGCAACATGCATCAAGGAAAGCTGGGCACAATTCCCTTGAGAAACCAATTTCTTATGAGAATCAGCCATGTGGCATTGCCCTGATGACCACCTCCAGTCAAGAATTAGGTCCATTATGCAAGCTGACCCAACAGAATCCAAGGAGAAGGCTTATGCTGTATGCTAGGAGGGAAAGCTTGCTTTTATAGACTCCTGTGCATCAAGAAAACTGTCCCAATTGTCACTTTCATTCATCTTGAATAAAACGGATGCTGGATGGCAAAATATAGAAGAAGAAAGTTTTGATTTTCTCAGTGATATTATTGAGCTATTGATCTGATTGCATCAAGATATTTAAGCGAAGTTCACATTTTCTTATTTTTTAAAAAGGCAGTTTAATTCAAAATTTCTATTACTTGCAGCCAAAATCATCCAATTTGTACCCCTGGCCTATCTTTCAACTGCACTACCCTGCAAGAAGGCAGGACTAGCTTTCTTTGGAAAATATCCCATTTGGGTAACTGTATAGTTTAAAGGTAGCAAATACCTTGGAAGCCCTGACGATTAAGACAGACATTATACAAACAGTAAAGTCGTTTGTATTTGGTAAAATTTAACCTTGATTAAACTTCAAAGAAAAGAAAGGAGATAAAAAATCCTCATCATGCATATTAAGGAGAAGAAAAAAATAAAACCCAACTGATTCTGAATCACAAGAGATGTCGAAGCATTGCACTAAAAAGTACAAAGAAGATAATACACATGATAGTGACAGATTCACAAAAACAAATAAAATAATATTTATCCAACATCTTAACCAAGCTTCTCCAAAGGACAAAATTTAGTCAAAAAGCAGTCCTGACCTTGAATAATTTAGGTGGGAAGTAGAATAAATTATGGATTCCTAGTCTGTGCTTACTTTTGTGTGCAGTTAATCACAAGACCCTCAACTCCATGCAGTACCACTTGGTATGACTCCTGTCTCTTTAGACGTTACCTCTGATGCACAAATTTAAGACAGTACACGGTAAAGAACACAGCACTTTTTATATGTGAGCCTGTATTGTTAATATTTTTCCATAGTGAAGACTTTTCAAAAAAGTATATATTAAGACAACAATGAATCTGGGCCAGGCGCGGTGGCTCACGCCTGTAATCGCAGCACTTTGGGAGGCTGAAGCAGGTGGATCACCGGAGGTCAGGAGTTCGAGACCAGCCCGGCCAAGATAGCGAAAGCCCGTATCTACTAAAAATACAAAAATTAGCCGGGCATGGTAGCGTGTACCTTTAATCCTAGCTACTAGGAAGGCTGAGGCAGGAGAATCGCTTGAACCCAGAAGATGGAGGTTGCAGTGAGCTGAGATCACACCACTGCACTCTAGGATGGGTGACAGAGAAATACTCCCACTCAAAAAAAAAAAAAAAAAAGAGAAAACAAATAAAAAGATAACAATGAATCTGTATATGCTGCTTGCTTTAATTTGGTAATTATTGAATGATACTTTTGAATCATAACCCAGCACTTTCCAAATGTAGCTGACCTTCTGAATAACCTAGAGAGAATTTTTCTTCCCCTCCATTCAACCAGTTAGCGACCCAGTGCCATAACTACTTATTTTTATGTGGAATACGGGCCTTCTATTTTACCTATGACACAGTAATAAAGTTTTTAATACGAAAGCATATCAAGGTAATTAATCCACTTATTAAAAGAGGAGAGTTCTCCAAAGATAAAGGTATAGAAGTTGATATTATACAACCTTTTTGTACCCTCATTTGGGCTCATGTTTGAAACAGGGAACAGTGTGGGCACAGGATACCTAGAGTTTGTGCACATTTCTGTTGTACTGTACTGATATTTAGCAAGTGTCTTAGTCCGTTTTGTGTTGCTAGAAAAAATACCTTGGTTTAGATAATTATAAACACCATAATTTATTTCTTCACAATCTCGAAGTCCAAGATCAAGGCACCAGCATCTGATAAGGGCCTTCTTGTTACATCCTCACATGGTGGTAGGGCAAGAGAGAGCCAAGGTCTTCCATAACCCCTTTTTATAATGGCATTAACCCATTTTTGGCATCAGAGCCCTCATCAACTAAATCCCTCTCAAAAGGCCTCGCCTCCCAACCCTGTTACATTGCAGATTAAGTTTTCAACACATGAATTTCGAAGCGGATACATTCCAACCACAGCATTAACCTTGAGTAAGTTATATGATTCACTTGACTTTCTCCTGCCTCATCTATAATATAGAATAATAATATTCATGTAATAAGAATTGATGGTTAAGTTGAATAGTATTTGTAAAGGCATTTATCATGATGTCCGGTATGTTCAGCATCTTCCTATTGTTCTAATATTAGGTTTTGGAATTGGCATGTTAGCTCACTGACTTCCACTCTGAATTTCATGTTGAAACTTCAGTCTATCATCTCCCAGGGTACAAAGCTAAACAGTATTACAGTATTTTTTTTTTTTTTTTTTTCTGGGCTCCAAGTCAATATCTTAAAGGCTCAAGGGAAAAGTCAAAACAAAATAAAACAAAAAACATCCAAACAAACTTAACTCATCCTACTACTATCCTCACAGCAGTATTGTAAAAATCAACGGTCCATCCCTGTTGTTTTTTCTATTTATTCTTTCCTCTTTCCCAGCAACACAGGACTCTGGCACAATTTCCTAGAGGTAAGACTTCCAGTCTGACTAGCACATGTAGAATTGTCCTGGTTTTCTAAAAATCTACTTGATTTAAGAAAATCTAGCACATGTAGAATTGAACTGGTTCTCTAAACATCCACTGGATTTTAAAAATCTTTCTGCTCTTTTTCTCCTGGAGTTCAACCAGAAATCTCAGCGATCCTAAACCCTCAAGCAACAGTTACAGCAACAAACATCTCCCACTTGCAAGTCGTTTCTCTGTGTCAATGTCTGAACCAAGATGTTTATAGATACTGTCTTTTTTAATCTTCACAAAATCTCTATGGATTATGTGGGTAATTCAGCCCCTCAGTAACTGGCTCAAATTCAGCAGGGTGAAATCTGACAAAATTGAGATGTGAATCAGTGTTTGACTTCGTAGCCTAGGCTCTTAACCAGCACCCTTTCACTTCAAGGCAGTCTCCTCCATGGCTAACAGTTTCTATTAACCAGGCCACTAACATTGCAAGAACTTCTATTTCAATCAGTTTCTGCTGTTTTAGTGCATATTGAGACCATTCTTTCCTTGGCTACTGGGCAAACTTAAAAGTTTACCTCCAGCTTATCAAAAGAATCTCTATACAATATGGCACAAATCTATCCAATGTGGGTTTTTATTTTTTTTATTTTTTTAGCAGCTAGGCAGTTTTTTGCTCAGAATCTAGCTTTTACTTAAGAGCAATCAAAATTACTTTAAATCTCCAAAATAGATTATATATATTTTCTGACTCTGAATATATTCTCCATTAGTAAAGCAAAATTTAGGATTACAACTTCCTCTCAGCACTGTGTATCCCTGTTTTATGCTCTATTGGTCTTACTAACATTTATCAATTTTTGTAGACCATATAATTAACTTGTTTCTTTTGTACAATATCTGGCATCACAAAAGATAAGCTCCATAAGATTAGAATTTTTGTCAGTGTTGTTTGCTGCTATATTCTTGCATCTAGAACTCTTTCTGGCATATACTTAGTGTCTAACAAATAAGTGAACAGTGTACAAACTGTTCTATTCTTCAGCAAAAAAATCTGTCTATTTGAGTAAGGCTAAAGGCTAGTTACCAATATTGTTGTCAACCAAGATTATTTCTAGGGCATCTATCTTCTAATGCAACATCTGGGTTGCAGGGTAGTTACTAGGTAATGCTAAACTTTTTTAAGGTGGCTATACCAATTTTTGTTTCCACGATTAATAAGAATTTTACTGAAGCCACATGCAGACCACTTAACAATGTCAGACATATACATATATATATATA
>NW_016813388.1:649843-655044 GCF_001698545.2 Rhinopithecus bieti
TATATATATATTATTATTTTTTTGGTCAATCGAGTAAATGTAAAATAGTATTTCACTGTGGTATTTCTTGACATTTCTGTAATAAATAATAAAGTGGGACAGTATTTTATATAGTTATAAACCTTTATGCTTTCTCCTCTGTAAACATTTTTTGGCAATTTTTTCCCCAAAATATTTTATGGTTTTCTTATTGATTCCTAGCAATTCATAATATGCTTTGGGTAGTAATCATTCATGAATTAAATAAGTTGCAAATATCTTCTAGTTTGACTTTTTACTCATTTTTCAATCACCTCTCAAAAAAGAGAGTTTCTAATTTTTTGTAGTTGAATGTATTAACCTTTTCTGCATACTTTATAATTGTGTCTGCTTTATAAAATTTCTTGTCTATGAAGATATATTTCTATACTGTCTTCTTAAAGTCTATTTGTTTTGCATTATATATTTGCTTCTTTAATTCATCTATAATCGATTTTGTGTATGGTGTGAGGCACGGGCCTATTTAATGTTTTTAGTAAAATGAATGATCACCTTTTTCATCAATAGAGTAAATTTTACACTTTTACCCATGATATAAATTGCCACTTCTCATATATCAAGTATCCCCATTTATTTTTCAAGTGCCCAATCTCACATATAATTCCAAATAATGTTCCTACCTATGGTTGGAAATCCTTAGCCATATTATTAATCTATGAAACTTTATACAGGATTAAAAAGGAAATCTCATGTCATGTAGAAGACTAATCACCTATACTGTTTTTAAAATTGTATTTTATCTTAGCCAGCCAATGTTGGCTCTCTGTGGGAGTTACAGCTCAATAAATAATCAATCAAATATAATGTAGAAAAGTTAATACTCAAAGGCAAGACAATTTCTAAACAGGCAATTTACCATTACTACGCAAATTCTCTAGCTCTAAGCCTTTAGTGAAGCAGAAGCTATTGTGTGAGGTTAGCTATCATCCTACACCACGCACTGAATTTATTGCTAGAGGAGGTGGAGTAACTTCATTTTCTATTGTAGCTCTGTTCATCTGTAATAATGCAAGAGTGATCCTTTGCACATAAACACATGGAGAAATTAATACATTATAAATAAGTACAGCAAAATCAAGGTAGGTGAGTCATAAAACACAGGATATAACATTTGACAATTATTAGATATTTGAACTTATGATGAAATTTTCAATATATTATAACTTGAGCAGTTTTTTTTTTTTTTTTAAATTGAATACATGTTATAAAAGGGAATTCATTACTATGCTATGCTGGTAAACGTTTCAGTAAAATAATTTTAGTCCCTTGACAATGTATGAATGACAAACTGTAGGACTATAAAGATTCTGTGATTATATACACACATATATTAAGTTGGTGGAAAAGTAATTGTGGTTTTTGTCATTACTTTCAAATATAAAAAATAATTGTGGTTTTTGCCAATGAAAGTAATGGTATAATTTGTAAATACTTATATATTTACATGCATGTAAATAATGTATAATAATGGTGTTACATACATGTAAATAATGTAGTGATGGTATAATTTGTACATGCTTATGTATGTACTATGTAAATGGTATAATTTGTAAATGGTATCATTTGCCTTTACTTTCAATGACAAAAATCGCAATTACTTCTGGATTAATCTAATAACATTTGTTGTGATTGTTTTCTAAACATATATAAACCACACTCCGGAATTCTTTTTTCTATCATATGGACTTTTCTACAATATAAATAATATAGTGTAACAGATACACACTCTGCATACCACCCATAAATACATTGCATTACGTACACAAAAAATATTTGTTTTATTGACCCAAAATCAATAGATAGTTATTCCAAGACTCTTAAACACTTGGGTTATGAATTTTATGATAAAAATCAATATTATCCTATTTGAAAGTTTACTTTGCTCTATCAAAGTGCTCTGCAAATTTCAATTCAAGAAACTCCAAGGGTATATTAAGGTATATTTGTGTGGTTTTATATAAGTCAGTAATTATATGTAAGTCAGTAATTGAAAATATTTTTGTTGTGGGTCAATCTATCACCTTCAGGATTTACTTCAGAATCACCTGAAGAATTCCGCAATAGTAGAAAACTGTCTGTATTAACATATACAACTGGATACATTATTCCAAGGACATGCCATTTAAAATGTTGTGATGTAGTCCCAGCTACTCGGGAGCCTGAGGCAGGAGAATGGCGTGAATCTGGGAGGCAGAGCTTGGAGTGAGCTGAGATCGCGCCACTGCACTCCAGCCTGGGTGACAGAGTGAGACTCTGTCTCAAAAAAAAAAAAAAAAAAAAGTGCATATAGATTTTATTAAACATAGAACATATGTATACATTGTACTCCTATAGAGTTAGGAGAACACAGACCATATATATGTAGCTTGTTATAAAACCCAAACCTGGGTCAGGCATGGTGACTCACACCTATAATCCCAGCACTTTGGGAGACTGAGGTGGGCAAATCACCTGAGGTCAGGAGTTCGAGACCACCCTGACCAACATGGTGAAACCCCCATCTCTACTAAAAATACAAAATTAGCTGGGCGTGGTGGTGTATGCCTGTAATCCCAGCTACTCGTGAGGCTGGTGAGGAGAATCACCTGGACCCAGGTGGTGGAGGTTGCAGTGAGCCGAGATGGTGCCATTACACTCCAGCCTGGGTGACAAGAGTTAAACTCCATCTCAAAACAACAACAACAACAAAAACAAACAAACAAACAAACAAAAACAACCAAACCTGTGGTAATTTGTTATATTACTACAGGTTACCTTTGAAAAAATCTGATCATTAAATTGACCATACATGTGAATGCCTAATAAATATATGTACACATATATATATATGTGTAGGTGTTGCACTTAAGGGTAGTGTGCCAAAACAGATTCGACACTAAATTCAAGTAACCTGAGTAGTTACTATAGTGCATTGGTAGTGAATAGGTTAAATATAGTCACAAAAATAATTTAGAAATAGCTTATTTTCAGCAATGAATCAAGGAGTGAAGAATATTTTCACCTTAGTTGATTGGATTACATCATGGTAAGATTCCTTGTGAACCAGAACAAACAGAAATTAAAACTGACATTTGCTGCCAATTTTAAAAACATAATACTGCACATGTAATATATGCATATACATATATAATATATATAGATGTAAAACCTGAGCCTACAGTTAGTCTTCAAACATCGACCACTCACTAAGCACTCATCTGGAGAGAACTTGGACTCTTCGTGTTAATTAACTTTGATTGTTTGCATGCCCAAGGCTAGTGTATTTATTCAACAAATACCTTTTGCTATATATAGATAGAAAGATGTTTTCTGGTAAGAAGATGGAGTCTAGAATAAAAGGGATAGAAAATAACTTAGTATTACTTTAGGATGAGTCAGTGATTTTATAGGTAAAGTGAAGCAAGGCCCAAGGTATAAATTAATCCTAAATACCATTATGTGGGCTTTAGTGGTACCACTCACTTACATTACCACTTCACTGAAATGTATCTAAACAACTTTCATGTTGTCCATCAACATTTATAATGTATTTATTTATAACTAGTGCCAGAACAGTTAATTGAAGTATTATAATATGGTTTATTGGTCCATCACCTTTTTTGCTCTTTCTAGAAAAAAAACAAATATGACTATACTGTTTAAAATCAAAAGGAAAGAAAAAAGACTGTAAGGAGTTGACTAGTAGAACCTAATTTCTTTTCGAAAGAACTGTGCTGAAAACTTTAACAGCTGTTGTGCTTGATTATTGGAGCTTTATTTTCATTGGCTTCTAAAATAATGCTGTTACATTCAAGCAAGTAGATTAAATGTTATTAGCTTTAATACCTTTTAAAACAAGTAATCTGTTGAAACGATAATGGAATTTAAAGTAAGTACATTTGTTAAATTTGTTTTACACTATTGTGTTTTCCCTGTTGGCCACATGAATCTCTAAACCCGACATTGCTAATTACAATGATCATATACAGTACATGTACATGTGATTAACTTCACACTACACTTAAAGCAGACATAAAGGTAACTGAAGAACTCCACTATCATGTATAATTCTATGAAAGAATAATTCTGTTGCTATTTTATTTGTCTTAGAAACAAGAAAGAGAGTTTTTTTCACATAAATTTATGAACCCATTAAAATAAAAAAACATAGACTGTAATGTTAATTTACTATGAGATGATAGGCATCTGGTCTAATTAGGAAGAAGGAAGGAAGGAAGGGAGAAAGGCAAGAAGGAGAAAAGGAAGGAAAGAAAGAAAGAGAGGGAGGGATAGAGCAAGGGAAGAAACATGGATGGGAAAGATCCTAGAGTAATCTTTCCAATTAATACACACCAATTTAGATTTTCAGTTACTTAGGTTGGAAGAATTAGCTCCACCGTCATACATGGTTAGAGGCAAACTTTCAATACTTCTTTTTGTGTCAAGACACCTGTCTTTTTACTTCAGTGCCAGAAGAGTTTAGCATCTTGTCACTGAAGCAACGCAGCCTGCACATTTATAGGTGTCACTCTCTCTACCATCTGTTCCTTAGGATAACAGCCACCATTATCACCCAACCTCCACCTAAGGCTTTAACAATCTTTGTGGATTAAAGTTCAGATCTACAAGGAAGAATGGCTGGCAATAATGCTGCTGTTCAACTTTGCTTGACCTTAACTCTCCTGCTGTCAATACTGTATTGCAGCCTGTTAACTCTCTTTTTCATCCTATGTGTATATTGCCCTATAAAGTTCTTGATGTAGCAGTGAAACAATATAACATCTTTTGCACTGTTATTACCATTTTTGGTCCCCTTTTCACTTTCAGTTCACTAAAACACTCATGACTACATCTATAGTATCTTTAATAAATAAATTCAAAGTGAATGAATCCTAATTAGATTTCAGTTCTGGTGTCACTAATCAGACAGTTTCACAAATTGAACTATCCCAAACACACACACACACAGGCATACACACACACACACACACACACACACACACACAAATTGAAATAAGAATGAAAAGGTCCATCCTGGCTAACACCGTGAAACCCCGTCTCTACTAAAAAATACAAAAAACTAGCCGGGCGAGATGGCGGGCGCCTGTAGTCCCAGCTACTCGGGAGGCTGAGGCAGGAGAATGGCGTGAACCCGGGAGGTGGAGCTTGCAGTGAGCTGAGAT
>NW_016813388.1:655144-688204 GCF_001698545.2 Rhinopithecus bieti
AAAAAAAAAAAAAAAAAAAAAAAAGAATGAAAAGGAGGGTATTGTGTTAAATGCCCGCCAATACAGGATAATGAAGTTTCTTAAGAATGCATTTACTATAATTTCACTTATTTTTCTTTTATTATCAGATAATACAGTTTATTATCTCTTCTCTAACATGCTTGGGACCAGAAGAGTTGTGTATTTGGAATTTGTTTAGATTTTGAAATATTTGCATTATATACTGACTGGATCAGCATCCCTAATCCAACAATTCGAAATCTAAAATGCTTTCAGCATTCTTTGAGAATCATGTCAATGCTTAAGAACGTTTCGAATTTTGGAGCATTTCAAATTTCCAGTTTTAGGATTTGGAATGCTCAATCTATAATACTATGTATAAATATATGATAAATTGATTAACAAATACTTACTGCTAACACCTTTATGAAAAGTACTACCTGACAAATAATTTACAAATAGCTTTAATCAATTAATTCCAGTCAATATATGACTGGGGGAAAATATCACAGTGCACCATATTCTCATTATTTTATTAATTTACTTTCTCTCTTTATTGTTGATATGATGCTTCCTGATTAGGAGTAGCATTTTTATGCCTGTTTACTTTTGTGGCTTTTATTCTTCTTATATAAGATATTCTGCCACATTCAAATGAAAGAGAAAAGGGAGTGTGTTCTGTTTACTCATTGCCAATCAAACTAATAAAAATATTTTGCAAAGATGGTAAAACATGATAATGTTGTCAATTTAAAGCAGCTCATTACAGATGGAATGTTTGCACTCATTTTGTTCTACAACTGAACTTTTACTGTGGCTATAAAACAGCATCTCTTTGTTACTACAAACACTGAATTCTGCTGAATCCTTTTGCTTTTCCCACTGATTTGTTTGTGTGCTCACTCGCTCATGGCTTTTGGAAGGATTCATTTCCTCTCTCCTCTGGGAAGCAGTAACTGCTGCCCGGTAATGTTCTAGGATGGCTGTCTGCACACTGCCTCCCTCCATTTTATAGGCAACGTTAGCAAGTTAACCCATGATTTTCAACAAAATAGGTAGTTTAGGATTTTGCTTAAGGATGATATTTCCATAAAAATTAGCATGGTCTTTGAAAGCATTTTCTACCAGTTTTCACTAGCCTTTGGCTTAGGGCGCAATTGTGGCTTTCATCTGCAGTTAGCTAGCACTTACGTGTCATACCCACTCCTGATCCATTTGAATGTGTGTGAAGAAAGCTTATTTATTCAGCCAGCTCCATTTATATACAGCATTGTGGCATTTTTGTCATGTGTACAGAGGCTGGGGAAAAAGCAATGTTGCAGCCCTTATCTGTAAAACATGGAAGCCTACCATGGAACATGTCAAGGGGATGTTCTCATGAATGCAGTGGTGTTGCTTATAACTAACTCGTCTCTTTTCTTCAATTAGGACCAGTCATTTAAGCAGTACCCCAGTTTTCTGCTGATAATGACAGCTTCCTCAAACTAGTTGGCTTCTCTGGTTTGAAAAATTAAGCAAGTGTAACCATGTTTTTGTTTGAGATGATACTGAGAAAAAGCAAACATAAGGCAATGTTTCTCATTTGATGGGTGCATAAGTAATAAACTGAACAGAGATTTTTAGTAATATGCAGAATATAGGCTCACTGTAGAGAATTAATCCTTTCAACAAATACTTGTTGAGTTTCTACCACACACTGTGAAAATGGTGAATAAAATAGTTCTTGCCTTCAAGAAGGACAAAGCCTAGGAGACATAGACATATAAATACATAGTTATATTAGATGTGTGTTATTAATATAATAAAATTGATGAAAGTGTATTAGCAGTTGAAGAAAAAAGTAATTAGCACATTAGGAGAAGTAGGGAAATACTAGGCAAGAATATAAACAGGAAGTAAATTTTGATTTCTGTGGCAGATGAAGACTTTAAAAGGTGGGTGAGCACTGAGGAAAACAATTCTGTGCAAGGAATGTAAGAGGTGAGAAAACACAAAGTAGTGCAATAATACAGTTTATTAGAGGAATTTTGAGAACTTCAGTAGAGCTAGTTCATAGGTTGAGACAAGGAGAAAGAGTTAGGGAAGTGGAAAAAGAAATAATTGAGGGGACAGTTCCACACCATGCAAAATAATTAAGGCTGTATCTCTTAGGTTACAGATATCTTTTGACTGTGAGTTATATTTTAAAGTATGTGTTGCTCACATTTCTTTTTTTAGTATTCTAGGCCATTAGTTAGGCATTGCTCTAAAGACTTACTCAACCTACCCATATATAGATTTCATGGGGAAACTGGGGTATGGGAGTAATTAAAATGCAAGATGATAATGATTAATGTTTATTTAAAAGTAATTCATACCCCGTAATCTAAATATATGTAGGATTCCAATTAGACTCCAGCACTTTCATAGTGACATAGTTCTTTGAGTTGCTAATCTTTGCCTGTTTTAAGGTTATTAGAGAATAAATTTCTTATAGAACATAGAGTCCTAAACCTATAATAATAAACTTTTTAAGTAAACCATCAATGTAAATTTTAAAACAATTTTACATAAATTGTAAGTGGAGATAAATCACTAAGTACAATCAGATGTTTGCTATGGTGAATAAAACACATGTGATACTTTCTTCAAAATAACTCAACGTTAAACCTCTACCATATGAAGACATGTCTTTCATTTGTACATAATATAATCTCCCATATTAATATGTTTGCATTTATAGAGTATGTGCATTTAAATAAAAAAAAAACATATTGTTTCTTTTTTTAATATGGGACATCACCATTTATAGAAAAGAACAGAAAATTGTGACTTTCAGCAGGGTCTTTAAAGCAAGATCTACCAATCTTACCTGACTAAAACATGGTGTCCTCAGGTCATACACACAAAAGGCATTAAACAATGTGTTCCGTTTTTGTTTTTTGGGGTGTGTGTGTGTGTGTGTGTGTAAGAAAGAGAAGGAAGAAAAAATAAGAAAAAATAGGGAAAGGAGGAAGAGAGTAAGAGAGAGCAAAAGAAGGAGGAGGAAGAAAATGACAGAGGATAAAAAGAGAGAAGAAACCCATCCTTGGGAGTTCAACAAAGTCAGTCTTTTTTTCTTGTTTTTCCAAATATGGGCATTAAATTAGATATTTACTACACTCTTAAACAACACAAATACAATCCTATGAAATGTATGGCTTTCTCTGCAAAACCATTAGTTCTAAATATAATTTAACCACAATGTTCTAATAATTTTGAACATTAAATGCGCTAAATAATTTGATTTAAAAATTGCATCTTTTTATGGCCACTGACTTTCTTGATCCAAATACTGCTTTAAGACAGTCACTAATCCCATCTTCTCTTCCTCTGGTCTTCCTTTCTCCTCTGGATTATGTACATTACTGTTCCCAGGCATAGGTGTGCACAGACACTGAATCCAGACAAAAGACTGATGTCCCAGAGATAAGTGTCTCACCTTTCCATGAAAATTAGAAAGAGAAAAAGCGGTCCCCATTCATTTGTATAATAGGTAGGCATATTTGAAATGATCTCTTGGCAACAGAAGAGTTATCCTGGAGGAGAGTTTTGCCTAATGGAAATCTACCCTGGGCAACTGACCTCAGGGCTCTTCATTCAATTTGCTTAATCTTCATCACCTTCCCAATATCAAACACCTTCATCTTAGACCCACAATATCTTCTACCCAAAGAAGGTGCTTTTAATCTGAAATGCCTGGTAGAGCATAGGCACAGAAAGAAAATGGCTCTGAATTATTAGAATTATTTGACTATATGATGTTTATTCCTGCTCCTTGTTTTTGTTTTTGTTCTTGTTTGTTTGTTTTCTTTTTGAGATACAGTCTCACTCTGCAGCCCACGCTGGAGTGCAGTGGTGTGATCTCTGCTTACTACAACATTTGCCTCCTGGGTTCAAGGATTCTCACGCCTCAACCTCCTGAGTAGCTGAGATTATAGGTGCATGCCACCAGGCCCAGCTAATTTTTTGTATTTTTAGTAGAGACCGGGTTTCATCACCTTAGCCAGAATGGTCTCAAACTCTCGACCTCTAGTGATTCACCCTCTTCGACTTCCCAAAGTGCTTACAGGGATTACAGGCGTGAGCCACCACACCTGGCCTGTTACTCTTTGTTAAGATACTATTTTACTATGCTTTCGTTTATACATTTCATGACTTTAAACTACCTCCTTCTCTAGAAGCTCTGTGATTTATGTCCACATACTGCTTTTCCCTAAGATGGAAAGCACTGGAAATAGTCTATGCAGTCAAATGGTCAGGAAGGTAAGCAAATTGATGGAAGAAGGAAAAGAAGTCAGCCTGTTGTGAGAAGCCTGTCACACGCATCATGCCAATGACAGATGGCGGGCAAAATGGAGACTGGGCACGATTGGTATCACTTAATAAAATCTTTCTGCATTGAAAGACTGTCACTGATAATTTATCTCCCTGATGAGTCACTTCATAAGCATATGATCTACTTTACTAGCAAGGTGTCCAATATGGAATAAACTTGTGTTCCTCTAATAGATAGCAATATTCAGTAATTATCTGCTAAGAAATATAAGGACCAGTATTAATTTCACTCATAATTTATTCTCATAGAATAAGAAATGTCCATATATTGTCTCTTTCGAGCTGCCCTTTAACACAACTTACATTTAAATTAAAACATTCAATGACTGATTTGTAATAAGGAACAATCAGTGATTTTAAATTATTTCTCTTTATTTTTGTCAAAACCTCACCTGTTAAATGTCAATTTACAATATCAGAAACCAGGTCAAAACGTTTTATGAGCTTGCTTAAAATTTGGGATTTTAGCAATACAATGACATCTTTAAAACTCCAACCATCAGAGAGTTTTGTTGGTCAAATCATTTAACCATTTCCTAAGTCTGACTGGTCTGACTGTATTCCACTACATCCATCATACCATCCTGGCCCTGGTCAACTGGATGGGAACAGGAACTTGCTAGCTTGTCTTCCTGCTTCCCTTCTTGCTGCCTTAGAGTATGTTTTCTACACAGAAGCCAGAGCCATCTTTTACAATTATAACCCATAGCCCCCAACTTCCTTCTTCAAAATTCTCCATTGGTTTCACATGATATTTAGAATAAAATCCAAACTATTTTTAATGGTCACCAAAGTTTACACTATTTTCCAGATGTTCCAATCCCTCTAGCCACATAACGCTCTCAACTCCACCCTTCTATCTATTTCCCTGTAATATAAACCCTGCCCTCCCACCCCCAGCCTGGGGTCTATTTCTTTCTGAAGCACTTTGTCTCGTGTTGTTGAAAGAATCACTCCTCATTTCATTCAAGTCTTCATTCAACTCTTCAACAAAACAATTCCTAACTACTCAAACTGAAATTGAACCTTGCCCTACCCCCACTGGCAATCACTTTGCACTTCATTCTTTTTTTTAATCACTACCTGAAAATATGTGATATATATGTCTTTAGTTGTTTATCATTTGTTTCCAGCACCCTCATGTAAGCACCAAGACTGCAAGGCTTTGTCTGTCTTACTGACCATTGAAATCTTCAGTGCCTAGAACAGCCTCATTGTAGATGCTCAAGCATATCCTCATATGCCAAATGGATAAATAAAAAGTACTTTGCTAATCTGAAAATATGTAGGTTAGGATTGCAGTCAGTAAGATGCATCACATGCATACTGATTTTGGTTGACTGCCTTAGTACATTTAAATCTACCCAGAAAATCTTGGTGAAAATCAATCTTTGATTTTTCAATCACAATATAGGTCAAATTGTTCTTTTTATAAACATATTTAACAATCTCATTATTCCTAATTTTCCTCACTTAAAATTAGGATAATAATGCTACATATATTTTAGGGTTGTTGTGAAGATCAAATGAGCTAATATATATCAAGCAGTTAGAAAAATGCCTGGCACATCCTAACTATTCAATAAATGTTACTTCTTATTATTACTATTGCTATTTAGTTCAGCTCAAACCAAAATGCATTTGGAGCATTTTCTTTGTTTTTTGCCACAGCAAATGTATTATTCTTAACTAAAAATGTGTAGGTTGAAAGCTCAAGGAGGGGGATGTAGGTCTGTATACATCCTCAGAACCTCACACATTGCTTGAAAAACAGTAGATATTCAACAAATGCTAGTCAACTAAATTAATGAACACAATTGAAAATAAGCTTGATTTTTTCTAGTGAAGAGTAAGCAATAACATTAGCTTTATTTTGAATAATGAACGCTCCTTTCACTATACTTTGTTGGAATACCTAGAACTACATGTAAAATGTAAGTAGTGACCAATAGAAAATAAGGTGACCTTAAGTTTCTTTTTCCTGTGTGTTCTAGGACAGAAGTATAGACATTGCCAAGGTCAGAGAATCAAATGCTCACTGAGACTGATTAATAAAATTATACTTACTGATATTTACACTGCAACAAATTTCCATCTTAAAGCAAAATGAAGTTTACATATTGCTGCAGGCATTGTGCAAATTAGAACTTCATTGAATATTAATGAATTACTCTTTGTAGCCAATTGTTATGCAAATTACCAGAGTGTCAGAATTTATCATTTTATTTGGTTGAGGATTAAGGCGAAAAACTGCTTTCAAAATCAAGCAGAACTCTATATAAACTAATATATGAATTGAATAAATAAAATATAATTTCTGAATGTTCAGGATTAACTATCAGTTTTTGGTTATAAAAAATATTAATCAATGTATGTTCTTCAAATTGCAGAATGGTTAAGACATATTATTAAGCAAGTGGAGACTAATCTTGCAGCTTTTTGAAAATCTTTAGAACATTAAAAAAATCTATACAGCATGTCTTTCTACAAATAATGTAAAATCACTATAATCATTCTAGAAGTAGTTTAAACTGCATATTCAACAAATTCCAAATCATGGTAAGAAATGTATGTATATGTTGAATTTCTAATTTTCATTGTATGTAGACCAGGTGTTTTTCTGTTTGTTTGTTTGTTTGTTTTAAACTAAAGTATCTTTAAGTGTGGGGGAAATATAATGAAATGGCAATACAACTTCTAAACAGGTCAACTGTGCATAGAATTTATTAATCAGGTGTTTTTTTTTCTCTTAGAGTTGTTTATTATTTGTTTTAGTCTGCCCTTAAAAAATAATTCCAGTTAATATTAATCAAAGTTTCATCAATACAGTTCTAATAAGTGACTTGAACATGAAAAGATCACTGAGACAAAACTTCTCAAAATAATTAATTCCTTTTAAACATACTGCCCCTGCAATATAATATGTTGTGAACAGTCAGGCACATATAAGGCTGTAGATTCATACAGGATAGTTAAAAGAATGAACAATTTCATTAATAAACACTATGCACATTTTTTCATAAAACAGAAATTGAGATTATTCACCTATTTTACCTTAGGGATTTTTAAGAAACACAGATGTAACAAATATTATTATAATGACACATTTTGTACTGCATATTTCTTAAAGACAATGGAGAATCTTATTCAAATGAAAAATGTAGCAGGTACTATCCCTTTCATTGGTTATTTAATCTGATATAAAAAAATGTACACTTCAATAGGGTGTTGTAAAGTTTAAAAGTAGTTAATATTTCTCTCACAAGAGTCATTAAACTTTTAAAATTATACTCAAGTAATTAAAAAACTATTAATATGTGATTTATTAAATTTTGTTCTATAGCATTGCAGAACAACTGAGAATAACAAAAAATCTTAGACTATAATAATTTCTTACAGTTTTCTCTTTATTTTATTATTTTCTCAATTATTTCAGAGCAAGAGGTATTTTGCTAGTTAAATAGGGTGACAGTGGGGTCAGCAGCACTCTAACACTATTAATACATTATTTTAAGGGAACATTTTTCTCCCAGATTGAACCAGGTATTTAGGTACTCTAACAGAATCATCTCTAATTTAGCAGTCAAGTAATAAAGCACAGAAGACATTATTAATTTAATTCCATTCTTCTAGAATTTGAGTTATTAAAGTGAAGTTTATCAGTTTACAAATAGAATCAACTCTGACCACACAGCAGTGTCAAGGTTGAATTTCATTCCTATGAAAAAAATGGGTGTAATTCATTATGATGTCAGCCTCTCTGTCCCTAGAGGTATACAACTAATGTGTGCTGTTTGCAGCCCTAGGCCATAAAACAAGTATTCTTTTTCTTTTATCTGCTTTCTATAAACGTGAAATTCCCAATACAGTAAATGGTCTGATTAAATCTATCACCTGCAGGGATGGCATGTGCATTGCTACTGAGACAGCCAGTAAAGTAACCACCAGGTCAAAAGATAACATTTAAGAGCTAAATTAAACCAGTTATCCCTTTCAACTCCCTCTAATTTCAAATACAATTGTGTACTATTCTGGACACCAAAGCCTTAATGCTCCTCACAAGGCACTTAATGCCACTCCTGAGCATCCAGTAGAGACCACCTAACTCCACCAATTGCCCTAGCAGAGCTCCTGCAGCAACACTATGAAATCACAAAACCACTGAAGCACTCCCCTTCTTTTGGCTGTCTTCAGTACCAGGGCAGCAAGTTTGGTCTTATTTTCCCTTTCCTCTCCATTACTCTAGGGTGTTTCGAATTTCATTATAATAATGAATCTTTTCATATGCATATTGCAAAAAGGTTTAGAGACTGCTCAGTGCAGAAATGGATGGATAATGCTACAGAAAATTTGACCCATGAGAAGGAACTGCCATCTATATTCCTTCACTTAGTAAACTATTTTAAACAGCATCTAAAAATGTGTACCATAACTGTGCTGGCTTATGGAATAATCCACAGAATACGAAGGTGCTTTCCAACTGACTGAGACAGACATGCTGTTAAGTGATCTGTGTGATTTGCTTGGTGTAATAACCAGTTGTCCCTGGCTCACTGGGTGCCAGGGGCTACTAGAACAACTCAGCCTTGAGCTTGAAAGGGACTGCTGAGTGACCACACATGGTTTTGCTCCAAGCAGCCATTTGCCTGATTAAAATCAATAAAATCCTGCTGTAATAGCAGCATTTGGATATGTGACTCTACTGTTTTCATTGAGAAGTCTTACTATTTAATTTACTCATACGCATCTAATTCTCTCTTTCTCTTCCCCTAGCAGGATGTCACAGTTTACTACATTGTATTTTGGACAAACACTCTCAAATAATTCAGCTGTAAACTGATCCCTGGGTTAGCAGCCTTTCCAGGGTTTTGTTTACTGAATCACCAATAATTAGATCATAAGAGTATATTTCTACAGTCACACACATGTGAGGAGAAGAGGAGACTGGTCATTTGGAATAAACAATGAGAAAATAATACATTTCAAGACATTTTGCATGGCTCCTAAATTGCTTAACTTTTAAGGACAAATTTTAAATTATTTTAACTGCTTCTTGGTTAGGGTAGAGAGGAAGACTGTAAAGGGAACATGGTTTCACAAGCACTATAAGAGATTGCAGAATTGCAAGATAAGCAGTGTCAATAAACAAACAAATTAATAGGTAAGAACAAATAAACAGCAAGCCTCTTTTGCTCAATTACTGTTCAAAGGATTTGTTGTTAACTAATTGGAATTAGTCCTGGAAGAGTTAAGTTAGTTCTCATCATAGCTCTTATACTTTTCCTATGTGAAAATTACTTATTTCATTTTCTGCAAAGTTTGGGATATAAATGACACATCCCAACGTTTCCCAGAAGAGTAGAAAGAGCAATTTCAAGGTTAGACAGTTTGTGGGTTTTTTTTATACTTCTTGTAGGAGGGGTGACTATATATAATTGTTTAATTTCAAACACTTTTGAGAGTGAAAGGAAGTATTATTCACAATTACATGAAGACAATCAATACAGTTCTGGACAAATTAGGAATATATAGTCAACCAGGCAATGTTTCTCAAGGTTCTAAGGACACTGGCTAAACTTAATAACCACAGGAAATCCATGGAAGGCATACTTTGGTAGGAAGATAAGAATGTATCCTATTCTACCACCTCCTTATCTTGGCAGACAGTTAATAAATATGTTTCATCCATTATTTACTTATGTTCCTTAGGACTTTCAAATGCTTCATTCCATGATACTGTAAAGAGCCAACTTCATTTAATGTTACATAAAGTAAATAGTTTGAAAAAATCAATTTTGCAGTGTTTCCTAAAGTATGGATACAACAGAAATCCTACAGGACATGTAGCACAGATCTCTAGAGATATTGTTAAGTCTTAATTGTCAAACAAGGGAATTAATTCTGCAGTCAAATGTATTCAGTATACTTAGTAGCACGGGTCCTAATGCAATAATTCAGGGATGGTGCACATTTTTAAAGAATCCAGAAGTGACAACAATGTATCCACATAGTGTTTCAATAAAGATGCAACTTGAAAACTAAAATAGGTAAAAATAAAATTGCATGTTAATCTACAAAATTAGAAATATGGATTTTCTCACTGGGAGGAGGTGAATGGTGATGTACTTTAATCCCCTTATGTTACACAGGATGGACATCAGGTTCACTGACATTAAATAACAGACTCAGAACACCCAACCAGGTACTTGTCCACTGGGACTGTAACACAACCGTGCCTCCATTTCATATCTTATAAAAGAAAAAAAATAGTATTATTGATATAGAACATAGAAATACTCCAGTTCCTTCCTATGTCCTCAGATCAAGATGATACTATTCCTTTCTTATTTATTTTGCTACAGTATTTTTATCCACTCTGGATACAATGCAATCACATTTGAGGTTTGGCAGACTGCCCTTTTGGCTTAGCAGAGTTGATAAAAGGTTGCCAAATACCACAGTAGTTCATATTTATTTTCTTTTTTATGACTTTTTTTTTTCCCCAAAATCCTCTGTGCTTTTACTCAGTAAACCATCAATCAACTCTAGAAAAAAAAACATGACTTCTTCTATGGGTTGCCAATGTTACTCTAGCTGTGAACAACTTGCTTTTATGCACACAAAATTATATGTTTTAATAGTTCTAATCCAGGGGGGAAATATCGCATTTTAGAAATCTTATGTATATATGCGTTTGTGTGAATAGATCTACATCTCTCTATACATACACATAAACATGTGTTTATGAATGTGTAAACCTTCCATCTAAAAATATGTTAAAACTTATTTTAAATCCCAAATATGTTTAAAATTTGATTTAATTTTTTCCTTTTTGAGACTTGACATTGGGAGTGGTTCAGTGTTACCAGAAAACCAACAATTTGGAGCTCTGGTAATAAATACAGAATAGACCCAGGCGTTATAATCTAATGTTGACTAATTCATGGATTGGAAGATATTTGAATATATATAATCATCTCTTGCTGCAGAGTTAGGTTTCCAAGCCAGTATCCAATGTGAAATAGACTATTGGTTACTATGTTGGAACAGGCCCATCTGCTGAACATTTGTGCCCAGTATAGCCTTGGCTATGTATGATTACCTTTGCCATTGTTGTTATGGAAGCAAAGAGCTAGACACCAACTCTACAGTTTCTACAGCCCACACATACTCACTAACAGAATTAAGGGGCTAGTATAACGATTAGCAGCATTGTTTCTGGATTTGTAGTTTGGATCTGCCGTGTACAAATTCTTGCTTACTTTAAGTGAAGCACTTTATCTCTCTAAGTTCTGTATATAAAACTGGGATAATAATATTTCCCCTACTGTGCTGTAGTTAATGAGACAAGGAAGTATGGTGCTTAGTACAGCACCTGCAGGCAAGCATTTGTCAACCAATTAATTTAATTTTCAAATATTGGCAACTAGTATATGCATAATAAATAGTAGCAATTGTTTTGCACTTTTCAAATGGAAAACAGGGCCATTTGTATCCACTTATGATAAAGAATTGTTTTTAATTCTGTCTCTCATCACAATTCCCCTTCTACCTCTATTATATAAATAACTGAATTTGGGAATGATCATAGCAGGCACTTTACTGCTGCTTTTTCCTTAAAAATGTAGATATAAGCTCCACTATCATTCTCAAAACTCAAGTTTCATTCATAATTGAATCCCAGATTTATAGTGTTTTTTACAGTATGAAATTAGACAATCTTCAACCATCTTACTCCTATGAGAAATACAAATACAAATATTTAATACAGGATTAATACAGGATTATTTAATATTATAAGCTTAAAAGCTACAGTTTTGACACTCCACCACCCCTCCTTTCCTTCACCTAAAACATACATCATTCCAGCCTACAGATTCCCAAACATATATTATCATAATGCTGGAAAGATTAAATGATTACCAAATAGCTGGATTTGTGCAACACTATTAAACAGACTATTTTCAAATTCTTCAAACTGAAAAATTTGAAATAATCCAACTCTGGTCCATCTCATTGTTTAAATAAAAACAAATATTATGCGGTGGTATACAAGAACTTGCAGCTGGGATCGGAAAAGTTTCTAGCCTATTTTTTGTTCTTCAAAAGATGTATAAGTTCCTTAACTTCTCTGGCTTCAGTTTCCTACTCTGAAATGGGAATAAGTACTGTTTTAATGAGCTTTAAATGAGATATTTATAGAAAAATGTTTACACAATGCACAGCATAAAAAACTCTAAGTGTTATTTTATTGATATAATTTTTGAATGTTTTCAAAAGTGTAAAATATTAGACAAAGGAATGTATCATGTTTCTGTTAATAATATATTTCAGGCCCTTAGAATTTTTAATCCTTTGTGTTATATAAAGTACAATGTCTTAATTGATAAATGTTAAACTTACCCATTTTTCTTTACTTTGCCGAAGTGTTCATAATTATAAAAAGTTTATGAACTTTCATGAACTCATTGATAGTAAAATCTAAAGGAGTCTGATATACAGCATTTCAGTATTGCCTGTTTTCTCAATGCATCCTAGGAGGTCTGGGTGTGTTACAGGGGTAGATGGGGGAGAGTTTAGCAGTCATTGCTCTAACAAACCATACCAGGGGACAGGTTGTCTGTGTTTACGAGTGTTTGGAGGTAGTTTCCCCTTCAATTTGCATCTGAACTTAGGCAAGTGGCCATGTCTGAAGAAACACCTAGACATTCGACGTTACTATCTAATAACAAAAAATAGGTAGAACAATCACAGTCCGTGAGTCCATTTTACGGAGCAAAGTAAATCTCTGCAGTTATGAGGAAAGAATTGTATTTCAATATTTTAATTTCTTTCTGTTATTAAAGGAAAGCAGGGCTGCTGAAATTTAATTTTAATTATTTTCTTAGTTTGATGGTATATCCTCAATAAACTATAAAGCAACATAGACCAGATAAAAAGTCTATAAAGATTATGGTCCCTAAAAAACATATAGGCAATATGAGTTTACTATTTATAACAAATATAAGACATATATTTTTTACATTTACAATAATATCTTTAAAAATAATTACATAGTAATAGGGCAACTTGTTCCCAAATTATATACTGCTAAAGTAAAAAAAAAAGAAAGAAATAAAAACAGAATTAGCAAATCGTTAACAGATTTGAGGACATGTAAACCAGTTCTTCATAGTTGCCTGATAAGTCCTTCAAGTCCCAGATGATTGCATTCAATTTTGTTGAAAATATTTATATTCCTGCTTCCCTGTAAAGCACTAGTAGGCTAATTAACCACAGTAGTGAAATATGCTAGAGAATGCATATTTATAAATTGCAGTTTATTCATTAATACTCTTGGTCCTTGTTACTTAATGTGCAGACCCTAACCCAGTTGCCTCACCAGAACCCAGAAGCTTATGAGTAATGCAGTATTTCAAGCCTTACCCAAGATTACTAAAAGCAGATTTGCATCTTAACAAGATTCCTAGGAGATGTGTATGTATAGTATATTTTGGGAAGTCCCACTAAAGGTATTTTTGTGATTTAAAATTTTAAATACATTTTAATAGAAAAGTACCTTGAGGCTAGGTATAAAAATTACTGTGTATACAATATATTGAATATGTCTTACCTTTTTATAGAAAATTTGGTTTAAATTAATATGACAAAACAGGCAAATTGACAAAGATCACACAATCTTCATGGAGTTTGTGGAATCCATTTTTTAAAAAACCTACTCTGCAATATATAACATTGCTTAAATTATTACCAAATCTGTAGTCAAAGTAGGAAAAAATCAATACATTCTAGAGATGAACTAAATATGGTAGCAGGGCTTTCTCTCTCTATGGCTTGGATAAATTGCTGCTTGGAATCATCAAGACTACTTTTGTGTGTGTGTATCCAGCAATGGTGCATGATTATAACAGTTTAGTATCTACATGTAGAGACTTTCAGGTCACTGGTTTCTAATTTCAGTGCATTCCTTTGTTTAATGTCTTGCTCTATTTACAGACTCTTGAAAGCAGGGACTGTGTTTCATTAGCTTTTATAATTCCAGCAATAGCTTTAGTCCTTGGCAAAAAAACAAGAGGGTGCTTAATGAATATTTATTGAAGGTAACTGAAAATACATTTAACAAAGTGATCAACATAGGATCAAAGGCCTTTTTAAATTTTTTTATAAGAATATTCCATATGTTGTCCTTGTCCTTAGTGGGCAAAGAAAGCAACATTTAAAAATAATAATAATGAGTCCAGTATGGAAAAACACACAAGACACAACAATAAAACAGATACATGAAATGTTCAGAGAAAGAAAATTAAACATAGAGGAGAACATATGTGGAAAATGTTCACTGAAATGACTGCATGTTTGTGGAATTATATTTTATTTGCTATGTTTCTTACTATCATAAAACCATGTGGGCATAATCCATTGAGCATACATATTTTATAACCATTTTATATTAGACTTTTTTTCTGTTAACTTAAAATAGTTTTAAGCATAGGGCTTAGAATCCTTTTATGAACTTAATACCCTTTTGAAAGCAGAGTGTTAGTATAAATACAGAATTTTTTTCTTTAAGGTGGCTTCTATGTGATATTTTTAATAATTGGCTAATCAAAAGCAATCAATATGGAAGGTTTAGGAGTCTTACAGTTCAAAAGATTGACTCAAGTTTAAATTCAGCCATCTCATTTCCTAGTTATGAGCCAATGGATATGTCATTTAACTTCTCAGATTCCCAGTTTCCTCATCTGTTGAAAATTAGATAAAAATATAGAGCTGATAATATTCTTGGGAATATAATAAATGTAAAGTACTGGGTGCATGTACCTCCTCAATATCAGCTATTAATATTGTTTATACTACTTTATATATACAACAGTGAGCACCTAAGTATATGATGAAACATTCTTACATTAAACTTCTATCACTAGTATTCTTTATCTCTATCATTTCTATCACTCTTCTTAAAGTGAGCTTATATTATGCTGTAAAATTTCTATCTAAAATACACCAGAGATGTAAATAATCTTATCACTGACTACTAGAGAGCAAAATATTTTCAAGTAGCAGCTATAATTTTGGTGAAATATTTCAAGCTTAAGAAAAAGAGGTATTAATTACAGAAGCTGAATGTGTGTGTATATATACAGTGTTTTAACACAAGATATGTGTTGCTATCTTCTTTTGTAGATGAAGAAACTGAAGAAATACAAAATTCCTTTTATCTAATATTAATATTATTATTTCATGATATTCATCATTGGTAATTGTCTTAACACTGATAATTATATTGAATCTTTTCTTTTTAAAGTTTGAAAATTTATTGTAGTTTCATTGAACATTATTTTAACGTAGACATATTTAGGTCAAAAAGAAATCATGCCTATTAAAAATTTTTCTTCAAATTTATTTACAAATATAATTTTAATTCAGTAAAAAAATTTGTTAAAACAGTAAATACCAGGATATTAAGAATGCTGATTTCAATTATTAATTTAAAGCATTTTGAGTCTTGTATTGACCAAAGGGAAAAACAAGTGGAAAGATATATTCTTGCTATTTTGAGAGGAAATTCTAATTGGCACATGGCTCTGAACCAGTGGATTAACAATTCTGCTATTAAAGCCCTTGTGATCCTATATTAAACACCCTCCTGTGCACCAGGTGTATGATTGTGAAAGATTTTGTAATCATGAAGGGAGTAAGTAGTAAAAATGTTTTACGTAATACTCCCATTCAGCTTCCATAATAATGCTGTTTTTCCTATATTTAAAATGTTACGCCAAACTCTAATAGTTGCTACTTGGAAAAAGTTTTGCTCACTTCCTTCCTTCCTCCTTCCTCCTCCTTCCTTCCTTCCTTCCTTCCTTCCTTCCTTCCTTCCTTCCTTCCTTCCTTCCTTCCTTCCTTCTTTCCTTTCTTTTCCTTGGTTACAAAGTTTGTGACCCAAAATATCTTCACAAGCCTAGCTAGAGTAAGTAGTAAAATATAATTAAATATATTTTAAGTTTTTTGTTTTCCTATTAGTTACTGGGTTACACACGGTATTTGTTTACGTGAGGAAGTTCTTTAGTGGTGATTTGTGAGATTTTGCTGTACCCATCACTCAAACAGTAAACAGTGCACCAAATTTGTAGTCTTTTATACCTCACCCTCTCCCACTCTTCCCCCTAAGTCCCCAAAGTCCATTGTATCATTCTCATGCCTCTAAAATTGCTTATGGATTCAGCTTCTTCTTTCAATATTTTCTTGTGCACAGAACTTTCAGGATAAGCATAGTAACTATGAAAGATTTTAATGGAAGAAAAGGCAGTGCCAAAATATATAATGTGACAACCTATAAAACATGAGAATAAAAATCCCTAACATTACTATACAATAAATTGTATGAGAATTGGATAGTACTAAACTAGATATCTAAGGAAAAACAGAACAAAGAAAAAGACAATAGAAGGATTAGCCACCATTCCAATCAAATCTTATTGGGTCAGTAGGATTCTAGTATTTAAATGACAAAGAATAGACACTGATAAATCACTGCGTCAAACGCACAAATTAATGTACTCTGATGATACTAAGGAATAAATTATTCACATAAAAATGTACCTGATTTGTCTAGAAGCAACTCATTTTCTATTCTGATTTCACTGCCTAGGGCACTGCTGGAGCCTGCAGGGATTAAAAAAGTATGTGCAAGAAACAGAGCAACTAAATACCATAAAATAGAACAAGGCAGAGTACTACGTCTAGTTATGCAATGTTATTTCCATGGGCAGTAACATACATAAAAAGGACTTATCTGACGACCAAGTGACCACAGTGTAGTTGTTACAGAAGAGAAAATAAAGTTTAGGAAATAATTAGGAATAGGTTTATTTAGTTCCATCATTGTTCTTTGGATTAAACTTTATTTTGTCCTATAAAAGCCAAGTGGTAACATCATTCCCTGACATTTATGACTCTGATGGCAACAATCACAGGCACTAGCTTGTCCCAACGCCATCCTAAATCCATGGCTAATCATTTTCAGGCTTTTCACTCTGTAGCATCCAAAATGAGGATAGATCTCCAAAAGAGCAAACCTCTCTCCCTCCATCAGACAATCCGTGTAGTTCCTCACACCTGTAACTGCAGATTGTTCATCTGGAACAGTTCATTTTCCTATTTCCTGACAGGAGCATGAGGAATTGAATCAGTGATGATTGTGGGGACTGATTTTTTACCAGTGCCAACTCTTTTCACTGGTCGGTAAGAAAGATCACTACCATTGGCTGATTCATATGATGTAATGGAACAGAGACAGTGACTCAAGGCATTACAACTCTCGGAATGCCTAAAGTAATCCGACAGCAATAAAAATTGAATCAAATGTAACCATAAGCAAGGGAAGCATGAAGAAAAGTGGATGTATCCTCTTATTTTACCAAAATATTAATAATAGAGATATCACTGTGTAATCCCTGGTGTACAGTTGATACTCAGATATATGTTGAATGTGTAAATGAAGGAGATGAGAGGAAGGAAGGAAGGGAGAAAGGGTGGGAGGGAGGAAGGGAAGAAGGGAGGGAACAAAGGAGGAAGGAAGGAAGGAAGGAAGGAAGGAAGGAAGGAAGGAAGGAAGGAAGGAAGGAAACAGGTATCAAGATAAACATAAACAGCATTTATCTAAATTTTATTGTACATATAAATAAAATCTGAAAGAAAAAAGATATCACTTGATAATGTATTCGTTTATGGTGCTTATTTAGGTATTACTCAGTATAATTTGCCTGTTATTCTGTTCTTTATCAAATATAACAGGTTAACCATTGTTGTCAACCATAGTGTACTATATACTATATGACAAATGGTCCTTCGAGTGTTCTTATAAAAGAACAAGGATTAGTGTGTTATTATGCACAATATAGTAAAATTTGGGTTCAANATATCACTGTGTAATCCCTGGTGTACAGTTGATACTCAGATATATGTTGAATGTGTAAATGAAGGAGATGAGAGGAAGGAAGGAAGGGAGAAAGGGTGGGAGGGAGGAAGGGAAGAAGGGAGGGAACAAAGGAAGGAAGGAAGGAAGGAAGGAAGGAAGGAAGGAAGGAAGGAAGGAAGGAAGGAAACAGGTATCAAGATAAACATAAACAGCATTTATCTAAATTTTATTGTACATATAAATAAAATCTGAAAGAAAAAAGATATCACTTGATAATGTATTCGTTTATGGTGCTTATTTAGGTATTACTCAGTATAATTTGCCTGTTATTCTGTTCTTTATCAAATATAACAGGTTAACCATTGTTGTCAACCATAGTGTACTATATACTATATGACAAATGGTCCTTCGAGTGTTCTTATAAAAGAACAAGGATTAGTGTGTTATTATGCACAATATAGTAAAATTTGGGTTCAAAATAACCTAGACTTTTAGAGAGTTGGTCTAAATAAAATATCGGAGGTCAAGTTGAAAAATACTAAAGGTGACTACCAAAGCACAGGCTTTAAAATACCAGCAGGAAAGAGTACAGCAAGTGACACACAAACTACCAGTAGCTTAGTCCTAATTAGTAAAGCAGTCACATTAATGTGTAAATGTAGCACTGAAGTAAAACATACAAATGCTACTACTTTTCAGCTTATCCACTGGGGACAGGAAAAAGTAGACACCAAGGCTATTAGCGTCTGAAAAGTCAACACATAATATTTTATGGAGGTACTTAATGCTCTTTTTTAGTTAATAGAAAAGTTTAAAAGATGATATTTAAGAAAGTAGTGCCCTCCAAATAAATGGGCCTGTTCAGAATGGATTCAATAACTTCTCTCAGAGTAATTACAAATAATCACCATGGAAATTTAAGCTCCAGCAACAGCACCTTAACTTTTTATTTTCCCCTTATAATTATCTTTAGCAGAAATTTATTAGGCTATTATTAATTAATGTTGAAGTTTATAAGAAAAATGTACAGTATCTAATGCTATATTCTGAAATAACCTTAGATATTAATGTAAAAGCTATTAAAGTCTATGCCATTATTGTAAAGGGTTATAATTTTATCAAAATAAATACATATCAAATTAGTATAATAATAGACACCTTTTATTCAACCATAACTGGAACATCTTGGTTCGATGCACACACCCAAAAACTTAATATTTATGTCTCTGGTTACAATACTCCAAATGTCCATTATTGGGCTCCTAATAAAATACCCGGCTTCCAATGAGGAAAGGACTTCTTATTTGATAAATGGTGCTGGGATAACTAGCTGGCCATATGCAAAGATTGAAAATTGGACTTCTTCCTTATACCACATTGTAAAATCAACTCAAGATATATTAAAGACTTAAATGTAAAACCTGAAACTAGAAAACCCTTGGAAGATAATCTAGTAAATACCATTCTGGACATAGGACTTGGCAGAGATTTCATGACATGGACACCACAAGCAATTAAAACAAAAACAAAAATTAACAAGTGAAAACAAATTAAACTAAAGAGATTTTACACAGCAAAAGAAACTATCAACAGAGTAGACAGACATCCTCCAATATGAGAGAAAATATTTGCAATCTACGCATCCCACAAAGGTGTAATATTCAGAATCTATAAGGAACTTAAACAAATCAACAAGTGAAACAAACAAAAACACAAATAATCTCATTCAAAAGTTGGCAAAGGACCTAAACAGACAATTTTCAAAAGAAGAGATACACACAGCCAACAAGCATATGAGAACAAACATGCTCAACATCACTAATCAATAGAAAAATACAAATCAAAATCACAATGAGATACCATCTCGCTCCAGTCAGAATGACTGTTATTAAAAAGTCAAAAAAATAACAGATGCTGGCAAGTTTGTGAAGAAAAGAGAACACTATACACTGCTGGTGGAAATGTAAATTAGTTCAACCATTATGGAAAGCAGTTCAGCAATTTCTAAAAGAATTCGAGCAATCCCATTATTCAACCCAACAATCCCGTTATTGGGTATACACCCAAAGGAATATGAACTGACCTCCCACAAAGACACATGCACAGGTAGGTTCATCGCAGAACTATTCACAATAGTGAAGACATGGAGTCAGCCTAAATGCTCATCAAGAGTACACTGAGTAAAGAAAATGTGGTACATATATACCATGTAATACTACACAGCCATAAAAAGAACAAGACTGCGTCCTTTGCAGCAACATGGGTGGAACTGTAGGCCAGCATCCTAAGTGAACTAACAGTTACAGAAAACCAAATACCACATGTTCTCACTTATAAGTGGGAGCTAAACATGGACTACATATGGACACAAAGAAAAGAAAAACAGACATCAGGGCCTACTTGAGGGTGGAGGGACAGAGGAGGGTGAGGATCGAAAAAACTACCTATCAAGTACTATGCTTATTATGTGGGTGGTGAAATAATCTGCACACCAAACCCCACGATATGTAATTTACCTATATAACAAACCTGTACATGCACCCCGAACCTATCATGAAAGTTAAAAAAAAAATAAAAACCAGCTTCAAATGCACTAGATCTATAAATTGAACTCTTAGATTAAGAACAGATACTACATTGGGCTTGTCCTCCTAATGATATAACATAACTCTCTCTAATACAAATGCAGTTACTTTCCATGACATTATTTCAAAGTTTAGGAAAAAGTTCATTGAGTGCCACTAGGCATTATGACAGGTGCTTTACATAAATAATTTATGTAAACAAAGCCATTCTAAGCAATTATAATTCCATCTCACAAAGTGGAAAATTGAGGTGTGAAGAAATGAACTATTTCAAATACATATAAATGTTAGGTGTGCAGAATGGAACACAAACATCTGGGAGAGACTGCACACTATTTCCAGGACACTGTGATCTGGCCCTAGATTAGATGGCACAGATGTCTATGAAACAAACACGCTAAAGCTAAACCTGTCATAGATCAGTAGGACTATGATCAAGCAATAATATAGCCCAGGTAGAACCCGTGCATGAATATGGGTATGCACACAAGTGGTTTTTTTCTCTCTCTCTCCCCCCAACACACACACTCACACTCACCACTCACAGTCACGGTATTTTAAATTTATTCCTTTTTTTAGTCTAAATTAGCATTAATGTTCTCTTCCTACCCTCTTCAGGCCTGGAGATACTTATGCACATCCTGAAGAGAGCAGGAGGATAAATTCCTCTTTGGGTATTTCAAAAATTAGGTGTAATATAACAAATATTTTGGGTCAGGTGTGGTGTCTCACGCCTCTAATTCCAGCACTTTGGGAGGCTGAGGCGGGCGGATCACTAGATCAGGAGTTCGAGACCAGTCTGACAACACAGTGAAACCCTGTCTCTACCAAAATTACAAAAATTAGTGTGGCATGGTGTGGTGGCACGCACAATATTTTAAATCCCCATGGGTTGAAATTATGTTAAAAGACACAAGTTTTTGTAAAACAAGATTTTTTGTTTTTGTTTTTTTTGGTAAGTGTTGGTGTGTTGATGGTATTTTATGTGTAAAGGATAAAGTGAGCTGACTGTAAGTCAGCCCTCCTTATCCATGAGAGGGTTCTGCATCCTCGGATTCAACCTACTGTAGATTGAAAATAGTCAAAACAAAACAAAACAAAACAAAAACAAAAAATAACAATACAACAATAAAAACAAATTTAAAAAGCAATGCAGCAAACAACTATTTGCATAGCAGGTACCGTGTATTAGGTATTATAACTAAAATAGAGATGACAAAGTATATGGGAAAATGTGTAAGAGTTACATGAAAATACTATGCTATTTTATATAAGGGCCTTGAGAATCCTCAGATTTTGGTATTGCCTGGGGTCCTGGACCCAATTCCACGAGGGCTGCATAGCATAATAATGAGGTCACACAATTTTGGAATTTTATTAACTCCTTTAAGAGAAGGTAGTGTGCAGAAGACATACTGTAAATGATACTATTTTATTTAGAAATGTTAATTTGTATAAAATGTGTTCCCTCTCATTCTCTTTCTGTTTGATACATATTATTGAACTTGTTTCTCTAATGAACCCTTCACAATATTCTACACCATGTTTTACAATACTCATTGATGGAAGCTACATGAGCATATAAATACCTTAGTATTTTCTATTTTTGATGATAATTTTTATAAAATATCACTGTAATATTTACTACTTAGACTTTCTTAGTAAAATTACCTTGGTAATTTCATACCAATGATATTATGCACTTAAATTTATTTTTATTTACTTATTTATTTACTTTTTGAGGCAGAGTCTCGCTTTGTCACCTAGGCTGGAACACAATGGCATGATGTCAGCTCACTGCAACCTTGACCTCCTGGGCTCAAGCAACCTTCCTGCCTCAGCCCTCTAAGCATTAACAAGTGGCACCACAGGTGCACGCTACCACTCCCAGCTAAGTTTTTGTAGAGAGAGGGTTTCATCATGTTGCCCAGGCTGGCCTTGAACTGATAAGCTCAAATGGTTTGTTGGCCTTTGCCTTCCAAAGTGCTGGGATTACAGGAGTGAGCCACCACACCCGGTCTGATTTTTATTTTTATATAGATAAATATTTGGTCCCAAGAATTATTTTTAAGATTCTAAAGAACTATCACACTGGGGACCAAAATAAGTATATCCAAATAAATCACTGATTCTGATTCTAAACTATACAGTCTTCCCCCTCAATGGACAGTTTTAATTCACTTTCTTCATTAATAACATTTTCATTTTAGAATAAATTTTTTATCAAGGTTTGAATTCTTGACTGGTTTCAGCATATTGATTAAATTTAAGTGTATAATTATGTCCCTTTCTCCTAGCCATGGGTGGATTCACTAGCTTGGGCAAATGAGAAAACATATATTTTAATTAAAATGTGTAAAAAAATAAGCAGGACTAAAATTCCATTTTATATTTGTATTGCCGTTTTAAGTGGTGTTTAAGTTATTCTGTTTACTTTTCAATTCAAAACATTTTGCTAAGGTTTTCAGGAGAGAAGGATTTACTTCAAATCCAAATTTAATTAGTATTTAATTTTTTGTTTTAGAAAAGTGTTTATACAGAATAAACACAGAAAATGACATCTTAAACTCATATGCTATGGCACAGTATCTGCAGGAAAGAACATGAAAAACATTAAACTCAAGAATATATAAAATCAATAGACTAATAACTTACTGTAGTCTCCTTCCATATTGTAAATCCTGGTCAAGCTAGAAATATAAGACAAATCAGTGTTTTCTGTCAAAAAGGTGTGGTGATTTATTTCAAATGAAAATCCAAAGGGTTTAATTTAAACTTAAAATGGGTGTCAATATGCATGATGACAACAAAATACCCTACAAAGAAGGGGTTCATGAGGATAGCCAAAACCAACAGGTGTATTTCCAGCTCATCAGGTCCTCCAACTGAGCATAGGAATGATAAAATGCTTGACTGGGGAAATCATATTCTAAATACATAGAAGAGAAAGCCACCAGAACCACTGGTTTGCCAAATTTAATCAGGTGCCCAAATTTTAACAGGGTGCCCATTCAAGCTTTATTATTTACTTACGCACCCCATTGTAAAAACTTTCCATTTGCTTCTTCCCAAAGTAATTGATGGTGGGGCGGGGTAGGGGAACAACCTTTCAAAAGGTATTTTTGCTTGACTCTTTATTTACTAAAATGATTAACCTTGGAAGGACCTTAGGAAAGGGCTGTGGATTTGATTACCTCCTCATCTGCAGTCCAGATGAGTTGGGGATAATGACTTTTACTATGATAAAAAGTATGATATCTTTATTATTGGAAATGATTCAATGAAAGGACGACAATTCCCATTGGACTTTCAGGGAGTCCCTTAAAAATAGTTAATTAGGGAGAGTATCTGTTGTAACTTTTAAAATACACTTTTGACCAGGCACAGTGGCTCATTCCTGTAATCTCAGCTCTTGGGGAAGCTTAGGCGAGAAGACTGCTGGAGGTCAGGAGTTAGAAACCAGTCTGGGTAACATAGTGAGACCCCATCTTTACAAAAACAAAAATTAAAAAAAATAGCAGTGCATGGTGGCACCTGCCTCTGGTCCCAGAGGTGGGAGGATGACTTGAGTTGAGGCTACAGTGAGCAGTAATCATGCCACTGCACTGCAGCCTAGGAGACAGAGCAAGACTATCTTTCAAAAATAAATTAAAAATAAATAAATAAGTTTTACAATAATCTCTTTAGTCTAATTTATTAGAAAGGGTAACCAAGATGTTCAATAGAAAAGATAATTATGGATGCTTTAAAGTAAACAAAAAGGATGCTTACCTGTTTCTCTTCATCGGAAGTAACTTTTAAGATAAGTATGACATAACGAATAATCAATACATTTTATATTGAACTTGTTCCAATAAGCTATTTTGTAAATATTTAGGTTAAAATGCTTATCTGACTTTTCAATGACAAATTTAGTTATCAAAAAAATACATAAGCCATATTATACACTATGTACTATATTAAATACTACTGCAAGATAAAAGCAGGTTTTGGTTTAACTTACTATTTCTTTACTCCTAGAAGGATATTTTTAGTCAATACCTCTAGATTTCTATCTTCTGTTTAACTCATTGAGTATTAAAAGGTTTCCTCCTAGAAAAAGTAACGCTTATACACTGTTGGTGGGAATATAAATTAGTTCAACCATAGTGGAAGACAGTGTGGTAATTGCTCAGAATCCTAAAGACAGAAATGCCATTCGACCCAGCAATCTTATTATTGAGTATATATCCAATGGAATACAAATCATTCTATTATAAAGACACATGCATGTTGTAGCACTATTCACAATAGCAAAGACATGGAATCAACCTAAATGCCCATGAATGATAGACTAGATAAAGAAAATGTGGTACATATACACCATGGAATACTATGCAGCCATTAAAAAGAATGGAATCATGTCCTTTATAGGGACATGGATGGAACTGGAGGCCATTATCCTTAGCAAACTATCAGAGCAACAGAAAACTGAATACTGCATGTTCTCACATATAAATGCGAGCTAAATTATGAGAACACATGAACACATAGAGGGGAGCAACACACTAGGGCCTATTTGAGGGTGGTGGGCGGGACGAGGAAAATGATTAGGAAAAATAACTAATAGATATTCGGCTTAATACCTAGGTGATGAAATAATCTGTACAATGAACCCCCATGACACAATGTTTACCTCTGTAACAAACCTGCTCATGTTTCCTTGAACTTAAAATTTAAAAAATAAATAAATAAACAGATCCCCTCCTTTGACAAAATTATTCTATTCATAAGCTTTGAATACCAAGTTCTGATTATAGAGCAGATTCATATTGCACCATGTTTCTAGTTATTTACATTTTGTAAATGTTTTATATCACTAGTGACTTTGAATTCTCTATTATATAGTCATAAGTAAAGGTGGAAATGTTGATCTCCATTTTTATGTTCAGCTGAAAGCAGTATTTTGCACTGGATAAATAAGTACAATTATGTTTTCTCACTCAGATCTTAGACCTGTGGGTCAGGAAAAAAATTAAGATACTTCAGAGGATCAGAAAGAAATAGGCAACAAGAGGAAAATTGAATCATGGAAATATAGTAGCTATTTCTTTTTGAACCTTACAGAGTAATAGGGTTTATATAAATATAAGCTAAACGGACCATTTTGTATTCCTCTGAGACATTCTGGGAAGCCAAACTCATAAGAGTCATACTTCACTAGCAATGGTACAACATATCTCCTACCAAGTACTTAGTAAGTATTCATAGAAAAAGTCAGTATTTTAAATGGCATCCTTAAGAGAGTAAGCCAGACCATTTATTTTTTGAAAGAAATAAATTTGGAGTGGTAAATGATGCAGGAACTATTTTTTATTAAGTCATTCTAATTTCAAAGTAGTTCTACAAATTCTGTGTCCAGAATCCCCAACTTAAGAATAAAAATATATATTAATTATTTTCATATGAAATTATTATTCTTATGCAAGGATTCTCATGGTTCATTCAATTCCCCATGTGCCTTCATACCATAACTGGAAATAATTAGCAACATGTCTGGAAGATTTAGCTAAGAAACATGTTAATTTTGCCTGGAGACAGTTCTTTTATGCTGCACATTCATTTTCACAAATTTCTTACTGAGTTTGTCAATGTGATTTTTATGTCAACTGACTACTCTGTAAAATAGCTGTCTATATGAACATTGCTTTTATAAAATGTTGAGAGCTGTTTCTTTTATTATTGAATTTGATGCCTCAGCCTATATCAGGGTTTTTAATACATTGGTACAGATCAGCATGATTCAGCTCAGTAGTTCCTTGGCTTTCCATTCTTCAAGAGTTACAAGTATATAGTAAGGTTGACCCATTACACACACACACACACACACACACACACACACACACACTCATATATACACATTACTATTAATATTTTCCTCTTATATATGCATTCATATAAGATTTAATTGTTTCATGTATTTATTTTTTCTTGGCATGTAGATTTTAATGTTTACCATGCTCTCACATTTATTTATAATTGCTAGTAAATCAGACATATCTCATTAAGTTAAATGAGAGTTAAATTAACATATTTTATGGAGTACCAATATTCATACCAAAGTATTAAGAAAATACTTTCAGTTTGTGACATGTTGAAAGTCATAATTATAAACAGAAGTTTCCATGATGCAGTGCTAGAGCTATACTAAACAATAGACTCATTTGAATTTGTGATACTCTGATTTTTTTTTTTTTTTTTTTTTGAGATGGAGTCTTGCTCTGTCACCTAGGCTGGAGTGCAGTGGTGCTATCTCGGCTCACTGCAGCCTCTCCTCCTGGGTTCAAGCGATTATCTGGCCTCAGCCTCCCAAGTAGCTGGGATTATAAGCGTGCACCACTATGCCTGGCTAATTTTTGTATTTTTATTAGAGATGAGGTTTCCCCATGTTGGCCTCTGACCTCAAGTGATCTGCCTGCCTCCATCTCCCAAAGGGCTGGGATTACAGGTGTGAGCCACTGCACCTGGATGATATTCTGAATGTTTAAAATAATAAACATACTTATACTCTTATTATATTAAAGGGATATATATTAAATAAAAACAAGTGAATTTTCTGAATTCTGAATAAATATGCAGTATCACATATACACTATATAGGAATTACTAATATATTTGTGTTTAAAACTCTATTTTAAAATGTTAACTTGTATGTGCATTTTAATATATACAAATATTTTATGTATTTTTAGATACTGTAGTACATAATTATACATATATTTAGAAAAATAAGTGAAAACTTTCAATTTATGTAAAATTATTGAGAAATAGAAATGTAGTCTATCTCATATTCTCCATTAGGTTATAAATTTAACAGTACCAAAGTTGTACATATTAGAGAATTTATTTTTAGAGCCCAAACAGAAAAAAAGCAGTTCTACATTTTATAAATATATATATATATTTATACATTTTTAGTTCTCCATAAATATTAAAGTGTAAGAATTGCCTTTTTGATCATCACACCATTTTCATATAATGTATCTAATAAAGGCAGCATGTTGAGTCATGCGCAATTTTTTTACGAAAGAGAGAAACAGGGAATATACATGTACTGAACTACACTAACAGTATAAAATACAATACATAAAGATAATTCCTTCAAATATTGAATTGTATATGCATACACTAATATGTACCATGAACATGCAGGCAAAATAGACAGATTTTAAAAGTAGACATTTCACAGTATAGGATGAATATGATAATTTGCAGATGGTTCCCTTAGGACGTCTTTATGTGAGTTTAACTGCGAAATTATAATGTATGGATTTTCAGGAAAATTTACTGGTTTTGAGCTACAGCTAAAACTTGTCCTGTCCTCAAAATGTATATTTGGTTCATCTCAAAATTGGTGCTATACATGAAATATTCTAAATAATTCAATACAGAACTCATACAATTGTCCACAATGTTTATTGTATATTTTATTTTCAGACCATAAAAAGGCTTGTTCTAGTCAACAAAACTGATTTTTTGACACTATATTAGTTAGCAAAAATGCCAAATTTTTTATTTCCTTTTCTATGTAGTTATCACATCAAATGTGTTCATCCATTCAACCTAAACTTATAAAACAGCTAATATTTATAAAGCATTCTACTTAGGCAAGTACTATATAGATTCCAAAACTGAATGAAATCTAAACTTGTTTTATAGGGCCCTACTTGTTTGGTATCAAAAAATTCTTTCATAACTTATTGTACAGTTAAAATTAATAATCTCAATAGAGCATTTTAAAAGATTTTCTTCTCAATAGAAAATGGAATCTGCTTTAAGCATATTAAATCTACTTAAATAATTTAAATATATTTTAGAAATACTTGCTTTAGCTAATATATTTTCAAAATAATTTATAAATTTATCCTTATTGACTTGTCAAAGATAGCTAGAGCTAATTTTAAAATTTTGCCCTCTTTTTTTTTTGAAATAATATATATATAGTTAAATGTTAAAAAATATATATATTAAGGCCAGGCATGGTGGCTCATGCCTGTAATCCCAGCACTTTGGGAGGCCAAGGTGGGTGGATCACTTGAAGTCAGGAGTTTGAGACCAGCCAGGCCAATGTGGTGAAACCCCATCTCTACTAAAAATACAAAAATTAGCCAGGCATGGTGGCAGGCACCTGTAATCCCAGCTACCTGGTAGGCTGAGGCAGGAGAATTGCTTGAACCCAGGAGGCAGAGGTTGCAGTCAGCCCAGATCATGCCATTGCACTCCAACCTGGGTGACAAGAGTGAAACTCCATCATATACTCCATTTTGATCAGCAAAATGATCAAGGTGAGACAATGGGGCATATTCCAGAAATGTCCCCAGTGAAAGTCTTAAATCTGTCTAAAAGATTCTATCCTCATAACAGGAGAGATTTTACAGCTGTTTTTGTGTCCCAGTGCCAGGTATCTCAAGCTGCAGAGTACTTCCCTTATCAGCATAGGTTATAAATTGTGAATCAGGGTTAAACTACACTAGAATAAAATATTCCAAAAGGTTTAAGATGTCCATATTGTTAAGATAAATAGCATGTCATTTTAAAATTTTATTTTAAATTAATTCTAAATTTATTAGCATTTTAAGAATGTGAAACAGAAAAGTGGTTCTGGAATGTTCTCATTGTATTTGGTCTGCCACTGAATGATTGGGGAGGGGCGGGGAGGTGAGAAAAAAATATATATATATATTTTCTTCCTTCAAACAGGTATGTTTTTCTTACCATATTGGGGTAATATTAAGAACTCATTGTAAACCTTATTGTATGGACTGTAATTAATTAACACTAATAGCATAGTGTTATAAAAGCTTTTAAAAACCATAATATAAGTTTATGAAATTATCTGTATAGCTAATAAAAATTACAAAGGAAATGATAAAGGTAGGCATGTTTCAAAACAAAATCAACATGATAAAATTCTAGTTTCTCTTACATCCAACAACTACTCTACATGAATGCAGTGATTCAAGAATATGGCTGATAGACAAACAACTTGATGCAATAAATGGTGCCGAAACAACTCACAAACTACATAGTATTATAGAATAAGGTCATTAATGCTTATCTTTAAAGAAATAATAAATAAAAAGTAACAATTTTATGTATAAATTTATATTTTCAGTACTGAATTAAAACCTAAAGACTTACTAAAGGTTTCAGTGAAAAACTACCCAAAGGATAAATATATTTAACATTCCATAATCATTTGTAGGGTGATCTGAAGATAGCTTGAATATTAAGGACATATTGTATAACATATTCAAAAACTTACAGAAGTCACTTCCTGTGCCTGTATCCACCTCAGAGTCATGGAATGGATTCCAAAATGGCACAATGTCAGAAAAGAGACAAAAAGGGTTTCCAAGACTGCTTATCAAAAATATCATTCTCCAGAATTCCTGAAAAGATGTGTTTCAAAAACGCATCAAAAAATGATCTGTTTTTTTTGGTTTTGGTTCTTTCTTCTTGTGGCTTATGTTGATACATTATAAAGGCCATGGATGAAGTTAATTGAGTCCATTAATAAAAGAGATAATATAAAGAATGTAGGTTTTGAGGTCAGATATGTCTGAGACAAAATCTCAGTTCTGCCACTAATAGTTCCATGACGTTAAATAATTTCATTAACACCTGTTAGGTAGTTTACTTACCTGTATAATTGGAATAGCATATTATTTTACTCAATATACATTTATGAGATTACTGTGTCCTTGCCAGTACTGTGAATCCAGAAAATGATTCAATGAACAGGACAAATGCTATGACCTTAGGGTGGTGAAGGCAATAAGATAGTAAAAAAAGAAAATATTAGTGTTATATGAACTATGAAGAAAATAACACAAAACTAAAGAGTGGGAAGAAAGGAAGATTTTTAAAACATATAGTCAGAGATCTTTTTGAGGAAGTGGCTTTGAGCAGAGACTTAAAGGATGAGACTAATCATATTCTGGACTAAAAAAAACAACAAACAGAACAACTTGGAGGCTATAAAACCTCGATTTGTTAAAGAAACTAGCTTTGGTTTCAGCAGAGCAGTTCAGAGGACATGTTAAATTAAATAATGACTCCTCATCCCTACAACCTGTAAATGCTACTTTATATGACAAAAAGGACTTTGTAGATATGATTAAGAATCTTGAGATGAGGGAATTATTCTGGATTGTAAGGATGGAATATACTTGTAATCATATGTATCTTTATAGCATGGAAGCAGAGGAAGATTTGACTATAGAAGAGTGGTAGGAGATATGAAGCAAGAGGTTGGAGTGATGTAAATAAGGCGTCAACAGCTAAGGATGCGGGAAGCAAGAAAAGGCAAGTAATTAGATTCTCCCCATAACACCCAGAAGGGCCAAGCCCTGCTAATACCTTAATCTTAGCTCAGTGAAACTGATTTTGGGCTTCTGACTTTCCTCACTGTAAGATAACTTTGTATTGTTTTAAGCCATTAAGTTTGTGGCAATTTGTTACAGTGCTAATAGGATACTAATGCAGAGGAAAATGGCAAAAAGAAAAAGAAAGCTTAGATAGGTAGCAGTTACTGAATCACTTGAGGCATTATAGAAGATGAATAGCGAAGAGAAAAATAAAGGCTCTCAGAGGCTTCTACTAATACTCTAAGCAGCAGATGGTGATGAGTTGGACGTGGGTGGTGGTGGTGGTGGTGGTGGTTGAAGTGAGGGAAAGTTTCAGGCACCTGCTAAATTTTGAAGGTGGAGTTGGCAGGACTTGTTGATGGTTAGGACGTATAGAGTGAAGAAGAAAGCCTTCCAAACACCTAGAGCAACCAGATAACTTTGCATCATTCATGAGAGATGGTTCAACTTACACAAAGATTTTGACAGCTGGTGGAAAGAAAATCAGAGTTCATATTTTGTCCATGTTCAACTGTAAGCAGTCGAGTCACTTTAAATGTCAACTGATGGGTAAGGAAGACTCACCTAGAGGATGACCATGGACAATGAGGATGATTGTCTTTTACATTCCCAATCCCTATGGGATACTTAGAGATACACCAGAAAGGACAAAAGATAAGAAACCTACCCCCGGGTTTATATATTTTCTTAAAATGTATTAATTTTTTTTAAAAGTTACCTATTTTTTTATTTTGATAAAAAATATAAAATAGATCTCATCTTCTCTCTGTCCAGTTTCTTTACAGATAAAATCACAAATACAGCCACTGATTAATTAAATTCAAACTGACATGTGAAGTAACATCCAGAAAAATACTGGCAGACAAAATAAAAGAAAAACACAGAATACTAAGTTTAAAACGAGAAAGTACTAATAACTATAGGGCTGAGCATCAGTGAAAGCGTAAGTGAAAATCAGTAACCTCACAGAATAAGAAGGTAAATCAAGGCATTATTTGGAACTTCAAAAGTTCTATGTGATAGCTAATTTTTATCCCCAAAGCATGATAATTTCTGCATTCCACTGATGTAACCATTGCAGAAGAGTGATATGAATTTATAACCATAAAAATGAAACTTCTAAATCATACTAATGACAATATTACCAACAGGAATAACAAATAATAGGTTTACCCCCACTTATCAAGAGTACATGCTTTTTCTACCACTATTCATATCTCTCTTAATTGTGTCACTTAACTGACTTTTCAAGGTTAAGCCATGGACATCTATAAACAATACCGCATATCATAAATCATCCTGGAAAAGCACTGTTTTCTTAAAGTCTATCAGATAGTACACAATGTTTTAGAACAGCAGAACAAAGCTAAACTAATTTAAATGTCCATAAATCACTGTCTTGTCTTAGTAAATATTAATACAATATATTAAGAAAAAGAGACAGAGAGAGGGAGAAACACAGAACAACGAAAACATTTCAAAAATACACTGAATAACTTATTAAACATAATTTGGAGAATTACAATGATTGCTCCTTAAATTTTGTTGTAAGCCATACATAAAATAATAGTAATAATAATAATGTGAGGAAGAAAAAATGGTCACACACACACACACACACACACACACATATATATATATATATATATATGAGCAGCATTAAAAGTATACCTTCTGCCACACTCAGATTCAGTAAGGATGTTTATCTCTATTAGGTGTTATATACAACCATATAACGGAATTGATAATGGTATTATTAAAACTGAAAGATTATATGGGAATTTTTTTTTTT
>NW_016813388.1:688426-691581 GCF_001698545.2 Rhinopithecus bieti
CCCTCCCCCCTCCCCCCTCCCCATAATAGGCCCCGGTGTGTGATGTTCCCCTTCCCAAGTCCAAGTGATCTCATTGTTGAGTTTCCACCTATGAGTGAGAACATGCGGTGTTTGGTTTTCTGTTCTTGCGATAGTTTGCTGAGAATGGTGGTTTCCAGCTGCATCCATGTCCCTACAAAAGGACACAAACTCATCCTTTTTTATGGCTGCATAGTATTCCATGGTGTATATGTGCCACATTTTCTTAATCTAGTCTGTCACTGATGGACATTTGGGTTGATTCCAAGCCTTTGCTATTGTGAATAGTGCCGCAATGAACATACGTGTGCATGTGTCTTTATAGCAGCATGATTTATAATCAGGAATCTTTTTAAAAAGCAGAATCAAAAGATTACAAACTATAAAATTATATTTATGACAAGAAATATATAATTGGAAAAGGCAAAAAATATGGGGACAAAAAACTAGTGTACATGGGCTGAACTGGGATTAGGGGAGGGATTGACTACAGAAGAACTGGAGAAAATTATTGGAGTGATGTGCTGATAGTTACATAACTGTATATATTTGTCAAACACATTAAATACTGAAAAGGGTGAATTTTACTGTATGTAAATTATTTCTCAACTAAACTGACTTTAAGAAAAGTGAAATAAATATAAATTTCCTTTAGAATATTGAAAAACTATAGACTTGTTCTAGAAATCTGGGGTTCTATAATTTATTTCAAAATTCAAGTTTTAGCCTATTTTAACTTACCAACTCTTTCTTCAGAAATCCAGAGTTTAGATTCAAAATAGCTCATTTACATTCGACCCTAAGGCTAACACATGTAAAATTATATCAAAGAATAGAAAATTTTCCAACTTTTTTTCTATAGTTTTGAATTTGTCGAGGTAAGCAAAATAAAATAACAACAATGTAGTCTAGCCAAGTGATACACATTACAAATACATCAATAAAACCTAATGTAGATAAAGCCAGTACAAACATTTGCAGCTAGAAAGAAAAATACGCAACATGAACTTCATTTCTCAGTGGTTAGCAGCATTCCCATAAAATATAATTTTAGTAATAAAAGTAGGAATATATTACATTACTTCACATTATATTCTCTTCAATATACGGTGAAGTGAAATGAACACTGGCTGATTAGACAGGTGGCTCACACCCATATGACTGCTCAACCTCTGACTTGGCTTTCGAAAAGTCTAGAGGCTACTTCATTTGAGGCACTTTGGCTGGTTTGTCAGAGGTCATTAACGTTACTTCATTACTGACTGCTCCAAAAACAAGCAGGTCACACTAAATTTATTTTCATAAATAAACAACATCTCAGAATTCTCAACGTTAATAAATATATTCTAATTAAATATAACAGAAACTAAAGATGCAACATTAATATATACATATGCTTACATATTGGGCACATATAACTAAAAGTATTTATATTTACGAGAAAAGATCAAGAAATTAAGTAATGAGTTATGAGTCAGTGGGGATTTAAATTAAGGCCTGTTACCTAACTGTAGCTGTCCATATAGTAAAATTCTTAAGTCAATTCTATTAAATTCAAAATGTATTAATTTTAGCTATTTCAGTTTAACCATGGCCAACAAATATGTAAGTCAACTCAAGATATTTTAAATAAACAGTTACATGGTTGTTTATTTTTCACAATTGCATAAACAAAAAATTTCAAGGGAGTCTAGAAAGAGAAGGAAAGAATGAATTAAAGTTGATCAGTATATATGCTAAATTTTAACTGTTTTAATTTTATATTACACAAATTTTGTACCTGGGGCATAAGTGCCATACTGAAAACAGTAATAGAAAACACATAAAATGTGAACAGCTGCAGTTATTAAAAAGATCCCTTAGGGTAGGTCAATACACAGACATGAGTTTATATCATAGCTTGTTACACACGGACTCTAGGAGGCTTAAGGGAAATATGAGTTATAGAGAATCAAGCTCTCCGTGGACAGATGCATCTACAGATAAGATTAAAATTAATTCTTGGGCAGTGGTGTCTCTTTCTGTCATACTGATCTTTGGTGCATAGTAGGTTGTTGACTCAAAGTGTACTACTATTATTTCTATTGGCTTGTGTGCAGCATTTTGCATTTTGAAAATGCATCTACAACCTCTTTTTTGTTTCTAGCTAAAAAGCTCTTTAACATCGACAGAGTACTGCATGAGATGTAGCTTCTAGACAGCAATCTTTCCTGGAGATTAAACTGCAGTAAGCAGGCATTGTTTTACTTATCTTTGGTATTTTGAATTTTTACAAGGGAATCCCCAAATGATAGCAGCTATGACAAGCATATAAATTTGTGTTCACCATTTGTTTATTAGTTGGTTTGAGGAAGTGAGTCAGGAAGATGACACTGACACAAACAGGAATAAAACCTGGATGTCTCATGGTGTCATATTAAAGCCGAGAACATTTAAAAAGCAGAACAGCCTAATCTTCAGCTAACCTCTATTTAATTATCATAAATAGAATTTCATCTCAAGCACCAAATTAAAACTGAGACTGAGAAATGAGCCTGTATATTAAGATGTGTCCAAATCAATTGTTGTCATGATGAGTTGCTGGTTTTCAACCTCAGATTTACAATGTGAGTCACCAGGTTAGTATATTGGGGTTACAATTAGTGGGGAACATTTAAGTATGGATTTTACTTGTATAAGAACATGACCCTGAGCATCTGGGACAACACTGCTTATAGAATTGCAAGTCATTAGTGTAGTAAAAACTTCAGTGGAAAAAAAAGTGCCAAAATATCTGCATAATTCCTTACATATAATTTTTTTTTAGGGAATATAACATTAGGAAATGATTTCAAATACATTTCTTGTCTTTTCATATAGCTGTGTGCCTGTATTGGATACAGACCAAAACACAGGAGGCCACTACAGTTTTCAGAGTTAAAGGATGACAGTAACTAATCAATTGCCTAACAAAAGTTTCTTTAACATAATAACAGTAAAACCAGGGAACATTGCTAGCTGAGAGGAACAAAATTCAATTCAAGATTTAAAAAATTAATGATTTTAAATAAAAATTATATTGTTTGTTTTCAACAGAACTGAAATTTACAATAAATGAATGCCAGATGCAAGTTTTTTTTTTTTTTTTTTTTTTTTTT
>NW_016813388.1:694435-700725 GCF_001698545.2 Rhinopithecus bieti
TAGCCAGGATGGTCTCGATCTCCTGACCTCGTGATCCGCCCGTCTCGGCCTCCCAAAGTGCTGGGATTACAGGCTTGAGCCACCGCGCCCGGCAAAATTGAGTTTACTCTGTTTAAAGATGATTAATAACTGAAACAGAATTAGAATATTCTTACATTTAATGAGGTATCTAAAACACATTACAAAAATTTAGACACTGTATCTAAAATGTCATATGTCTTTCCCTAAATCTTACCTTGAATAATGATAAATTATAATTATTAATACTTTATAGATATTTATGCAAAATCAAATCTCTATGAAATATGAATATTTTATAGAAATATTTTTCAAACACATCTATATATGTGTATATTTAGTATACACATGCACAGATATGCATGAATAAGTGTATTAAGAATGAGTAACAGTTATCCCTTTACAACCTCATTATATATTTTCCTCCATATGGGATGATACCATTTGGATAAGTTTAGGTTATAATGCTTAAATGCCTTTCCCAAATATTCAATAAAACAAAATTTAAAATGTATATTTTTTTCCGTGATTGGAATCTTATAAAATAGCTGTTAATGTCAATTCAGAGTTGTTTAACCATTAGCTTAAATCAGATGATTAACAAATGTTTCTCTGGTCCTGTGCACTACCAAGATCTCAAGTCACTATGATACGATACCAGTTATATACTAATCATAAACAGCCCTGAACTTATTTCTACTACCCCTTGTATTCCTCCTCTACTACCTATACTTGTTGATGCAACCAACATGACCCAAATTGCTCTGGCTCTGAATCTTAGTGTCCCACCTCTTCACATCATAACAGAATCAGCTGTCAACTCTATTTCTATCTCAAAGTTTTCCTTTCTTTTCATTCTCATTGTCCCTATTTTAAATTGTATATTCTACCATGTGGTCTCGCAGCCAACAAATATTTCCCCTTCCTAACAATCCTGCCCATTAATGCCAGGTACATGTACCTTGAGGAGAGCTATGCTGCTCCAACCTTGCTACTCTAATGTTGTTACTGATTTCTCAGAGTAACATTACACAATATGCCCAAATTTATTTCCTTTCTTTCTTCTTTCTAACAAAACGGAACTGAATCTCTTCATTGGGTTCCATATCTTGTTTTGCTCACACTGATACCTTTGACTTCTCTTGGTCCTTTATTTGTATTTCTATGCATGTAAATTCAGCTTGTTTTCAGTCACACATGCCAACTCCTCCATAACATTTCATCTGATCCTCTTTCCACTCCAAGGCAGAGGGTACCCTAATATTGTCTTCCTCACTCACTCTGTACCTGTCTGGTGACCAGCTTAACATTCTATGTTTTCTATACTGGCAGTGTAACTGTCATTCTTATTTAGGGAGTGGAATCACATTGGAATTGGGCACAATTTCTCATCTTTGTAGTCTTCACAATGTCTAAAAGATTATATTTACAAGGGCATGTGATAGACACCTAATTTTTAATAGGTGAATGATTTAAATATAGTAATTTTTACATTTCTCCCTATTTCTTCCTATAGTTTGAGTTTAAGTTAACAACTTCATATAGAAAAAAAAGATCAAATGTTTGCAGAATAGGCCTTTATGAGTATATGATCATTAGTTTCCATATTTAAACCTTGGAGAGGATGAAGAAACCAGTTTTATAAATTTGTAATTTAAGCAAATTATTTCTTGTGCTATTTAGGAAAATATGGATAGCAGCCAATGAGTGACAGAAATGACTTGTCTATGACCTGTGCTGGTTGAATAACTGATAATGAGCTGACAAATACTGAAGTTCATTGAAACTGCTACCAAAATATCTGTTTCTAAAGGGAGAAAAAACTTTTGTAGAATGAAAAAAATCAAATTTTATAAATCAATATTTGCAATATGGCACACTTTATATATACCTAATCTTTATACTTTGATGTCCCCTCAACATTTGTTTGACAATTTATTTGTTATCCTGAATATAATTTTATATACCTACGGTTTTTTTTTTTTTTTTTTTTTTTTTTTTTTTTTTTTTTTGAGACAGAGTCTCACTCTGTTGCCACGGCTGGAGGGCAGTGGTGCGATCTCGGCTCACTGCAACCTCCGTCCCCCAAGCTGAAGCAGTTCTCCTGCCTCAGCCTCCCGAGTAGCTGGGATTGCAGAAGCCCACCACCACACCCAGCTAATTTTTGTATTTTTAGTAGAGACAGGGTTTCACCATGTTAGCCAGGCTGGTCTTGAACTGCTGACTTCAAGTAATCCACCTGCCTCGGCCTCCCAAAGTGCTGGGATTACAGGCATGAGCCACCACCCCTGGCCCCTGATGGTCTTTTGGTTTACGAACTTTTCGAGGAATGCATTTTATACAGTTGTACTCCAAATTACAATTTATAGATATCTTAAATGTTGTAGAATCTCACAAAAACACTAGAATGTTCTTGAACCCTTGGACATTTGCTTTGAAAGAAGTACAATGTAGTATACTGTATTGTTCGTATATGTAGCTATTATACACTAACTGTAAGATGCCAATTCATTGCACATTGGGGAATCTAAAAATTAACCTTTCTGGTTGTGTTTCAACACTCTATGAAAAGAAATATAGCAAAGAATCAAAATGCATAACGTTTACTCAAATGCCACTAATATTTAAATACATCTGTAAGTGAAGCTTCCTACTGATCCACTTAACACTTCAGCAACAGGCTAATGAATCACAGAATGCTTTGTTCCTCTTCCTAACCTGGATGCTATGTTTAAGAGAATGCTCTCTTTTAAGTTAAAGCAGGAATACTGTTTAAGTTGCGGTCAGAAAATATCTGTCTAGTTAGCTAACTTGTAAACTTAAAAACAATAACCTAAATAATTGGGACAGATCCACAATCATTACAGAAGTGTATTTACATATGCGGGCTTTACTGGGCTTCGTTCTATGGAGAGACAGAATCCAAGGACGAGGCCTGGTATGTCCTGAGGACTGACTACCAAATTGACATAGTCACTAAAGACAATCGTCAGCCAGGCCTAGTTCCAATGGGAAACAATTTCCTCTGGCAGCTTTTAAAGTCTGTTTTTGTAGGAAATTGCCTCTTGGAGCATATAAAGCTAATTCATGGTGGTTCCCAGAACTCCCGCACACCCGGCTGGAGCTCCCCTGTGGATGAGGCTGTCTTGTTGACATAATCGAGCTCGGCTCTTGGCAAAGCTCCAGCTGTTTGTGTGGAGCCAGTCAGATTAGGCTGAAAGCCTCTAAATCTTCCAAAGTGTCCCCAGGAAGGGAATATAAAATGGTGATGGTGATATGGCAAGACCCAGGGAACACAGCAAAGTCACGACATTTGTATTTGGGTCTGTCATTGTGATTAAGTAACACAGAATTTGTTAGTAGATTTAGCAGAGGTCATGACACAAAAGTGATGAACGATCTGCAGTTCTATTTTTGCCCACTGAATCTGTGTTATATGCCAGGTTAAGTTTTCTTTGGGGATTTGTTGTGGTGCTACAAAACCTGCCCTCCTGCTAACCATCCAGGTAACCATCCAACAATTTTTTTTTTTTAATGTTAGAATGTCTATAAACATCTGAATTAATACATTTACAACCAATGGACTTTATTTCTTTGGCACAAAAATATTAGAAAACTGTTATATACTATATTATTGAAAGATAGGACTGCTTTTCATTTGACTATCCTCTCCCCAGTCCGTTTAATACACACTTATTAAAGAAGATTGTCAAGGGCAAAAAAATGTTATTTACCTTAATTATAAAAAGCAAGGATGAAAAAAACTTAAATATGACCCTAGACATTTAATTTGAGATAAAAGTTAAAAATCAAAAGCATATCATTTTAAAATATAAAAGAACCAGCATATCTTTTTCCAGGTGTGAGAAATACCAAAGTTTGAACATTAAAATAACATTAAGTGAGTTGGAACAATAGAAACAAAGAAAACAGCAGCTATACACAGAATAGACAGAAATAAAAATGAGAAAAACCTTTAGTCACATGGGGAAACAAAGTTGAAATAAAGTGTATATTTGTTTGAATTTGATATTGTCCACAATATCATATATTGTGGACGCTGAGTTCAAAATGAAAAGCGATTTCGATTTCTCTTATACTCTTGACCCCTCTTTCTTGATAATCAAAATCTGACATGAGACCTCTCCCCAATAGTTTAGGATAAACTTGAGGACTAGAGATTCAATAATCTTTATGTTATTCAAATTTTACAAATTATCCTTCTTTTATCATATTACTTTCTCATTTAAATATTATTTTCATGTATTTTTTAAAAAATTACATAATGTTCCTTTTGTTTGAAATGTCTTGCTGATACTTAGTCTTATCTCCCTACCAAACTTGACCCCCTTAATAATTCCATTTCAATTTCCTTTCTTTCTTATATTTTCACCTGAATCCTACACTTAACAGGAGCAGAAGTTAAATCTATTCTCTGTGCACCTATATCAGCCCTGATTTCACTAAGTGGTAATTTTTACTTTCAATCTGTGTTATCCAACAGAAACTGAGCTGTTTGAAACCAGAAATGCCATTTTCCCCAACTGTTGCTACATTGTTGTCTAGAAGAATTTCTAGCCCTTTATGGAATTTGAGTAATGTTTCCTAATAAATCCATCATAGACTTGCCTTGTTTCTGACTTTCCATTTGCTACAATTGGTGGGTAAAAGTAAAATCCTAGGTCAGATTTTCTTTTCTTGAATTCCAGATCTCTGATGTACCATCTGGAATAAGTGACTTTTTTGAGCTTCAAAACTTTCCTATAAAATAGTCTACCTCATGTAGTTCACCAGAGGAATAACAGTGCTCAAGTTCAAAATTTGCTTAGAAAGCTCCAGTATTTAAAATGTACCCAAGTATATGCTAAAAATCAGTACCCTCCCCATCACCTCTTGTCAGCATCAACCTAAGAGACTACCTGTGTGGAAACAATGAGGATTTCCTTGGCGTATGTTCTCATACGTGGGTGGAATTGCTAGGTTATAGAATATGCTGAATTTCTGAAGGTCAACTGTTTCAGCTTGAACTTTTGAGGTATAATGTTAACTGATGCTTTTTATTTTAAAATTTTTCTTCCTAATTCCAAAATCTCCCCAAAATGAGTTCCCGTTTGAGTTTCTCTTTATTTTGTACTTCATAAATACAGAGCACTTAAAATTTCCCACGTCCTTTTCTGAATGTTCTACAAGTGTTAATTCCCTTGGTCTTCATGAAATAAGGTACTATTAGTGGCTTTGTTTTACAGTGGGGAAAAGTGAGGAATGAAGAAGTTAACTGACCTGCCCACAATGAGGCAAAAACATATGGTGGAGCTGGAACAGTCTGGCTCCAAAGACCCTGCTCACGACCGCTGCATTCTTCTGTGCCACTCTGAGTTGTTCTGCCTTTTTTAAGCCTTTACTGCCCTCCTTTTCTTTGCTCTCTTTTCCTTGTCCCTTTCTACTTTCCTTCTCCAACTCAAGTAACGAGGAAGGCGAGGAGAACAACACTGTGTAGGGGACAGAAAACTTTCCTTTCTTTCTGTTCTTGTTTCCAAGGTTGCTCTGCTCTGATGCCTACTAAGAACAAGTGCAAAATATTTCAATTCTTTATGCCCAAATGACTTTCTCTTTAAAAAACAACCTTTCCAGTCATCTTTGTGTAACTATGAGGTCTTGGTAATATTTTCATCAAATAGACTTCAAGGAGATAAAAGCACTCCCCAGGCAATAGAGTTTCAGGACACAACTGCCAAACACACACCCAGGGGAATGAACACAGGGTTTCTTCCTCCCCCATTTTAATCAAAGAGTGCCAGGAAACGCAATGGTAATAAGATGGTGTAAATGGTATTGAATACTAAATTTTCACTGAAATGTAAAAAAAAATTAAACATCAAAAATTAAAATTAAAGCATAAAACATGTAAAATGAAATTAATCTACTCTGCCAAATTTTCCAGTTTTGTACTTTTTACCACAACTTCCAGGTTTCTAAATATGTATTCATGTTACAGAACATATATTTCATTCCATAATATTTTTTTCTCCCCTTCAATTCTTCTGTAAACATGAATAACTCATTACAGTCTAACTGGAAAGCTATTTCCATTCTCTTATTGAAAGTTCTCTTTGGATACACTGCAGACATTTGAGAAATGTAGACCAGCAAAATCAACTGAGTAGTACCATGCACATTACACTTTATATTTGTAGAAGTATTTTTATTTCCCTTAATCTTTAAAATATTCTATTCCTTTTTTAAAAAAATTCATTGTCAGTGCAGTTATTTGG
>NW_016813388.1:701133-715279 GCF_001698545.2 Rhinopithecus bieti
TGTGCTTTTGTAAACTGAAAAACATAATAATGAAATTTTAATCAGTTTCCTAATACATTTTGTATAAACATTATTTATTCCAAAAGACAGAATATTAAAAAACTTTAAAAATAATATTATAAAAATTTCAACATACTGATGTTAAAAAATATAATCTTATAGAATATTCTGAGATATAGATATATAATATTATGTAACTTATTAATGTGCAACAATCACGTTGTATTTTTTATGTCCAACTAGACATCTCTCTTTCTTGGACTCCAGTTTCTTGCTTCTGAAAAATTACCTTACGTCATCTCTAGATATTTCAACAGAATTTCCAAGATATGATGTCCCAATTTTTAAAAATGTATCCCCCAAATCTATTGTTTTCTTTTCTCTTGTGTCTTTCCTCTTTTACTAATGGCAAAGCATTTCTAGTCAGTCAGGCTACAGATACCTAGGTCATTTTCTAGTTTTTGCTTCATACTTCACAGAGCGTGGCAGCCAGTCACACCAGTTACACCTCTGAAATGTCTTCCTGTGCGATGGGTACTTGCAGCGGCCTTTGCCATTTTCTTCTTCAGTTCAGGTATCTTCCCTGCATATTTTAACAAGCTTTATCTTCATCTCCCTGTCTCCACTTCTGCATCTTCAGATGTACTCACCATCATATCATCAATCATTTTTCAAAAATACCTCTGTGATACCATCAGTCATTCAGTCGTCTGCCCAAGTTAGCTAATTAGCCCTTCATGTCTCCACCAGAGCTTAGAGTTCTGATGTGCATCCTAAAGCCCTTGACTGGTGTTCTATCACACTTCCAAACACTTGTCAATTATTTTTTGCTGCCACCCTGGTCCTCACAGTCTCAAGGGATTGCCTGGGGTTCTGAAAAAAAACTGAATAGGTGGAACTATGAAGTAGCCATTCATTGTATTTTCTGATTCACAACTGTTCAAATATTTTTCTTCCATATTTTGCCTACTTGATCTGACTTCATGAGATTTTTGCCTAAAAATCTTAGTGCCATGGACACTACATTTGGGCATCTCACCCCACCTGGACAGGTTGTTGGCCATTCCTAGGATGTGGTCAATTCCCCTAGTCCTTGTGGTGCTCTGTTCACACCGTCTCTTCCCACAATAGTCAAGCCACTGTGGACCCAATATACCCATACAAAAATCTGTCAAGCAATGTTAAAAAAAATCAGCACCATTTTCTGAATACTGAATATATCATCTAATATGTAATCAATTACTCAAAGATCCTTTGTATTACATCAGAAAGGCAGTATTTCTTTTCAAAGCAAAAACTCTGCCTCTTGAATAGAGTTGTAATTAGAATTAGATGACCTGGAGTTTCCTTTCGCATTTGCAAGTATTTCGAAAATAAAAATATAGTTAAATATTCAAATACATCTTAATTTATTCATGGGCATTGATGTGTTTATGTAAGATTAATTATTTAATCAAAATAATGTAAAATAATTTGACAAGAGAAGTATACAGAGAACCCTGTTTTATTTAATGTATCTATCTTATTCTGTATAACCCTTACTATATAGAATCACATAAAAAAGTTAAAGAAGCAGCATTCTATATTAAATCACTAGAATTTTATATTGACTTGTGCAGCAACAAAGCACTTGCAAGGAGGCAAAAACCTAAACTGTTGAGAGAATGGGAACTGTGTTATAGGAATGGCTCTGATTTCACTCTAGTAGGGCAGTTTTTCCATATGCCACGTTGAGTGTTTCTGTTTGTACATCTGTTGCATGACAAACATAAAATGGTTGGGTTCACTATCAATTATAGGCTGGAACAAGTAAGATTTCAATTACAACAGGAGAGCAAAACAGCTGGGAAATCCCCAAAGGGAGGTGCAAGAACCAAGGGGGTGAAGCAGGCATCATAATGGTACATTGCACACTACTAATTAGAGAGAGATGAAGTCAAGTTAAAAGAAAATATACCCCTGGATGCTCGGTTTTGTAGAAGCCATTTGAGTCCTGAAAACGATACCTCGGTGGCTTGTCTCTCTGAATTCTCATGTAATTGTTGCCTCCCGAGCAGCTTAAATAAAAACTCTAGTATGAAGCTATTTTTTTTTAATAATTTATTTTTCAAAAAATAAATGTGATTAAATCTAGGCATTTCTGTAATATCCAAATTTATTAAAAGACAGATATCTTTAAAAGGTAGCAAAATTTAAAAATGGAGAAAATGACAATAATGAGCTTTACAGCAGCCTACAGCCACCTAAATAAGGAATGCATAAATATAGGCACATATAAAAGTCTTCTTGACAAACATATGTATGAAAAAAAAATCAGGGATCATTCTACTGCTATGTGTACTGCATGAAAATTATGTGATTTCCCCCCACGCTTGTTTTTCATGTTTAACTAAGTGAACTAGAAGCAGTGCAAATTAAAACAGCATAATATGCTATTGAAAATAAATTCTTTAGGCCGGGCTTGGTGGCTCAAGCCTGTAATCCCAGCACTTTGGGAGGCCAAGACGGGCGGATCACAAGGTCAGGAGATCGAGACCATTCTGGCTAACATGGTGAAACCCCGTCTCTACCAAAAAATACAAAAATCTAGCCGGGCGAGGTGGTGGCGCCTATAGCCCCAGTTTAAGGGGAGGCTGAGGCAGGAGAATGGCGTATACCCAGGAGGCGGAGCTTGCAGTGAGCTGAGATCCGTCCCCTGCCCTCCAGCCTGGGCGACAGAGCGAGACTCCATCTCAAAAAGAAAAAAAAAAAAAAAAAAAAGAAAATAAATTCTTTTCTCACACAGCAGCTAAGATCTAGGAACATAATTAGGAATTAGCTGTAGGTTATAAAATGTTAGGCAATTTAAACAGCAAATTTTCTCTTTTGTTTTCATACTCAACATATTTCATAACAAAAAAGAAAATAACAATAATAATAATTTTTAAAAAATGCCATATTTGAAAATTCTGATCTATAATCCATTCCATCCACTTTTGTTGGAGATTCACTTTTGTTGAGCTACGTGAATATCTTACATAATAACAATATCAAATATAATAAAAAAATACTATTTTGACAAGTGTTAATGGAAACACTCTAATGTTTACTTTGTAGCTCAAAAATGGCTGCTATGAAATACGGAGGGTTTAATATAAACATGAAGTTTTATCTGGAGTCCTCCCACAATGACTCTGTTGTTTTATTTTTCCTACTAGAAAAGTATTTGGGAAAATATAAAATCATGGCATTAGTTCAGGTAAAAGTGATTATGGGGTCAGTTAAGACAATGTGAGAAAAACTATGACATTCCAAAAGGAGAAATTACAGATGTTAGAGAAGAGTTGGAGGTGAGGATGAGGGGAGGGAGAACCTAGCATAACTCCAGGATTCTTAGCTTGGGAAATTAGGAGCAGAAAAGGTAGGCAAGAAAAACAATTTGATAGGAATATTAGCATGGACTTCTCTAGGTACACAATATGATATTTTACTAACGTCAAATGTAGCTTCATTTAACTTCATAATTTAAAATTACGTTTTTCCTTAATTTTTCTTCTACATGGTATGGTCATTTTTGAAATCCAATAAATCCTTACATAATCACCTTTATGTCTGAGGGCAACATCTGCCACAAAATAATTTATCTATGACCCAAGTCTTATTTAAACACTATACTGAAAAAGAAAATGCATCTCCCTTACTTGCTCTCCAGATGTATACATAGTAAATTAATTCTAATGTGGTTTAAATCCCATTCCTGAAAGTTACTTGCATTGAAAAGAGAAGTGCAATTCTTGGCCCCTCTTCCTCTCTCTGCCCTTTTCTTTTGAAACATTTTTAGGCTTTGTATGAGACTTCCAAAAAAGCCCAGCATGGATCCTATTGACGACTTGACCTCTTTTAGCCCCCAAAATTCTGTATTATTTTCCTCATATTATAGAAATAAGGACATTTCATCTCTTTTCTGAACTTAGAATAGCATAAAATTATTTCCAATTTGAGAATAAAACAACAAAATAGCATCAATTTTGTATACATCAGTGTTTTTGTAATGACGTTAACTGTTAATCCCAAGATTTCAAAAATAAGAATAAAATATTATATCCTGTTTTGGGTAATGGGAATTCAATATTATAAAACTATTCGAAGCACTAATGAAGAGGGAAAGTAATGAATTGGATGAGGGTGAAGGGAGTGACTTTCTTTTCAGATCTGGTAGTGTGAGATGTCTCTCTAACTCAGACATATAGGAAAGAATCAGGCAGTGTTTCAAAATTAAATTCAGAAACATACCCAGCCTCTATGGAAATGAAGAAAGAAGGGCTCGGTATGACAGGCAACAGCAAAATTGCAGCTGCTGAGATTGTGTGTGTAGCCAAGTGCCACTTCATTCTTGATCTATGTTAAGCTGACTGAAGGAAGAAAATCAATTACTATTGGCAGTGAACTTCAGGTAGACCCAGGTTTGAAATGCCAGTTACACACAGGTGTGTGCCCCCAGCAAAGATAATTCTGACTGAACATTCATTAAGAAGTAGTGCTACTGTATTCACTGCTTTGAAATTTAAAGTGGTTGTATTTTACATGTAGAGACAGAGACAGATGGAGAAACCCAAATATTGTAAACCTCCCAACATCACCAACAAAAATATCTGCCTTTACTAGTTAAAACTTTTCTAGAAGACTAGGTCTATTAAAGGAGTATTCAGCTACACACATGCACATACACACACACATACACACGCACACACATATACATGCAATTATACACACATTATAAAATGCTCTGGTGAATACCATTTAAACTTATTAAAACTAAAATTCAAAGGCCACATGTATTGAATATTTTCTGTTGCCTTCTGACTGGAATTCACTTCATTTATTTTAGTAACAGTGTCCAAATTTGCTCTGGATAGATTAATTACTTTCCCTCTTCATTAGTGCTTGGAATAGTTTTATAATATTGAATTCCCATTACCCAAAACAGGAGATAACATTTTATTCTTATTTTTGAAATCTTAGTATTAACAGTTAACGTCATTACAAAAACACTGATGTATACAAAATTGATGTTATTTTGTCATTTTATTCTCAAATTGGAAGTATTCTCAAATTGGAAGACGTCTTCACTTTCAGTCTGAATCTGAGGGCAAGGGCAAGCAGGGCCCATTAGAAACAGCACCTTCTGTCCTCACAGACACTAATATTTGTTCAGGGATGGCCTTGTGGCTCATTTTCATAGGGAGATGGGGTGAATATCACAGCTTATATTCTGTGTGTGTATTCTGGACAAGACTGCATGCTGAGAACATATGAACTGGGCCTACTTCTGGGGCGCCATAGCAAAGTCTTTCAAAGGAACAACCCAGAGGAATGAGCTTAAGAGACGGTACCAGGTGGTGACACTCTTTGGCTCTGAAATGAATGTACAATCAAACTGCAAGTCCACAAATGTCCTTATAAATGGCCTTTTGGGGTGATATCATATATGTTAGTGCATTTGTGGCTTAAATTACCAAACTTACTTCTGTGGTGTCCAATGCATGATGGAACTAATAGACCTGACTCTAAAATGTAACAATACTTCACTTTCTAATATATTTTTTCCAGAATATCTGAGCAACTACTGACAAAATGAAAAATGGGGAGTGAGTAGTGTGTGAAATTCTGTGATTGAGTTTAGTTCTCAATCTAGTTAATTCAGAGAGAAAACCCTACAAATATTCGAATTATGATTTAATCCTGTATTTGATTTTATTTTTCAAATTCTTCATATTCAACACCATACGAAAGATTAGTTTCTAGCTTGAATCAGTGGATAAAACTTCAGAGAAATAAGAAGAATATACTCCAAACACTACAAATGGCATAAAAGGTCCCAAAATTGGCTGGGCATGGTGGCTGTCTCCTGTAATCCCAGCACTTTGGGAGGCCGAGGCGGGCAGATAATGAGGTCAGGAGTTCAAGACAAGCCTGGCCAACATGGTGAGACCCTGTCTCTACTAAAAATACAAAACATAGCTAGGCATGGTGGGGGACACCTATAATCCCAGCTACTCAGGAGGCTGAGGCAGGAGAATTGTTTGAACCTGGGAGGCAGAGGTTGCAGTGAGCAGAGATCATACCACTGCACTCTAGCCTGGGTGACAGAGAAAGACTCGGGCTCAAAAAAAAAAAAGTCCCTAAAATTGACATAACCTAAGTAGCATGGTAACCATGAGTATCCAGCCTGTAAGAATTCTTTGTAAATTAGAGAATGTCTAAAATTCATATTTTATGTAATGGTTGTTTTTGTTATTAGAGAACAGTTACCTCATCCTGCCATGTGTCCATGCTTTTGAAGTAATTTAGTCCAAAAAAAAGAAAATAAAATCCAAAAGCACTTCTCATATTCTTATCGAATCTTAGGTAGTACGTTCATACTTTCCAGGACAAAGAAAATAAAACGTTAAGAGAAAGCCCAAAAGACGTGAGCATATTGCTATGGGAAACTTGGGGTGTTGCTTCACCAACCAGAAAAATCTATGGCCAGTGGTGCCTTTGCCTGAGTTTTGCTTGGACCCACTGGGCTCACTCAGCCTGGCAGGTTGCACTTGGCTCATGCCACCAACCTGGATCTCGTGCCTGCCAAGGGCAAGTGGAGCAGTGAAGGGTATGTGAGCAAGGGTTCCAGCCACTATGCACAGCTAGGCATGCTGTCTGCAGCAGGGTGGCTATCTCCAGAAGCTGGCATGGGCACTGGTTCCCTGCAAGGCTGTGACTGGACCAGGTGTACCACAAGCAGCTTCAATGATTGGCACGAAGGAATGCAGTGGTGCCCAGAAGCCTGGAGACACCAAGACCTGCAGAGCCCCAAAGATTATGCCCCAGCCCTGGCTCAGGAAGCTCCTTAGTTTGGGGTCCCCAAGGGGCCACAGCTCCTCTCTCCTTCTTGTCGCCCACAACATGGTGAGCAAGGGGCATGTTTCAGCCCTGTTGGTGTTACAGCTCTTTCAGTCCTGCCATTTGGCGGGTCCCGAGTTATTGTCCTGCACCAAGGAAGAAGGATTTATGCGACAAATGGAGGGTAAGCAAGGTGAAGAGGAGCTTTATTGAGTGATAGAACAACCCACAGGAGACTCGCAGTGGGTAGCTCCTCTCCGCAGCCGGGGTGTCCCAACGAGTGTTCAGTTCTCAGCAGAGAGGAGCCCCTGGGGTGGGTGGCTCCTCTCCACAGCTGGTTGTTCCATTGGTCCCTCAGTTCTCATCAGAGAAGAGAACACACGGTGGGCATCCCCTCTCTACAGCTGGTTGTCCCGTCTGGGTGAGTCGGGGTTTTTTAAGGGTTTCAGAGGGGGAAAGGTGTATGCTGATTGGTCCATAGGTAGCCATAGGTGGGCCTGGAAAAAGAGCTGTAAGTTCTCACTCTAGTCTGCAGCCAGGCCTCCAGGTTTCAAGCTGCCCTGGCTTGAAGGTGGGGCTTTACCAGGGACCTCCCTTTTTCTGCCCAGGGACCTGTCTGCGTCCAGCAGCTGTTCATAGTGCCCAGGCTTATGCTACGGGGCACCTGCAGGCCAGTGACAAACTGCCCTCAGCTCTCCCTCAGCCTCCATCCCATGCTCATCGGTACCCAAAGTCCAGAGGGGGCTGAGGCAGCAGGGAGCTGGCATTTCAGCGCTGCCCTGAGTTTGTGCTCACATGGCCAGGTTGTGACAGTGCCCTGGATCAGCCTCACCTTTGCTCTGAGATCTGGTGAGGGAATCAGGGAGAGGCTAAGTAGCAGGACCAGGCATTTCTGAGTCTGTGGGGGCAGGGAGGCTTCCTGGGTCCCCAAGAGTGAAGAGATGCCTGGGTCCACAGCCATGTGTTGGGTGGCTGTAGCTGTGGCTGGGAAGTTAGGGATCTTGCCTGCTCCCGGCCCCCAAGTGCACAGGGATACCTGGATCCACAACCCTAGCTTGGGCAGCAGCAGCTGTACCTAGGAGGGCAGTGCTCCTGCTTGCTCTGTGGAGGACACACTGCCAACTGCACCTCCTCCAGTGCAGTTGGAATCACAGCAGTGGCCGCTCCATATGGACTGCCACTGCCATCAGTACTTTTGCCACAGGTTGTGGAACAATTCCTCCAAAAGGAAAATGTTAAGTTCTCAAACTCAATGTGTTGCTTATAGTTAAATGTACCTTACAGCTTTGTGTATTATTTTACTACTACTACTACTAATAATAAATAGTTATAACATGCATAAATACACTTTATCATATAAACACACATGTATGGGCCTTTCAAGACACAGATTAAGCTGGTAAATATATATTTACATACTTCAAGTGGGGATCAGTACAATGATAGCTGATAATGTCATCCATGTATTTACAGAGTTTCAAATATGGATTATCAACAAGATGGGCCATAATACTTCGACTGAAAAAAAAAAAAAAAAAAAAACAGCTTATATACAAGCAGTGAATTAAAACTTTCTGGGAGCTAAATACAGGATACTCATATGTATTTCGAAAATGATTTGTAAAGAACTTGGAAAAAAGTTACTAAATATGTAATACCTTTTCAATAGCAAAATCTAATTTTGTTTTGTCTAAATATAAAACGAAATCTCAAATCTCAATAAAAGTTAGTTAACATATTTTGTTAATAAGCAGATTTCAATCTCGCTGACCGATAGAATATATGAATGCCTTTTTTCACTACCAACATGTTGAACCAGACATTTTTTTTAGCCACCTAAAATACTAGAAGTGGAAAACAATTGAGTCACCTAAAATAATGTAGATATTTCCTTCATATTTAAAAAAAAAAATTAGGAATATGATTCGTATTGTTTGTCTTGTGAGAGTTATTACATTCCTTTTTCTTTATTTTTTCTCTTGTTTTATATTTATCTTTGCTTTCCTTCTCTTCCACTTCTTGGCGAAAGAAATAAGATTATTATTCACTATATTAAGCTAGTGTCCCTTTATATCAGATGAATATTCATCTATGAAAACATATATGCCATATGACTAAGAAAGTCAAAATTTTTAAACACTAAGCAAAATTGTCAACAATTTTTAAAGAATACTTACTTCTTGATTTTCTGTGTAAAGGCTGTAATAGTTAAACTTGCTATGAAAAAGAACGAAATCTTCCTCTGGGCATTCTATCAATTTCTCTCCCTTTCTCATAATATCACACACCAACACACACACAACACACACACAAACACACACAGAGTATATCACTAAATCCAGTTTTTCCTGATAAATAAGATAACTTATTAAAAGCTGACTTCAAAATTCAAATGAATGAGTTCCCCCATTTTTTTGATAAGATGAATAAATAAATATTAGAAACTATGCACATGAAATAAAAATGTCTAAATAGCACATTTTATAAGTTTAATACACTAAACCTATTAAGTAATCTCTCTTTTAGAAAAAATTTGCATTAATGCTGTCACCAAAAGATGGATTTAAAATTATTTTCCTATACCTAAATATTAATGTAAAGCATTCCAGTTGTTTTTTAAATAAAATTGAGTCCATAATAGGTTGTTTTCCTTTTTACTATGATTATAAGCCATTTTAAAGTAAGAAATTTGCTATTTCACTCCAACAAGTTTTTATAAAATACATTTCTATTTGTATGTATTTAAACTGCATCTCCCCGCTTATGAGGGGGATGTGTTCTAAGACTCCTAGTAGGTGCCTGAAACTGCAGATTTTTTTTTCCTGTACATATACACATACACAATATGTATGTACATATTATTCCTATACTTAATTTCCTGTACATACATATATAAAGTTTATAAGTTAGGCACAGTAAGAGATTAATGGCAGTAGCTAATAATAAAATAGAAAATTCTAACAACATACAGTTCAACAATTTCACAAAAGAAGATTCATTCTTACAGTAGATCTTAGCAATCTCAGCATACTATTTTTTTTCCTTATTAATTCCAGAGCTTTCACCTATTTACTTAAAAGGAAGTATTTTACGACATCTTTTTGACATATCTGAAGTGCCAGTATCACTACTCTTGAGCTTTGGGGGCCATTATTAAGTAAAATAAAAGTTACTTGAACACAATCATTGCAATACTGCAAGTCAATCTACTACTAAGTGACAAACGAGCAGGCAGTACATAAAGCCCAGAGACAGAAGATGCACACGCCACCTGGGATGGACCAGGACAGTGTGAGATTTCATCACGCCACTTAGAGGCCGCAATGTAAAAGTTATTGTTTATTTCCAAGATTTTCCACGTAATATATTCAAATGGTGGTTGACCATGGGTAACTGAATCTGCAGAAAGGGAAATCTTTCGTAAGAGAAGCCACTATGACTATTTGTATATTTGTGTGTGTGTGTGTTTATAACTGTGCTGATGTGTGTTTATGTTTTTAGTTTGATTGTTCCAGCATCTCTGATTTCTTATTACCCATGGCTTATAAGAAACACAGATCTCCTGTATTTCAGCATATCTCCTATATTCAGTGCCTAAAAGGCAAGTAATATTTGAATAAAAGTTTAAAAGAATGGTTTTCCCCTTCTATTTTGCTATATTAGAAGAGAATATTAAAAGTATTAAGCTAAATAAAAATAAGCCATGTTTATAATTATGGGACATTTACAATTTAGAAATAGTTAACATATTTTTTAAATTCTGCAATTACATTTTTCACCTCTGCTTTTGCTAAAACCAGACAAGATTATCTTCAAGTGGCCATTCACATTTTATTGTTTCCTTATATTACCGAAAGAAAAAAAAAACTGTCATTTTAATTGTTAGAACCTGATCAATCAAACATTTACACTTAAAAAGCAATAACAGCAGATCCTAAGTAGTATAATTTAATTAGTTGAATGTGGGAGTATTAATAAAAATCTACACTGTGTCACTAATGGCTAAATATAAATAGCACTCTATAACCCAAATCTTGTCATCAGTATGCAGTTTAGATAACATCACATACTCTGAGAACATGATTTCTAGAATGTATAAGAGGAGCCAAAATAGGCCGGGTGTGGTGGCTCATGCCTGTAATTCCAGTATTTTGGGAGGCTGATGCGGGCGGATCACGAGGTCAGGAGAGCGAGACCATCCTGGCTAACACGGTGAAATGCCGTCTCTACATTAGCGGGGCGAGGTGGCGGGCGCCTGTAGTCCCAGCTACCTGGGAGGCTGAGGCGAGAGAATGGTGTGAACCTGGGAGGCAGAGCGTGCAGTGAGCCGAGATCGCGCCACTGCACTCCACCCGGGGCGACAGAGCGAGACTCTGTCTCAAAAAAAACAACAACAAAAAAAGAGGAGTCAAAATATTTTATCATTGGTTATAAAGAGCTTACAGTAACTTCACTACCAAATATTCTGTGTGATCTCTTTTAAGTTAAAAGTTCTAATACATTAACGTTTTAGTATATGATTCCTTTGCTGCAACTTTTATCATCTGTTCCAGTCATAATAATTGAATATACAAAGATTTTATTGCTTAATTTTTCTTCCATGGTAATATATTGATGATATATGGTCATTTGACCAATATTACTATAACCACTACTAATAAGGTGCAAAATGCAATGACATTCATCTGTTCTGTTAAACCAGAAAGAATACTTAATTTGGAATGCATGTGGTTTTGTTAAATTATAGGTTGCAAGACATTCTTCTTCAGGGTACAATGAATTTGATGAATTATCGGGATTGCATCTACAGATGTTCTATGGGATCCCATGTGATAAGACATTTAGGGATGATATCACATATACATATATGAAAATATATGACAATATATATGACAATATATGACCTCTATGACAATCATAGGTAGGTAGGTAGATAGATAGATAGATAGATAGATAGATAGATAGATAGATGGATAGATAGATAGACAGATAGAGATTGCAAGTCTTACCTGGGAATGCCTTTAAGGCATGAGTGGGATGGGAGAACTGTGCCGCTTTAAGGTAATGAAATCTAGGAGAATCAGTAAACGTAACATCTAGCCTCAGGGAAGAATGTGTGATTAAATCATTTGAAGAAGGCAAAGAAGCAGAAATCAGAAGTGTGTAATTATGACTCGGACTCAGTGCCAATGAGAAATGAGATTGGAAGAAGTCTCTGGTAATGAAAGGAGCTACCAAGAGATGCTGCTTTTAGTACCCGTAAGTCTTCAAGAAGAGCTACCGGAAACAGACATTGCTGAGAATGATGACTGACCTTGGTGCTGGCACATTAGCATACAGAGAATGTCAGGTTAGGCTGCATAGATGCCTGGGCACAACTGTTCTTCAGCATGCATCACTCTACAGGGAAGGAAAGGGCAGTCCCTAATGACCACTTAATATACTGGGAGAGAACTAGATAGCTGTTCTTGCAATTTTCCACTTGCCAATTTTCTTTTTAGTGGCACAAAATTATTGTTGTAATAATACAATTATTGTTGTATTGTAATATTACAACAATAACTTTGTGTCACTAAAAAGGAGGTGCAGAAATCTTGACTGATTGCTCAAGAACACTAGAGTGACACCACTAGATTAACATATTATTTTGATGGTAAGGTGCAACTATCAGAAAGTAAGTTCAATTGACCAGGCATGGTGACTCATACCTGTAATGCCAGCATTTTGGGAGACCGAGGCAAGCGGATCACCTGAGGTCAGGAGTTCAAGACCAGCCTGGCCAATATGGCGAAGCTCCGTCTCCACTAAAAATGCAGAAACTAGCTGGGAGTGGTGGCGGGCACCTGTATTCCCAGCTACTCAGGAGGCTGAGGCAGGAGAATGAACCTGGGGGGCAGAGGTTGCAGTGAGCTGAGATAGTGCCATTGCACTCCAGCCTGGGCAACAAGAGTGAAACTTTGTCTCAAAAAACAGGAAAAAAAAAAAAAAAGTAAGTTAAATTAGCAACATAATAAGAAAAGACATGAAACAACAAGGCATGATTATCATTTCCTTTGTTCAGAAGGTTATCTGATAAATTTAAAATCTATTGAAGTTTCACTTAAAGACAATAACAAAAACGATTTCTTCCCTTGATGTGAAAATATATTCCAGTAATAAGCCCCTTCATATTTGTTATTTTCCATTTGCAATGACTGCAAATTCTGCTGTGATTGTATATTGAGCTAAAGCATTAAAGAAGTTTTAGTTCAAACAAAGGAATCAATCTTTGTAGGAAATATTTCTGTTTGAAAATACACCCAGCTGATCTTTCAGATATCTTACGTGGAGTCTTGTGTTCTTCTCAAGTTATATCACAGTGTTAAATGCTTTGAAACAGTGTACTTATAGACAAGCTAGTCTTTTCTGAACTGAAATTTTGGACCTCCTTGAGGAAATTCTGCCTCTGCCAACTTACATATTTTCAAAAAAATGTTGAATTAAACCAATAGAAATCTAGTTTAGGTTCTTCTAACATCTTTTGAATATGAGGCAATGTACCTACTTTCAAAGAGCTTGAAAATATAAAGTACAACAAAAGACAGGAAAGCATTTGAGAAACTCTTCTAAAATACATGCTGCCCTTAGACAACTTTCCTTTGAATTCTGTAACAAAAGCTTTAGTATCTAGAAATATTTCAACCTATTAGAGAAAAAAAAATCTCCTCTGAATGAATTGCAAAATTCTTGTCTGTATTATAAAGTCTCACAAGCTCTTTAAAACAGAAATATGAATAAATTTATTGATAAAGGGCCTATTCAACATGTAACAGTAGGTTTATACAATGATGAATTGCAAAACTTCTCAAAAAATAAATTACTTAAAATGAACAGTCACTGATGGACATTTGGGTTGATTCCAAGTCTTTGCTATCGTGAATAGTGCTGCAATAAACATACGTGTGCATGTGTCTTTACAGCAGCATGATTTATAATTCTTTGGGTATATACCCAGTAATGGGATGGCTGGGTCATATGGTACTTCTAGTTCTAGATCCCTGAGGAATTATCATACTGTTTTCCATAATGGTTGAACTAGTTTACAATCCCACCAACAGTGTAAAAGTGTTCCTATTTCTCCACATCCTCTCCAGCACCTGCTGTTTCCTGACTTTTTAATGATTGCCATTCTAACTGGTGTGAGATGGTATCTCATTGTGGTTTTGATTTGCATTTCTCTGATGGCCAGTGATGATGAGCATTTTTTCATGTGTCTATTGGCTGCATGCATGTCTTCTTTTGAGAA
>NW_016813388.1:717463-732429 GCF_001698545.2 Rhinopithecus bieti
CAATAATAATAATAATAATAATAATAATAATAATAATAAAAGATACTAGTTAGGTAGTATCTAATTCTAAGAGGATCTAAAGAGTGCTAAAATCACTAGGAATCTTTCTGGTCTCCATTCCTTATTCTCAGCGACTTCACTCTTCCCAAATTTCAGATCTCAATGTTCCCTTCTTTTCATCCTCTCCTGCCCCAAAGTTTCCGGAGTCCCATCCATTTCCTTTCTCAGACCTCCAGCAATGCCTTTGATCTGGAGGACTCTCCATACCTGCTGTTTGTCAAGTGAATGTGAGCTCCTTATCAATTGCACTAGGGATATATATTTTTAGCATTTCGACTAGGAACTGTGTTTTCTCAAGGAAACATTGTTGTAGAAGGTGTTTCCAAAAGTGCTATTGGTGTTCTTTTTCCAGTGCAGTTTCACTATGTGATAAATGGGCTTAGAGGGACTGATTTAGGACACGACCTGATGTGTTTATATAGAAAATTTCAAAAAGACTTCCTTACAAATAAACCTTGGGATAATGACCGATTCATAAATCATTTCCTTTTTTTCTTTTCAGGAGACAGGGTCTTGCTATGTCACTCAGACTGGACTTGAACTCCTGGGCTCAAGCAATCATCCTGCCTCAGCATACTGACTAGCTGGGACTATAGGCACATTCCACCACACCCAGCTATGAATCATTTTTAATGAAAATATACATTGAGAAAACTATGAAACTATTTAAATGATGTAAATTGGAGAAAAATATAACCTCATAAAATATACAAAGAGGAAAATATTATTTTACATTCCAATAGCATATTCAAAGATGTGAGGTAAAGCTTTGAACATGAGATTCAAAAATCAAAGCAGCACTGAAACGTAAAATGCTGTTCTTTTAGCCATTTATTCACCATTGCTCTATGGTGAATAAATGAGTATTGTACTGCTTATAATGAGAAGGATAGCATAGTGGTTGGAGCTTTGAACTTTAACAGACATTAGTTCGAATCCTGGCTAGTCCACTTCTAGTTGTGTGACCTTAGTTTTATTTCTTTAAGCCTTTACTTTTCTTTGTCTGTAAAAGAGCAGTAAAGTCATGGTTGTTAAATGGATATAAAGTCCCTGATCTGCCATTTACTCAATAAATGCTTTCATCATTATATTTTATTATAAAATCATCTCTGTTCCATTGTTCTCCTAAATGGTTCTGAATAAAGAATCATCATTGTTCATGGATTCCATATTCGTGAATGTATATACTTGCTAAAATTTGTAATGCCTAAATCAATATTGATAACATCTTGGCAGTTATTCACAGACATGTAGAGCTCTGAAAAATTTGAATCACGGATGCACATGTTCCCAGCTGAGGTTGAACAAGGCAATGCTGTTTCAGCTCTCATCTTGTAAATAAGTGTCTTTTTTAATGTCTATTTAGTGCCACTTTTTTTTTTTTTTGCATGGTTTTGCTTTGTTGGTGATTTTGCCATTTGAAATAGACCCCAAACATGGTGCTGAAGTGCTGTTTAATGTTCCTAAGCACAAGAACTCTGTGATATGACTTACAGAGGAAATGTGTTAGATAAGCTTTGTTCAGGCACGAGTTATAATGTTGTTGGCCAGGAGTTCAATGTTAATGAATCAACAGCATGTGTGAAATAAGGTGTCTTTAAACAGAAACACATATAAAACAAGGGTATGTATTGATTGATATATGGAAATGTAATCAGAGTTTTCCAGGAACCTAACCCTTTACTTCCCCTAGGAGCAACGTTTCAGAATTCACAAATACAGAGTTTGAGGTGACTTTATAGAACATAACTACTGCATATAACAAGACCTGAATGCATTCCTTTCTAAATGGAAATATAAACACAGAGCTTGAAAATTTAGGTAACATTAAATTCCTCTTTCTTGTACTTCATAAGTAATGAAGTATGAGGAAATCATAAAAGGTGTAAAAGTGGGTTTGGCATTGTGCTACCAATGCTAATTGGAAGATGGCTAGTTTGTGCTCTTGGATCATGTCCTTCTGATTCTATTGTATTTAACAATAATGTGAATTTGGTCCAGAAGAAAGATGCCATTTCTCTTATTCACTACAAAATGATAACATAAGATGAGAAATCAGCTCCAACCTTTGGCTTACAACTAGTATTTCAGAAATGAATAATGGATTATGGATTGCTGTGTTGCAATAATGTCTTGATTGATTGTTTCCTTAATATGTGCTGAGTGCTGACAAAGTGCAAATCTCCCAATCTGCTGTGATGGGACCACTGTTATTAAAGAGTACAATTATGCTTTTGGAGCCTTCATTCATATTCTGATTTTGCTATACTTTTCTTGAAGAAATATAAACAGTTCTCTAACTGACAAAGTACTGAAATATATAGTGAACATTTATTGAGCTATTATTCCAGACACTATGTTAAGGAGCATATATATACACACATATGTATACATGTACATATTCTTATAGCAAATCTATTAATTATGTGTTATTATTGTCCTTATTATCCCAACTTATTGTGAGTTAAGGAATTTGTGTAAAGTGAATGATTGATAAAGCTGGGAAGTCAAACCCTTGGATACTGTACTGGTCTACTGTGCTTTCTGTTCTTTTCACAAGGAATGATAATTTGTTGGTATTTATATATGCATAGACATAAATGCTCATATATTATCTTCTTGTTAAAATGAGACATTTTATCATGGAAAAGATCTATTGAAAGGATAAAACCTTAGGAATTCTATAAATGATTTCAAAATAAAAGACATGAAGTCATGAATCTCAAAAAAATGATGAACATAGTTTACTAAGTTTTTTTGTAGAGAGACAAATAGAGAAAGGTGGATTACTTGAATACATTATAGGTATAGGTTTTACTTTAATAAATACTGTTTTACTTTCAGATTTTCTTCAGTCCTTTTACTTTCCACAATAATAAATAATTTACTAACTTCAATAATGAATATAACTAGAAACCTTAAAAAGTGATAGTGTTTTGATAATGTCTCACACATTGAAGCATGTTTGACAGATAATAGATTAAACTAAAGGTTTTATTACCATCTTAGAGACTGTAAAAGAAGAGTAAAATACACTACACATCAAGGGGATATGAGAAAGTTGCAGGTAATCTCTTTTCAACTTATGAGAGCAATGGGAGTTCAAATGCATGTAAGACACTGAGCCTTACAGAATAAATATGAAACAAAGTAATAATTAGTTTCTCTGATCACTTGAAAATAGGTTATCAACCACAATAAATAACTTACTTTGAAAAAAATAGTTTATGCCTTGAAAGTATTTTTTGAAACCTGTAGCAACAATAACAGGAAGTTAATTTTCTCCCAGAGTTTTTTTAGACACAGGATATGTGTGTTTTCTTATTATCCTTCCTCTGAAAAATCATGAGTTCCCATTAAAATTTTTTATAAAAAGTTTATCCACCCTGTCCCTTTGATTAGCACTATTGCCAGAGGCCCACAAATTAGCAGGTGATGTAAGCCTGCCATGGCATTATAAAAATAAAACTTTCATTGCAAATATGGATTTTCAGTAACTGTCTTAACATTGATTTTAATGGTATCTTATGCCAGAGGTATGATATTCATCACTTAATCTCATTTATACTTACGTGCTTTCACTAAAATAGCGTTTCTACAATCATATATCCTAATAACCAGGTACAAGTCTTTTTAGCTTGAAAAGGAATGGATTTACCTTGTAGGAGGGGCATACACTATTAAATTTTTTTCATATAAAAATATAGTATCTTAAAAAAACACATAATTGAGTATAAGGAATCTGTCTTTCCCTATATAATATTCAACATCTTAACCCATCAATCTCTTCACTTTAAAATAATTCTGTATTTTTTTAGTCTTTTTATTTTTTTCTTTAACTTTCTATTTTTCAAGAATTTAATCATTCCAATTAAATTTCTCTAGCCATGATGCTAAATTCTCTGAATCTGTCTTAAATTCTAAGGTCCCTGAATGTTAACAATATTTTACAGCAATGTCTTTGAAGAGGTCAGAGGCTATTGAGAGAGTTATGCTTTATTACAAGTTCACAATGTGTGTTTCACGTTTGAAGTTCAAAGGACTCATTTGCCTTGGAGCAAATAAGCATTATTCCATTGGTACATTTGGTTTACTGAAATCCCTTAGAAAATAAATGAGCAGTCAAGAATTTTTTTTCATCTCACTGATTAGCAATAAGTGTGCAAAGGAGTGAGAGTGGAGGGGGTAAGGAAAAAGAATCTTAAGAAACAAGAAAGCAGTCTATGAAAATGCAGCTGCTCTACTTGTACATTGCAGAAAATTGGACTGCTAAAAGCAACAATGTCTACAGGTCACCAGGAAACAAATACAGAACTTTATTCATATTGACCTATTGATACCCTAATATAAAGTACATACTTTGCATCAGAAGTTTAAACAAACTCATTCTTTATTTTGGTACTGTAGATTCATTTATTTATTTTTTTTCTATGTGTAATCCTCCCATTCTGACTAGATGAGTGATTTCAGCTTGACAGGGAAATGAAATGTAGTACACATAAAAGCTTCATCAATCATCTTGTCCTATAATTATTTCTTTGGAAACATGATCCACACATTGAAAGTACAGCACCTTTTCCTCCCAACTCATAGACATACTGATACCAATTGCTTTATCACAGCAGTATCCCCAAAGCCTCAAAGTCAGGGACAAAACAAAAAACAAGCCCTCAATCATTGAGCTGCGAATCTTCTACCTTGCGCCCAATAACCCAGGAAGTACCCCACTATCAATGTGCTGGGATGACTAGACTCTGTGGAATCTTCCTTTCATCAAATTAGTTAATGTGCCTTTAAAATAGCATCCTTACTAAAATAAATAACAGAATTAAATTACTAAAGTCACCTCTACCTCTTCCCAAAGTTTAAACATTGTAAATTTATTCCACTTTTATTTGATTTGTTTTTTCTCTTTTGGTTCCTAGAGATTACACTCTGGAGAGTATGCCCTTAAATAACAAGCTCCATAAACCTGATAAAAAAATAGGATAGTTATTTTCAAAAACTTACTGGAGTTTTCATTTTGTTTATTTTATCAAGAAATTCGTTTTGATCCTTACAAACTTTGCTTAAAATATGTCATTGTTCTTCTTGTGGTACAGATGAAATGTCCAAATTCATTAGATGACATACAAGGTTACAAGTGGCCTGTATTCCTGTCTTTTCAAATCTATCTTGTGCCATGTCCACACCTAACACCATTGGGCCAGCCACTTCGATTACTTACATTAAGCCTACACGCATTTCACATAATTTCTCTCTGTCATTTCCTAGCTTCTCCTTCTTCCTCCCCTTTTTTTCCCTGAATGCTCTTCTATATCTTAAGAATCAGTTCAAATTTTAACATATCTTTGAAGCCATCTCTGCCCTGCCACCTTCATGTCATGGCGGCGTGAGACAGAGTTTGCTAAGTATTTCTGAATATTCCCAGAAATCTCTATTTTATTAATATGAATCTAATAAAAATGTAATTGTAATAATTCCCACAAGTTGTAATTATTTGTTTACATGTCAGCCTCCTTGATTAGGTAACAACTCCTCATACATCTATTGATATATGTTTCACAGTGCTTAGAAGAATGTCTGGCTGACAATAGACACTTAAAGCTTCGTAAGACCCCTTCTGTTCTCTCTCTGACTTCCTCTGATATCAATTTTATGATGTCTACAAAATCACCACATCATTTTATTTAATATTTTACAGTAATTATTGGTATAAATGTTTTGAGATGTTCAGTTCCCTGAATACGAATTGCTTGAAAATATCTCGAAACAAAGACATTCATTTACATCTCTGTCCATGTCACCTTCCTGAACATGTAGACTTGATAAGTCATGATTTTTATAAAGAACAATAAACGGCTGTAATGTTAGTTTGTACATTTGAAAGTAGAAAAATACAAGTAAAACTCTTTCTTCTCTGAATCACGAATCAGACTTTTCTATTTGCAGGACACTCGGGACTCTACTCCACCGTTGTTAACATTTTCTTTTTGGTGTAGTAATAGGCAGTATGATTCATCATTCCTTTGACTGTCATTTCCTCATATTAATTTCTATTAGTGTTTGTGTTTGAATAAGAAGGGTGTTTGAAATGCCAACACTTAACCAACACTTCAGCTTACATACAGTTCAAGGGTAAAATTTAGGTTAAGTTGATTAATTGTATTTATGCAAAATCTTATAAAAACTATCTTCGGGTTTTACAGTCACTATTTAAATGCTCACAGGAAAAGGAAGTCTGCGTGTGTTTTCAGGCACAAAAATCATTTGAGTGCAACTTTAGTGAAGAAATTTTGTGATTAAACCAGTATATAATACTGTTTCAAGTAAAGTAATATATAGTAACCAAAGTTTAATGAAGTAATTTCTTCCTGTATCAATATTAACCTGAGTGTGAAGGCATTTCTAAATGCAAATTTTAAAATTATTTTGAGAAAATACAGTATAAGAGCAACTATATAATCCCTGAAGAAGGTACATGCGGAGAATCCATGCTGGTGTCATTGTCACATAATTATTGATTGTTTTGTAATCCTTTAAGGAAATGCACCCCTACTAATACAAAAGTTAACTTATTTGTAACCTAAGAAAGCACAAGCCATTTTAATGACATGGATTTTCAAATTTTAAAAGTTTACAAACATCTGCACCCTAGATTTATTATGGCCTGCTGTATTTTTAGGTCCTTAGTCAGTCTTTTGCAGTACAAGGTAGATTGAGTTACAAAGAAGTATATAGGGAATATGCAGTAGGCCAATTATTCAATGCTATGTAAATGAAATGAGGGTAATACACTCAAGGATCCCAGAGCAAATAAATTATATTTCCAAACAATGCCAATGTCTACTGCAGTCTAACAAAGCCTGTCTTGAGTGGCATCTGTTTTTCGCTAGGGATAAAAAGGAGAATCTTCTCACTCCTAACCTCCAGCTAAGTGAATGAACCCACAGTCCATAAGACCTTGCTCTACCTAAAGCTATATAAGCATTTGCAGCAGCTTCTGGAAAGATGCCACTTCTGTGCTTTATTGGCTGGGGGAGGGGAGGGGTGGCATGTGGGGAGCTACTACCTTTGTCCCAAGGTTCAGCTTGCTGGTGAGCATAGCTGACACCAGTTTCTGTCCCCAATTTTATAGGAAACTAATATAAGGAGGCATTGTGGGAGGCTCCTGTCAGTGCCACCGCACTTGATCTGTAAAGACATGGAAAAATTCAAATTCCAAAGCTGTCAGCTTGCAAACTTTCAGCAAAGAGAGAAGCCTCACTTTAAGAATGTAAACAAGGACAGTGAAGGTCTTGCTATCTAAAGATATCAGCATGCAAGAAGTGCTCTGGCAGCTTGAACACGCTGAGGCAGTGGCAAACCCCAGCGCCCTGTTGTGAGACTGAGCCTACCTTAGAGACTCATGGCACTATCTTCTTCCTGCTAAGTATTTTACCTGTGATTGCAATGGCAGATTCTTCAAAAGAGCGAAACAGAGGTCTGACTCTTTAGAAGCAACAGCAGTCTCTCTGAAAGAAGCAGTTTGGCATTTCCAGGGGAAAGGTCATTTCTTTACACCTCTGAAGAGGATAGATAACAATAATAGAAAGAATATCAGGCATGAAAAAGCCATATTTTCCTAGACCCCTAAAGGAAATCATGACACAGCTGTGAAGCTGGTACTATGAGCCAATGCACTAATTTATCCCACTTGAGTGCATTGACTTTCCTCTTCTGTGAACTGGCATCCCAGCTGGGAAAAGAAATGTTTACTGAGATGTGCTGAATTGTATTTACAGATCTAGTGGCTTCTTCTAAGTTGCAAAGAAGAGGTATCTCTAGTGTTGGTAAGATATGGGGTGGTGTGAAAATCACCCAAATGTACTTGAAAGATAGTACTCTTGTGACCCAAGGAAGGAAAATATTGAGTTAAGTGCGGCACTTTCAGTTCATCCAGCATAAATACCAGTGCCAAGGCAATCACATGGAGGGCCCTTGGGATACTGGGGTGATAAATCAGAACTTGGAAGGAAGCCTCCAAAATTACCCTGATTGCAGTGCCTAAGGAACAACTGATTGAGCCCTGTAGTAGAAACTTTTCCCCATCAGAAAACAGAGAAATATTTTGTCACACATTATCTAAAAGAGCTACATTGTTACAGACATTCCTATTCAATTATTTATATATCCTCTTTCTGGTAAATCTCATCTGATTCTCTCTCCTTTCTAAATGTCACGAGTTTTACTCTCCCACTGGCACTGATGTTAACATTTGAAGGGGGGAAATGTTGTACTTAAGTTTAATAGATTTCATATTTAATAATGTAGTCAATAAAGTCTGTCCACTTAATCAGTCAAAGGCTATTCCACTCTGGACAGTAAATGCCTCCAATGGGCTATGTTGCTTCCATTACATACAACTTACCCATTATTTTAACTCTTAGAAAATATTTTAATATTTCCAGAGCTTTACATGTCTATAAATAAATAAAATGGCACTGCTTTCAAAGAAATGAAATAGCGCCGACATTATACTTCATACACTACCATTAACAAAATCACAGGACAAAGAAAGAAATTCACATTTGTATTGAAGTGGATGATTTCAAGCTCTTGTGGAAAAAAAAAAATATTGTTATAAATTTTTATCTCCTCTCTTTTCTCTTGCAATCCCCATTTTATAAAAGAAGGACTGATGCAAAAGGTAGAACAAAATGAGAATTCCATAACCCAATTGTGGGCTTTAACAGTCTCATTTGTTGTTTGTGTCACATTCAACTTACAGCAATATGCCATCATTAGTCATAGCAATATTATTCTAAACAATACCAGCAGCATGGCTCTGTTACCTTTACATTAGCTTTGTAGTCGTTTAAATAATATTTTCTCAAACTTCAAATACTAATACCTAACAATCTTTGGAGAAAGGGATGGTGCATGTCTAAACATTTCTTTTTCTTATCTTGTGGGTGTTCTATTAACTCAAAAGGAAGCACATGCAAGAAGAATCACTGCAGAAATCTTCAAGTCAGCAAAGCATCTACTCGTGGCATATGTCTATAGTGTGTGGGTGTAGGGTTGTAAAGCATAATATGTCTAGCAATTTTCAGAATTGAGAAAAATACTGTTTTGTTAACTGAGGACATATTTCCCTGTTATAGAGAAACAAAAAGAATTACATTCCCCGCATCATTGCTTATCACAGATTCCCATATTTTTCTGCTGTGTAGACAGCCTGCACCCAAATGCCTGTTAAATTTAAAACTCTGACTTTAATTTGATATGGATAGATGTATTTTACTTTTGGTAGTTTTATAGTAGTGCAATGAAAATTAGTTGTTTATTCTTTATTAACTGTTTTTAAACTATCTGAAATGTAAACTGCTAAGAAAATGAAGTCCCTTTTTTCCTAATATACTGAATTTCAGTTGAGGGTCCCCTTCTCAAAAAGAATGACCCATGACTCATCATTGCTGTGTCTGTCATTCTCAATTAATATGTATGTGCCACTTATTCTGTATATTTTCATTGTAATAAACATCCCAGTAGAAAGAATAGTTATAAGGTAGAACAATTTTTAAAATAACAAAAGAAAAACTAAATATTGAAAAATGTATTCTTTTTTTTTGATATTTGGGAAAATAAAATTTGTGTTTATTTTAGCAGTCCATCACAGGTAAGAAATTCTTATCTGTACAATATTGCATTTGTCTTAACAGTGGAATGTTTGAAAGTCACATTTTCAAATACATAGCATTCTATTTCTTTAAAAAAGTTGATATCTTTTAAATATGTAAATATTTGTACTCAGAGGCTAATTTAAATGTACCATAGTGCTGCAGTAGTGTTAATAAACAAACAAAAGCAAGACATAAATAAAAACTGCTTAGATTTTAATTCTGGATCTCTCCTCTCTGGTAATGAAACTTTTAGAAAGATGCCTAATCTCTCTGAACTTCAGTTTTCTCATCTGTAAAACAATGGAAATAATAGTAACTACCTCAAAATTTGATTTTGAGGATTAATTGAGACAATGCATGAAAAATGCACTTAGTATACTGCCTAGCAAATAATGAATGATCGTTAAGCAAATCCCAGAAAGTCAATTTATAAGTTTCAGTTGTTTAAATAAAACATATGATTAAGCACATTTTGAAACTGAATTGGTATAATACCAATTTTTGTTTGTTTGTTTTGTTTTGTTTTGTTGAGACGGAGTCTCGCTCTGTCACCCAGGCTGGAGTGCGGTGGCGTGATCTCGATCTCCTGACCTCGTGATTTGCCCACCTCTTTCAAGTTACTTCCAAAGTAAACTCTTGAATTATGGCAGCTATAACAGAATTTATATGTAGTAACATTAAGCTGTCAAGTTTTTTGAAAATGCGCCCTTTTCTGTCTTTACAAGTAATTTGAATGAGAAATGTATATAGTCTGTGTAGAATTCAAGGCTATCCTTAAAGTTCGTTGTATCAAATTCATTAGTTTACCACATATTTTTATTTTTATTAAACTTTTCCATTTCTATCCAAGAATAAATTGTGAATAGAAGTTGTGTGGCAGATTGCTTTGTTACGGTGGGAGAAAAGTGAAACAAGAACATGAGAGAAGAAAAGGCGGGAATATATATGTGCACACAATATTTGTCCACTGAGAATCACTTTAAACTGTTCATCACTCTGTGGGGGCAATATATGATGTTGGAGACAAAAATGTAAAACTTGCTCCGCCGTGCGCGGTGACTCACGCCTGTAATCCCAGCACTTTGGGAGGCTGAGGCCGGCGGATCGCGAGGTCGGGAGATTGAGACCATCCTGACTAACACGGTGAAATCCTGTCTCTACTAAAAATACAAAAAATTAGCCTGGAATGGTGGCAGGCGCTTGTGTATCCCCAGCTACTTGGAAGGCTGAGGCAGGAGAATGGCGTGAACTCGGGAAGTGGAGCTTGCAGTGAGCCGAGATCGCGCCACTGCACTCCAGCCTGGTGGACAGGGTGAGATTCAAAAAAAAAAAAAAAAAAAAAAAAAACTTGCTGGGCAAGTGGCATAGTGCTTCACGCCTGTAATCCCAGCACTTTGGGAGGCTGAGGTAGGGGGATCACTTGAGGTCAAGAGTTCAAGACCAGCCTGGTCAACAATGGTGAAACCCCATCTTCACTAAAAATACAAAAATTAGCCGACTGTGTGGCAGGCACCTGTAGTCCCAGCTACTCAGGAAGCTGAGGCAGGAGAATCACTTGAAGCCAGGATACGGAGGTTTCAGTGAGGCCAAATAATGCCACTGCCCTCTAGCCTGAGAGACAGAGGGAGATTCTGTCTCAATAAAATAAAATAATAAAATAAAACAAAACTTGTTCACATGTATATGGATATCATCATTTCACAGTAGAGAGATATATTTCTGACATTTCTGAAATCCAGTAAGTCTTATAAGAAAACACAATTCTTCTCAGACAGTGGTATATTATTACTGGAAAACCAAACACTAACTGTGGATGGTTTTCAAATTGTTTATGTTAATGACCAAAGCAGTTTCTTGTGATGTGGTTTTTTTTGTTTGTTTGTTTGTTTGTTTTGTTTTGTTTTTTGCATTTAACAATTAATAGCACTGAGGGCTGGATTGCTCTTTCAGTTGTGTATTTTGAGCTTTTTATTTTTGAACTCACACAGAAAGAGCAAACTAAAAGACAAATGATCATTTTCTTGTTAGTGGTTATCTCTCAGACCCTAAGGATCCATTGCAAAGTAAGTGTTACTCACGGTTGGTCTTCATTTAAGTTAAAATCCCATTAAACTATTTCCCAGTTTCTACTGAGGCACATATCTAATGATTATTAATGTTCTCTCTGGTGATGTTTATGGATGCAGAAACAGGGAATAATTTGTCTCAATAAGAGAGACTAAGACTGTAGAATGATATTTGGGTATCTAAATATTTAAAATACCTAATTGCTTATCTCTAAGTAATATATCCTCCCTTTAGGGAGGCTGCAGAGTGTGATGTTGAGCTACTGAAAATTACATAATTTAATATTTTCATATGAACAATCAAATGCAAAAGATAAAGCAGAGGTGTGAATGTTTAATGAGAATAGCTTTGAAAAAACTTAAAAATATAGAATGTGTTGAATAATTGACAGTGGAATGAAAAATAATTTGTTAATCCACACTAATGAAAAATATAGCCAAAATGTATTATCAAGGGATGTATGTTAACCTATCATCTTTCTTTGACAACTTGGGTTTTGCTATTACCAAAGAGTAATCCTTTCAAATACCATTTATAACACTCATAATGTAAATTTATGATGTAAATAATTTTGTTGGGGTCAAGTATAGAATCTGATCCTACAAGTGTTATGAACTTTTGAAAAAAATACAGTTTTATCCTTCTTCATTGTTTTCATTTTCCTTTTAAAATCAAGCATAAAAGTCTCCTGTTCTTTTGTAAGTTGATGGGCAAATTAATGTGGATTTCAATTAATTTCATTCTGATTAATTAAAAGCATACTTTATAGCATGTATTCATATAAATATAATTGGCAGATTGCTGAAATATATATTATTTAAATAATAAATTAGCTAAAATTAAAATCTCTCTAAATAGGTTTCCTAGACTGATTTACTGTCATAATATAAGTGATGAAATATAATGAGTGATTCAAATTTCTCTGATATAAAATGACATCTGACAGTTAATACTGGGTTCCTGAAACTGCTGCTAAAATGTAATATGCAGTATAAATTTAGCATGGCTAAATTCAATACTAGTCTATGAAGATAACAGTACAACTGGGCAAATTAGGTAATTTTACCGTGACAAAATACTATAATTAGTTTTATAATCACATTTATTTACATGGTGAATTTCGATAACATTGACTAACTCGTTTTCAAGTCATCATCACATTTTTTATAGAAGATAATATACAATTATAATGAAATACTAGAATCATTTATAATCATTGGTGGTGGTTTTCATATTCTCATAGATGTATTTACACAAATTTACCAATGTACTGTTGCATATTTTAAATAAATATTTGAGGAACATCAACCATGTGCAAGAAAAATATTAAGAACTGTGAGAACAAAAATGTGCTGGGTGTTCTGTGGAATGTGTTCATACTATATATCTGTCATCGTGGGAAGAAAGAACATCACAGACATGAGTTCACAGTAAATAAAAACCAAAGATAAATATTTTACCTGTGAAATTTGCCAGTGAAATAAATTTGCAGTAAAGCACAATGATTAAGAGACATATGACATAAAAGTATGGAAAGAGTAGATTGAATCCTAGTTGGTAAATTGCGTTCACTTGAAGGTGAAGTTGGGAAAAATTAGTTGTATATCAGACTTAGTGAACAGATATTTATTGCATGCTTACCATTTGTCAGACACTCTGCTAGGAACTGTAGTTTTAAAACATGAGAAAAATATGATTATCTTTGAGTACCTTATAGACTAGCATGATAAATATACACTTAAGAACTGTATATAATAAAGTAATATAAGCAAATGTGTTATGCTGTGGGAAAAAAATTATTAATTCATAGGCTTGGCTCAACTGACTATACAATGAAATTGAGATTACATTAAACCACACAATATTTTCATTTATGAGTTTACTCAATGAAAATAACCATACATTCTGTATCTTTTCTCAGTCCGACCTATAATTCTCAGTCATAGTTCAAGACTGCCTATAGTAAGATGTCCTTCATCACGGTTCCTGGTCCCTCACTGCGGGACACTTGAAGAGGTAATTGAAAGGTGACAAAATTAAAGCCGAGTTTAACAATTAACAGTAGTAACAATGAAGAGTTTTAATAGTGTCCTTGGATTAAAAGAAACTTCATCATCATCATCATTGTCAAAACTGGCATTGCTTGAAGGCTTACCAAAGGCTAAATACTACTTGGATTATTTGTTTTATTTTTGCAACCCTTCTAGGAATGAAAATTGAAGCCCTTTTTCTCTTCTCTTTGAAGAGAGGTCAGTCAAATAAATTTCCTAAGGTTTTACATCAGAAGCAAGAGAATCGGGATTTAAACATCGATTTCTTAGATTATAAAGACTGGAATGTTCCCTTTTTAAATTGTCTGGTTTCCCACCTTTACTTTTTGCCCACATGCTGTTCTCTAATAGAAATATTTTGAACAATGATAATATTGATGCAAAAAACCTGAGGACTTATTCTGTGTATCTATATGTTTAATTGTTATAAAAGAACTGTTAAAAATTAGACTGATGTTTTTTGCTAGTCAAGTATGTGTTCATTCCACTTGAATTTGAGAAACTGCATCAACACCACCATGCCAACCCCCAGCACACAAACATATACACATTCCCTGTCACCCTTTTCTTACTTTGTTGACTACTATTTCCTTAGTAGCTGAAAGAGTGGGCTTAGACTAGAGAATCAAAAATATTTGAGGATGGAAGGAAAGAAGAGAAGTGAAGGTGAGAATGGGTCCATAAAAAGCAATCAAAGTCCAGTTCACACATGATACTCTTAAATTCCTCTTCACGCAGAGGAGAAATTGAACATAAAGAATAAGAATAATAAGATAGGGGGCGGAGCAAGATGGCCGAATAGGAACAGCTCCAGTCTCCAACTCCCAGCGCGAGCGACACAGAAGACCGGTGATTTCTGCATTTTCAACTGAGGTACTGGGGTCATCTCACTAGGGAGTGCCGGAAAATCGGTGCTGGTCAGCTGCTGCAGCCTGACCAGCGAGAGCTGAAGCAGGGCGAGGCATCGCCTCACCTGGAAGCGCAAGGGGGAAGGGAATCTCTTTTCCTAGCCAGGGGAACTGAGACACACAACACCTGGATGATCGGGTACTCCCACCCCAATACTGCGCTTTAAGCAAACAGGCACATCAGGAGAATATATCCCACACCTGGCCGGGAGGGT
>NW_016813388.1:734780-740691 GCF_001698545.2 Rhinopithecus bieti
TGGGGCCTATCATGGGGAGGGGGGAGGAGGGAGGGATTGCATTGGGGAGTTATACCTGATATAAATGATGAATTGATGGGTGCTGACGAGTTGATGGGTGCAGCACACCAACATGGCATAAGTATACATATGTAACAAACCTGCACGTTATGCACATGTACCCTAGAACTTAAAGTATAATAAAAAAAAAAAGAATAATAAGATGATCATGATGGTATATCGTAGTTAGTCCTTCTGTTACTTACCGTTTGTTACTTATCACTTTTTGTGACGGTTTTCTAATTCATCCTTCTGAATCAGGATAAGACATACTCTAATCCCTCTGTCCATATGCAGCCAGAGTGGTCTTCTACCATATATGTATGGTACTGTCACTAACAGCTTAATGTTTACATTATTTATATTTGTTGTATGAGAAATATCTTGATCTACCCTTGTGCAAATTTTCAGACCTATTTCCTGGCATGCAGACTAAGTCAAATGTATTTTCTAGCCAATGCTATTTCATTTCCCCTGACAACAATTCTTATTCCCTTTGTCTGAAACATACTCCCCTAATTTCACTGCATAACAAACTTAACCTTCCAGGCATAGGCTGAAATTTATCTCTATGGAATACCTTCTCCAAGCCCCACAGTTAGAATGAGCCACAGTTCCTTTTATACATTCCTCTGGAATATTTGTAAAACTGCATTTTGATTATCTTAACATACCTGTCTACTCCTAAGTAGTAGTAGACCTGTCTTACTACTACTGTAAGGCTTTGAGCTCTTACAGAATTGTTTGAAACAGCACTAGAGACTGAACAGTCTCCATAAAGGACATATGACTAAATTATGAAAGTATATGCCAAATCTGAGGACAGTATCAAAATTAATGATGCTGCTGATATATTGTAGATCTTTGATTTCAATATGGTGAAATATAGCTTTCATTATGTGCTGCAACTATGTTATTGCCAGATTTGGATGAGTATTAGCAAAAGTAATTTATTTTCATCGAGTTAGTGAGTCAATTCATAGGGCAACATAAGATTCCACTTTTTTTTCCCCTCAAGAATTTTCACATGCCCTTTCCAATTTTAATTTTGATGGATAAAGTTGAAATAATTTTACTATATCTGGCTGTTCCTATGTCTTCGGCACACATATAGCAGGGATACAATATTTGGGGAAGCATTAAGCATACAGTAATTCTTTACAAAATCATACAGTCCTGGGAAAAAGAGCATAACAAGTTAAAAGTTTAAAACAGCATGAAGAAATTTTATTAAAATTTAATAAAGGCTTTTTTTTACAATAAATCATTTCCTGTATTTATTCTCTTAAAACATTATTTCATATTTTCATATTATATTCTTCAGTGAGGACAACTGAATGTAAAACTAAAAAATCAATGTGATTTTTAACACAGATATCCCATAGATCAAATTCTGTGGGATTCAACTTGCAACTCTTTGAAATTAAATAGATGTGCTCAAATATATTGGTTAATTAAATCTCCTCTACTTCTCCCTCTAATTATATATATACTCAAAGATTGTGCTCTTCTGAAATCAGAAACATTTTTGAGAAACAATACCTGTAAACTTGGATTGAAATGTCTGAAAGGATGATGGCAATACACACACTAATCAAATATAAGATAGCTCACACCATTTAGCTATGAATGATGATAGGAAGAAGATAGTTTCTCATTTTTAATTTATAAGTCTAAAACTTGAGTTCTAATATCTAACCTCTTAATGTGTATATAGATACATTTTTAAAAGTTATCTTTAAATATTATAAAGCATTCCTTTTCTCCCATTTATCCTGAAATACCTTACTTTGGCAAGAAAAAAAATAGTCAACCTAAGCTGTGTCTAAGTAAGATCTTATTTTTGCTAGCAATATTCATGCGTCAGTCTATTTTGTTATTTTATGTTATAATTGCCTGCTATGAAATGTCACCCTAATATCTATAAAAACATTTAAAATAAAATTAAATTATAGGGGAATGCCATTTTATATATTTAAAATATGCATAAGCTATTTTCTCTCTACTTCATCCTACATTTAAAGTATAAAATCTTAAGCATTCATAGGAGAAGTAATAGTGAATGTCAAACAGTCCAATTTATTTTTAAACATGAGAAATGCATTTCCAAGGACAAGAAACTCTTTACTTACCAAGTCAACCTGTTCCATTGTGGGCTTGATATTCTATTGTGGTTCTGTCTGTTTGAAAGATTTGTCTTTCAATGTGTCAGGTTTTTCTCCTAATCTCCCTGTACAGGTTCTATTTAATGTTATAAATGTGATTACTACACTTCTTCAAGATGATTTTTTAAATATTGAATGATACATGGACAAAACATAGCTCCTCCCACACTCCCACTCCACTCCCCAGCTTCCCAAGCCTTCCCGTTTTCCAGATATACCATATTCCTGGTTGCCACAGGAAATGGGGTACAGATTGCTTTGCTCCAAGTTTTCCTCCTTTGTACACACTACACTCTAGATATGCGTCATTGAAAACTTGGTGCCCAGAATTGAATATAAAACTTTATATATGATCTGGCCAACTTGATTTAGTGACAAGTTGTTGTTGTTGTTGTTGTTGTTGTTGTTGTTTGTTTGATATAGCATCTCACTCTGTTAGCCAGGCTAGAGTGAAGTGGCACAGGTATGACTCACTGAAGTCTGTGTCTCCTGAGCTCAAGTGATCCTCCCACTTCTACCTCCCAAGTAGCTGTGACTACAGGTGTGTGCCACCAGGCCCAGCTGATTTTTGTATTTTTAGTAGGGACAGTATTTCTCCATTAAACTTCTTAATATAGATTCTGGGCATTTCTTAATCTGATGTAAGAGAATATTATCATTTTCAGTAACAATCTAAACTTGCTGGATTGTAATAGATTATGACAAACTCAGCCCAGCAAATCTTAACATCGTATCTACTGAAAAGCTAGGTCAAAGGCATTTTGTATTCACATTTGTCTGTCACTCTAACTCATATTGAACATCACATGTAAGACTGCTATTTTTTGTATTTTTATTGTAGTCACTTAAAGATATTTTTACCCTGATTCTGTCATCTGCCTTATAGATTTTACTTTATACTATGTGCAGATATGATAAACATACATTATGGATCTTTACCAAAGTCAGTCAGTAATTAAAATAAGGCCAGGCTATACTAAAGGCAGGGCAGCACTGTGCCCCCTAGTAAAATTTAGAACTCCTTTCTCTTTATATAGCTATCACACTGTAAAGATTACATTAGAAAACTATGAGAAGTAAAGGAGATGAATGAGGATACACAAGGAAACATTTGGCATAAGATAGGTGCTCAGAAAATATACTTAGCATCATTATTTTGGGCCTAAAACAATACATAATTCTCATTTAACGAGATAAGATGCATTTCAGCTGGGCATCTGAAGGCTTGAAGGCTTCTCTAAATATCAAATCTTCTGTGAAATTGTTAAACTGTTTCAGACTTAAAATTCCATTAATTTTTTTTCTCCATCAGAGTTTTTGAGGTAAGGAGGCAGATAATACATTGTGTGTACAAAAGCAGCAGTGTGTGCGTGTGTGTGTGTGTGAAAGAGAGAGAGAGAGAGAGAGAGAGAAAGAGAGAGAAAGAGATGTAGGAGGGGGAAGGAGGAGGAGATGAGAAGGTATCAGAATTTTGGTATCTTAGGGGAATTGACACTTCATAAATACATGAAATAAAAAAAATAGCTTCAAGCCACTAGCTAACATCTATTGTACCACCTACAGGGTCAGTATCAACATCTTCCCTAAAGGAGCTAGACTTGATTACGAAATTTTTTCAAATATGATGCCAGCGGCATTCAAACAGCAAGATGACTTTGATAATTCAAGTAGCATAATTCAAACACATGGCTCATGAATGAGGGATTACAATACCACAACCCACTGTGTAAAAATCTGGTTACAGAACTCTGTGTGTGTGAAAAATTAATTTCATATTAGATATAGATCCACATGTGTCTTCTAACAAATTATTTGGAATATTCAAGCATATGTTATGCTTGTCTTCTTGCGCACTGTGGTAGGAAACTGTGCATCCTGCTGTTAGGTAAACATCAACATGTGTGGATACTCACTGAGTGCACATGATGCCAGACACACAAAGCATACAAACCACAGGGGTAAAGGGCTGCTTTAAACATTTTTCTTCTTTTCTACAAGAGAGAGTTTGGGCAGTTTCCATTCCAATGTCTATTTCAGTGAAAAGAACTGCACTGTGTATTTTTAAATGTCAACCAAGGAAAAATTCCCACTTACCATAAGAATCACGTTTTACCCTGACTTTTCTATATAATCCCATATGTTTGTCATCTAGATTCTAAAAAGTAATCTTTCTCTAGTTTTACAGCTTACTGCTAACAATTTACAGTTGTTTACAAATGCTGAAGGGTGAAGAGACCCTGAATATCTATTCATACTGGAATGTATAGATTGTTAAAGTCGGCAGTTTGGGAACTGGAATATATACGTGCCTTTTTCCCTAAATACTGTAAACACATGTTATGTGTCAGGCAGCATGCCAGGTCCTGAAGTCCTACCCTTCTCTTGAAAGATGGCCAATTCTAAATGCCTATGTTTTATAAAATGTTGAGTTTGGACTTTAAATTTAGACACTGCTGACCATCAAAACAACTCATCAAGACATTAAATATCTTCATTGCAAACTCGACTATCCATTATGCCATCATATGAATGATAAATGCATTGATAAGTGTCTAGTGTGAATTATCACAATATTTAGTAGTTGATAAAGTTATTCATTAAAATATCGTCATAACTTACTAAAACCAATGGCCAGAGTGGATTATACTTAGTACTATAAATTACAGTGAATAATATCCATCAAGAATAAGAGAGTAAAAAATTTAAAAAAAAATACTCAATTACTGTGTATCTGTCTTTCTCGGCATAAACATAAGATCATAACTACAGATCAGATATTCAGTTACTGCTGATTAAGAATGAAAGTATGGCTTAACAAATAATCTTGCCATAAAAGGAGTAAGGTAAAAAAAATGACAAAACATCATATTTCACATTGTTAATTCAAATCTGATTTATTGACTCTAAATTAAAATACATATCTCTGCTCTTCAACATGTCCAAAAGACCAATGGAACTTATGTTTTAGTAGAATGAATTTGAGGACGTGTCTGTTTATCCAATGTCAGATATCATTTGATTTTTGTTTTTGCTTTGTAGACATGATCTTCATGGGCAATTTTAGGTTAAGTACAGTGTCTGTAGCTTAATTCATAGTCAAAACTAAAAGTGAATCATGAAAAAATATATGATTATGTCAGAGAAATTATTTTTGAAATCAGTAGAGAAAAGAGACTTCTAGAGTTTAAAATGCTTTAAACATCAGCAGGCAAAATACAATCGTACAGTAAAGAAAATTTGATAGATTCACAAATACTATTTTATTAATATGGTGATATTTTTCAATGTCCTAAAGTTACATATATCTTTGGAATATTGTCCAGAAATTCAGACAACTCTCACCACTTGATATTGTATCCCTCTCACATATGGTAAGGGTTTTACAATCCTACTATGAAAATAATACCTATCTCATAGATTTAACTGAGTAGATTAAGTATGACAGTGTATATGAAAGCTCCTGACAAGGTTTGATGTTCAATTAATCTTAACCAAATTGAAAAAAAATGCATTAACTGAAAGACAGAAAAGTCTGTCTTTTAACCATCAAAAAATATATTTATATTTAAAATAATAAAAGAGACCACTGTATGCTATTTTTGAAAATTTAGCTTTCTATTATTTCTAATACTACACATGGTCTTCATGAACAATTTTAGGTCAAGGACAGTGGCCGTAGCCTAATTAGTAGTCAAAACTAAAAGTAA
>NW_016813388.1:741012-752979 GCF_001698545.2 Rhinopithecus bieti
TATATATATATATATATATAATGTGACTACCATTGGATTACTTTCTCTCCTAGAAGCTTTAGTGGGTTTTATTGCTATTATTTTTTAAACCTCAAACTTTCAAAGCTTCCCAAAGTACTTTTAAATTCAAGGAGAATGCTGAGTCATAAGTGGCCAAAGAACAAGAGAATATGAGCTTACATAAGCCTTGGAGTCACCAGCTTCAGTTAAACAGGCTTTTAGGGGTTTCCTCTGGGAAAATGTGCCGGCATTCTGCCCATTCTGAGATTCAGAGATTTGTGAAAGCAATCAGATCATTTTTACTACAGTTTTTCCCTCTAGGCATCTTATAGTTAGTTTTATGTTTAAACCAACACCTCAGTCAAGGAACAACATCTTCATTGGACTGTACCTTTCAAGTACACAATGTTTGATGTTCATAGAGGGAGAAAATATTCTTCAACTCCTTAGAACTTACTTTTTTTCTTTTTTCTTTTCTCTGGTGGGTGGCTCCTGCGAGTTAAAATACCTTATGTGGCACTGTATTCTTTTGAACTCAGTAAAAAATAGGGAACACTTCCTCACTTCAATAACTCCCACCAGCCCTTTCACCTTACTGTGTGCTTAAATTAACTTTTAGCTTGCTAAACACAGAACAAAAATTAGAGAAGACAAAACTTTTAATCTAATACTCTCTTTTCCTTGATCACCATTTGACACCAGTCTTCAATCTAAGAGGTTTTTAAAACCTTCATGAATGTCTTCACAGATAGTGAAAGATACAAAAATAATGACTGAGTTCTAAGGAAGAAAAAAGAAGATGCAAAGCATGAAACAGTGAGATGAGTAAAGGCAATCCAATTTATGAAGAGGCTAAATGTAAGGGTCGTGGGACTATTTTTTTATTATTATTATTTTATTTTATTTACTTATTTATTTTTTTGAGATGGAGTCTCACTCTGTCGCTCAGGCTGGAGTGTAATGGCATGATCTTGGCTCACTGCAACCTCCGCTTCACTGGTTCCAGCGATTCTCCTGCCTCAGCCTCCTGAGCAGCTGGGATTACAGACGCCCACCACCACACCTGGCTAATTTTTGTATTTTTAGTAGAGACAAGGTTTCACCTCGTTGGCCAGGGTAGCCTGGAACTCCTGACCTCAGGTGTTCAGCCTGCCTTGGACTCCCACAGTGCTGGGATTACAGGCATGAGGCACAGTGCCTGGCCGGGACTAATTTTTTAAAAAAAGAAAAGAAAATCTTATATTTGGGCCTTGAACACCTGATTTTATCTTTAATGGAAAATGATGTTGGGTACCATCATGGAGACAGAAAATGAACACTTAAGTTGTAGCATCTTTGGACTTGAAAGTGGACTGTGAAATAGGTGCAAATTATACACTTAAAATAGACAAAGTGTAAGATAACTCTATTTATAAACAAAGGTATCTGCAAAGGAAAATCATTGGGAATTTGAGATTAAGGAGGAATCTTGGTGGGCTTAAAGTATAAAAAGCAGAGATCAGAAGGTAAAGGATGTGGCATAGGACAAGCAAGAACATCAGAAAGACAGCTTCAAGTGTTTTGTAAGGGTTCTTTTCTAATGGGTGGCCACTAACTGGGCAGTGCATCATGACCACAGTAAACAATTAAAGAAATGCATGCATCAATGTGAATAACCTACGATTATGATACATTGTCATTCAGCATAACAAGGAGGAGGTATCACTATAAACAGTAAAGCTCTTATGTGTGAAAGGTATGCTTCTTCTATGGAGTAGACAGTCATTTTGGAAAAACAGCGCTCATTTAAAAAGAGTAGAGAGTCGTGCCTTATTCTTGAGTCAAATAAAAAAATCTATACATATGCACAATTATTAATTATATTTCTTTTATTTTGAATTTCGTCATGTAGAATAGTAGGAATTCCCACTTTCCAAACACTAGTGGAAGCATCTCTAGGGTGGCAGAGAAACAAACAAATACAAATCTTAAGCTAATTTTACAACTGGCTATATAATTGCTTTGGCAGCAGTCATAGACCAGTCTCTACTCTAAAATGTATTCTTATATTGAAAATAGATGGTTAAGGAAAACAATATGCCTAGAATGAGGGAGCCTAGCAGAATAAATATGATTGCTTTCCTTGTAGTCCCCAGTGGTTGGCTGTCACTTTTTTTCTTCTGTGAGATATACATACATACATACACATCACTACAGATGACATGATAGCTTTGGAAAAGAAACTAATGCACTTCCAAATATCAAATAGCAATTTAGAATTAATTATGTGTAAATAGCACAAATATGAAAGAAGCACATTTCCTCATCTTGTTCATGTTAAAAAAAACCTCAACTAAAAGATATCTTTTAGAGCCAAAAAATGGCTCTACTCATTTTATCCAGACCTAGAGACAGGGGGAAAAAAATGAAAGGAAATCTCAAAAACCCTTTTGTAAGACAACACAACAAATGTCTAATTGAATGAAAATCATTAAAATTAAATTTACAATAGGTTGAACAATTCCTAACACTATAAAATTAAAAAGCAGAACAGGAAATGAAATAAGACCTCCTTTAGATATGACTGACATATTTAAATAATTTAAGTTGCTTGGCTTGAAGACAAAAAAAAAAAAAAAAAAAAGCAGTTTATTACAAATGAATGGAAACAAATCCTGGAACCAAAACACAAACAGAAGGAATATAAGCAAATCCAAAAAGTGCTCCAGGGTACAGGACAAGAAAGAAGATGTTTTTATGGAAGGAAGAATAGCTGCAAAGCACTCAACTCAATGCATAGCTGCAGTGAATAGAACAAACAAGAGGCTGGCTGCATTGTGCTATTGAAGTACAAAAGAATAAATCAAAGTAAGTAGAATAATGATAAAACACTGGTTGGATTCATAGTACTTACCATATAACTAGTACTTTGTTAGGAAGCTGTGGTGAGGGCATCACTTTTAATGTCCATGAGACACTAAACACAGCTGCCTAAAAAGCCCCTGGGTACAATCATCCTATGAAGTTCAAGCATAAGACATCATCATTTGTGAACAGCAACAACTTCAAAATAGATGAGAATTGATGACGGATGAGACAAGTGCCTTTCAAATGAGATAGTCTATTCTTAGTAATTGAAAACAGGCAATCATTAGCAGAAAGATTCTGAAACTTCATTGGTTTACAGAAAATAGTAGAAAACAAATAATTACATTTCCGGATAGGAAAATAAGCTTAAATATAAAGAAAAAAAATCTAATTTTATTCAAGTATCTTTCCCAGCCTCTATCAATTAATATTTTCTGGTCTCAATATGAATAATCTTAATTGACTTAAACTATCTCAAGGTCTGATCCCCTTCTAGGTCTATGCACGATAAAGGGCTTCTTAGCTGCAACATGAGAAGAATTAACTCACAGTGTATTTCATTGACACGATATAAATTAAGGTATAGAATGGGCACTAGGATCAAGGAACATATTAGGTTATTTCTTTTAACTTGTCATAATAATTCCAAAAATTAACCAGAGAGCAATTGCTTATTGCTTGAAAATTTCTGATGATATTGAGTATGATGTTGTGGTAACAATTGTAGGTTCTATAGTCACAATTCAAATCCCAACACCAATCCTGTTGTAAGACCTTGGCAAATTACTACACCCTTTATACCTCAATAATCTCCTGTGTAAAAAATGAAAGGTGGTGATACATTTAGAGTTTTCAATGAGAAAATTCAATAATTCATGCAAAGCATTTCAGATATACCTGACAATAATAGGTTGTCAACTAGTAGTAGTTAGACAGCCATCTATCTAATAGCGATCTAATAAATGCAGTTAACTGAACTATTAGTCAAATATTATAACTTACAGTTTTGATTTATGATTTAGGGAAGGTGGTTTTATATTAGTGTGTTAATCCGTTTTCATGCTGCTAATAAAAACATACCCAAGACTGGGCAATTTACAAAAGAAAGAGGTATAACTGGACTCACAGTTTCACGTGGCTGGGGAGGTCTCATAATCATAGCAGAAGGCAAGGAGGAGTAAGTCACTTCTTACATGGATGGCGGCAGGCAAAGAGAGAGCTTGTGTAGGGCAACTCCCACTTTTTAAAACCATCAGATCTTGTGAGATCCATTCATTACTAAGAGAACAGCACAGGAAAGACTTGCCCTCACAATTCAATAATCTCCCACTGGGTCCCCCCCCAACACGTGGGAATTGTGGGAGCTACAAGATGAGATTTGGTTGGGGACACCGAACCAAATCATATCATTCAATAAGGGATATATAATAATATATGATTCTGAAGCATATTACTTGAAGATATTTCACAAACTACAATTGCAAAATCATTTAAAATGGGTTATTGTACAAGGTGTGGGAAAATAATATAAGTTTTCTAGAATTCTATTTCTGAAACTCCAGAATTATTTCCAATGCCTTCTATAAATATCTAATTTGTGTACATTCTTGAATTCATAGTCATAGAAATGGGGCAAAAGAAATAAAATAAGTGGGCATATGGAATTTGGGGAAGGAAATATCTCTAATGTTATAGGGAGGTAGAACAGGAGAACTTTATAGGTTTGTCTAAGATAACCTTAAGCAACGCTTTAAAAATACATGACCTGTTCTTAATTTAGTAGTGACACTATTTTATGTATAAACTATTAAATCTGAGATAACACAATCCTTTCTTTAATTTATGCTTGTGTAAATGTAACTTACTATTGTATTGAATACTTGGGCTAGACAGCCAAGCCGCCAAATTCAAAAACAAGTCATGTTCTATTTTCGTGGAACACTGGTGTCTCAGAAGTTATCTTTGTGGTAATGTCATCATTTGTGAAACTAACATTTATCTCATGTGCCATGGAGAAACTCTGGTTAACATTCTCAAAAACCTAAAAATATTCTACTCTTGTCTAAATTGAAATGCTTGATTGTCATAATGTGCCTTTTATGTCCTTAATGAACTTCTCCTCCATAAATAATATTTATTTGTGATGTCAGAATCGTGCCTCTTCCTCTCCAACACCAGGCAAATGATGCAACAAAACTTTATGCCACAGTTTTGCTACTGCTTTCTCCTTCCAGCTTAACTTAATTGTCCCTCTCTACCTTTCCAAATTTTCTTCCTGCATCAAAACTTGGCTCTGTTTTTCCATTCTTTTTTATTTTGTTGACTTCTTGTTCCTGTACTCTAAATTGATTGTATTTATACTTTAATTCCATTCAATATAGCATATAGTTGCCCTCAAAATGTCATATATGTAAGTATAACTTACCCCCAATCAAACTATCACTTTGATAAATTTAATACAAATTTAATTTTGTATGCCATCAAAACATACTCACAAAGCAGTCACTCAATGGCAATGTGTTTGCTGGTTTAAATCCAAGGTATCAGCAACTACTTTTTTACTATGACACAAGTTAATGGGAAAGAAGCCCCTTTATAGGAGGATGTTTAAAAATATATAAATCTCGTGAAACAAAACTGTCATCCACAAAATACCTCAGTGCATAAGGTCTATCAGTCCACATTATCTTAGTTGAAGATAAATAATACTGACCTCATGAAGTCCTCCACGTTTCTTCCATTTTATGATGTCACAATTCACAAACTCACAACTTCACACTATCTAGAGAATGACTTTCAAAGTCCTTATCATGATATTCAATGCCCTTCAGTGTTTACATAAAATTAAATACTTTTCTCATTTTCTCATCTTTTATTTTCAACACATGCTGCACACATTCAGTCCAACCAGGGTTCTTCACCACCACCTGAAGCCCTGGACAGACTTTGATTTATGCTTTTTCCTCTGCCTAGAAATCCCTTTATATATATCTACATCACCTCTAGGGCTCTGATCAAATGCCACCTGCTCTACAAATGTTCAATTATTTCTAGAGATGAAAATAATAATTTAACTCTTTTGTAAACCTTGAACACAGCTGTAAGTTACATAGAGACTAAGGCTGGGTTTTAACTCATTTTTCATTATGCTTACAGTGTCATAGGTGTGTTGCCAGATGTATAATCAGCACTAATGTGTGTGTGTGCACGTGTGTGCATGTGTGTGTGTGTGCGCATTTGTTTATTTGAAAGAATGTGTCCCAGTTTCAGGTATCCAATGAATCTAGAATACCTCGATCTCCCTTCCTCTAACAAAACAGCCATATTTCATTTGCCAACTGAAGATATTCTAACTCAGCCTTTCCCACATTGTGTTCCATGGACTACCTGTCCCATTAAACACCCCTTGAAATAATGGTTCTAAGCACAACCATTTATTTAATGAGGGAATGCTCCTTTTATGAGAGAGTAATAATATACATTAGTTTATTAAAGGGGTAAAACAAAAGGCCTTCGAGAAAGAAACCTGGGGTTTTTAATATTTGCCTTTGTTACACTATGATGTGGTCACTGTGTTAGGATTTTGTGTTTGCTTATTTGTTGCTGCTGCTTTTCCACAGAACACCTTCTCATTGGACATTGTTTGAGAAGTGCTCACTTTTCTCCTGCACACAACTGCATGCTTACACCTTAGTTTCTTCATTTCTAACCTGCTGTTCCCTTCACCTTGAGCGTTTTTTGTTATTGTTTTGTTTCGTTTTTGTTTTTGTTTTCTTGAGTCCAAGTCTCACTCTGTTGCCCAGGCTTGAGTGCAGCAGCACGATCTTGGCTCACTGAAACCTCTGCCTCCTAGGTTCGAACGATTCTCCTGCCTCAGCCTCCTGAATAGCTGGGACTACAGGCACACACCCCACCCAGCTAATTTTTGTATTTTTAGTAGAGATGGGGTTTCACTATGTTGGCTGGGCTGGGCTTGAACTCATGACCTCATGTGATCCACCTGCCTCCGTCTCCCAAAGTGCTGGGATTACAGGCATGAGCCACCATGCCTGGACACTTTAAGCATTCTTGCTATTAATTTCCCACCTACTGAATTTCTGGTCATTATTTGAGATAGTTCTTGTGATAGTTTGCTAAGAATGATGGTTTCCAGCTGCATCCATGTCCCTACAAGGATCAAACTCATCTTTTTTATTCTGCATTAGTATTCCATGGTGTATATGGTGCGACATTTTTTCTTAATTCCAGTCTGTCCAGATGGACATTTGGTTGATTCCAAGTCTTTGCTATTCATGATAGTCGCCGCAAATAGAGCATACGTTGCATTGTCTTTATAGCAGCATGATTTTATAATCCTTTGATATTATACCAAACAGTAATGGGATGGCTGGGTCATATGACTCTAGTTTAGATCCTTGAGGAATCACCATAACTCGTTTTCCATAATGTTGAACTAGTTTCACCATCCCAACACAGTGTTAAAAGTGTTCTATTTCTCACATCCCTCTCAGCACCTATTGTTTCCTGACTTTTTGAAAACCAAACACCGCATGTTCTCACTCATAGGTGGAACTGAACAATGAGATCACTCTAGAAACAAGAAGGGGTACATCACACACCGGGGCCTATCGTAGGGAGGAAAAGGAGGGTGAGGGAAACACTGTGGGGAAAAAAAAAAAAAAAAAAACCGATGGAGTTATACCTGAGTAAACGACAAGTTGATGTCTCAAGTTGATCGGGTGCAGCACAACCAACATGGCACAAGTATACATATGTAACAAACCTTCAATGTTAGCACATGTACCCTAGAACTAAGTATAATAATAAATGAATTAATAAAAAATAAAAGGAAAAAAAAAGATAGTTCTTAAAATTCATCCACTACTGATTCTTCAACTTGGCCTCTCTCAGAATCCAGTTGTTTCTGTGTATTCCCAAAGCATCTGTAATATAGTAAGCAGCACATTGCTGTTAGAAATTTTAACTTTGTCTCTGATTCTTAATTTGTGTGAGTGTAATGTCCTGCACTCTCCAAGCCATCCAAAGTCTTTGCAGCATTGAAAGAATCTTGTGAGTTAGGATGATTTTTCTGTGGATGTGTGTTGGGAAACTGAGTTGGTGGGGGTAATGTTCATTTTGAAGGAGTAGAAGGTAAATGGAAAAATAGCATAACAAAAGGATTCCAAAGCAAGACGGGCTTTCCCACATTATAATATTTTTATTAGCTAACATACTGAGAGTTGGCCAGATCATAAATGATTCTGTGGACTGCCCAAGTTTACAGCATTTTAAGGTATTCAAATAGAAGACATACCTTTGAAGACGAAGAAAAGGAAAGAAAGGAGATACGTCAAATGAATGTAATTGATTTATGTTTCATCTTCTTTTTCATCTACCAAAACATTACTGCATGAAAGAGAAATTTCTTTATGATAAATTTAGGGAACTACAAAAAAATGACAAGTTACATACTGTGCCTCTCAAATATATTTTTAAGCATTTATATTCTTATATTCTATTACTGCCTATCTCAGTAAGTCTTTACTACTTGAATATTATTTCTGATTTACAAATTCATATCAGCAATAAAATTGATTACAATTTCTCTCTCCTGATAGTATACTTCCTGTACCACAATATATCCTGAATTTTTCCATCCTCTGCCCCTCACTTTTGCTATCTCATTTGCCTAGATGGTACTACTCCCATGATATATTTTTTTCCCGATTAAGCTCCAATCTTCTGATTAGCTCTCCTAGTATTCTCTGATATTCTGTTCAAATCACACAACTTCCATGAGACACTCCTTGATATATCAGCCTAATTCTATCTCAACTTCCACTCTTCTCCCAACTTTTTGCCCTGTTGCAGCATGCAATGAAAACGTATGTGTAGGATCTGTCTCAAGCTCTAGAAAACATGAGTGTAGGAGTTAGGAATTCAATAAATACGTATCTCTAAAATGCCTAGGAAAATATCTATGTGTAGCAGTACATAAGCAATATGCTAGTACATGTATGTTAAATTGAAGAATAAAAGAATATACTTAATTAGCTGGGCTATTCTGTATTAAATGTACTTAGTTTTGAGCAATGATGATATAAAACAACAATTTATATTATATAATATTTTTAAGATTTTGAATTTTTTATGAGAAAGAGAGAAAGAGTTCAAGTAACAATTGGGATTATGCATTTATATTGCCAAACCAGCTAATGTTCCAATTCACTAACTGATGTTACTGAATTCTAAGATGCTTTTAGTTTAATAAAGGCCTTTTAGTCTCCTACTTGGTAAAACTTAATTTCTCCTCTATATTTATTTTGAAACTTATAAGAATAAAAATTGAAATAGAATGGGAGAATTGTAATACCACTGATAGTAAATGGAGATATCTGCTGTGTTCCAAATACATCAGACCCAGAAAGAGCATATACTTCTTCTCATGAAACTGTTTTCTTTATCCAAAAACTAATTTGTATTTAAGGATGTCTCTGTTAGACTTTTCCTCTATTTTTTGCATATGTTTCATGCTCTACCCCATAGGATCCTCTGGTATTTTAATAAAATATCATATCTTTTCTCGTTAGTGAAGTCTCTTCAGCAGGAAACGCTTTAACCATGGATCAATTTTCACACAATGTTTCAATGGAGAACATGAACTCAGGTACAGTAATCACACCTGACCTTCTTGCTGTTTTTGTTCTGTTAATTCATTTGCCTTTGTTAGGCCATTAAACCTATAAAAGGAAATTCTCTGTTTAGCTCTGTTTTTTAAAGGGCAAAGAGGTCACTAAGCTCAATCTCTGATCTGTGTTTTTCAGAGTATAACTGACCAGTTTCCAAAAGGGTTAGCTCACCCTGAGGGGTTGCAAAAAAGGAAGAGAAAATTGGGTGAAAGAAACGCCCCTTCTCTATTTACCTTCCAATCTTCCGCACAAAACAAGCAGAGTTAAAATCAGAAAGGGGGCTGTGAACATGAGTCTAGGCTACATAGGTGTTCCTCAGTGTCTGCAGCTGCAGCTTCTACTGTGAGCTTGCTGGAACTTGATTCTAAGTGGCTTTGAAAAGCCACTGAGGAGTTTGTGTTAGCCAGAGGCCACGAAAGCTGCCATCCACAGCTGAGTGATTCTCTGTTCAAACTGGGCATAAGCCCAATTTGAACAGAGAATCTGTTTTCTTCCTTCCAGTTTGAAAGGGTACATTTCTGTATGTACCCTCATTTGCAGGGGTGAACTGGGAACAATAATGTTCATCTATGAAAGAAATCATAATGCTAATTTTTATAACTAGGTGTCAGTAAACAGCTAAGTAACAGTGTGATACGGATGTGTGTGGGTATCTGAAGAAGCAGGCCTTCTAGCCCCTTCTTTAAAAGAAAGATATTTTTCAAAATTATTTAACATTCAAGAGCTAAATTCTTCAAATTATAAAGTGACACCAAGCTATCTGAATATCCTACAATTCATGCACTCTGAGATACATATACCTTTATGATAGAATTGCCGTGTTTATTTAACACAGTCTTGAGGTAACTGAATACTCCCCAATCTCATTATTTCTTTTAACCTTTCTCTATTGTGCTCGTGCTCTCTCTCTAATAACCCACCAACAAATATAATAACACACACACACACACACACACACACCGTGTATTTCTAGACAATTCATTAAATTATTCCAGAAAATCTTCTAGCAATGCCCTTTTTTTTCTGGATTTGCAATTTTGGCACCGCATCACCAAGTTCACATCCTGGACCATGCCTTCTATTAGTGAATGTCTGGGCAGTCTCCCAATAAAGCTGAGCAGCTTCAGTATCATTAGTGGGATGATGGTATTTCAGTTCCTCTTCCTTTCATTCCTCTTTAGTTTACTATCAGTGCCACTGAGCTTAATGAACCAAAACGCCTGCTTATGCATTAAAAACGGAGACGCGCATTCTGCCCTAGAAAAAAAATTGCTACATTCTATTTTCTACAGCAGATTTTTTTTTTAACAAAGTAGGAAAGGAAACACAAGTATATTTGTATAATGTGGAGATGTTATAAAGGCATTGTGAAATTTTCAAAGAATGAACTAATTTGCAACTATAGAGTGCCCTCATAAATAGCATGCACTTATAACAATAATGAAATCACGAAAATATTATCAGTACTAGCTGCTGCTATACTTAAGCACTAGTTATGTTAGTATTAATACACTACTAATATACACCCAGAAGTGAATATTATGTAAGAATTATGTTATAGAATATTACTGAGATCTTCCATTCATATATTTATTTCACATCATCTCTGGTATTGTAAATAAACTAGACACTAGTTTAGAAGTTAAAGTATACTCATATGGCTAAAGTTACTTAAAAAATCCTGATTGCAAAATGTTAATGTCATTTTTCCACATAACAAGGATATCGAAAAAAGTCTATTATTACAAACCTAAAAGTAATAATATTGCTTTTAAATCAAGGGATGATCATATGTATAATGTGGATGATAAAGGTACATTGTTATACAGGTAGTTTTCTGAAATTTTGTCCCCATATTTTGTAGTTTTTGAAAAGTCACTCTATGATATATCAAATTACTGTGACATGGTTTTACTGAACTCAGCTTGCAAACACCTCTGGCTATTATGCTAATTCATTTTACTCACTTGCATCTCAGTGAGAGTGAAATGGGAAACTGGCTTCTCAAAATTGTCATTCTCATCAACTATATGTTCCCCAAACTTAGCTCTGTTGCACACTCAGAAAATGGACCACCGGCCAGGTCCAGTGGCTCATGCCTACGATAACAGCTCTTTGAGAGGCCGAGCTGGGAGGATCACTTGAACCCAGGAATTCAAGACCAGCCTGGGAAACTTAGTGAGGCCTCATCTCTACACAAAATATTAAAAACAAAAAATAGCTGGGTGTAGTGGCACAAACTTGTAGTCCCAGCTACTTGGGAAGCTGAGATGGGAGGATTGCTTGAGCCTGAGCCTAGGAAGTCAAGGCTACAATGAGCCATGATCACGTCATTGCACTCCAGCCTGGGTGACAGAAGAAAATAAAATATAAATTTAAAAAAAAAAAAAAAAAAAAAAAAAAAAAAAATTTTTTTTTATAAAAAGGAAAA
>NW_016813388.1:753403-799930 GCF_001698545.2 Rhinopithecus bieti
TCACAGAAAAGTGATTTTGAAGAGAAAGATGGGCCTTAGAAGAGGAGGCATATTTAATATCAGCTGAGGCAAAGGGCAGAAAAGGCAGGGTTCAGAAAAAGGAGGCAGAGAACAGAAAAGACAATCTGAAAGTGTCTTGCAATTTTACTTCTTTATTTTAGTAAACAAATTTTTATCTGCCTTTCTCTACCAAGAAATGCACTGCACAGAGCTTGTGAGCTTTCCCAACATTCAGAAACTCTTAAAAGCAGTCAGGGCTCCTCTTTACAGAAGCTGTGATTTTCCTACAATAATTTTCTATAATTGTGCCAAAGAGCTAAAAATAAAAATGACATAAGAAGTTTTGCCACAGTGAGAATCACAAGCTCAATTGTAAGACTGAGTCATCATCTTCAACTTTCAGGAAGATATATCCAGGTTAGGAAATTCACTGTGCTGATTGCCTTCCTCCTGCCTGAGCTGGTTGAGATATAAAGTCTAGGGTATGGTTATCAATAACTGCTAGGAACTCTGGCCATAATTGAGTAGAGAGCTGTAAAGTACTATCGTATTGAGAAAGTAAATGTGGTAAGAACTGTAATAGGCTGAGGTTTATTGAGAAAGTCCTGATTACTGTGCAGACTGAGTACCTCTGATCCGAGGCCAAGGCCGCACAAAAGAGTTATAGAATTTATTGGGTCTTATTTAAACTAAACATATATCTAGCTTTCTCCATTTTATTTCTCTTCATCATGTGGAAGAACATAATTTTTTTGGTTTATCACAAAGCTTCTGTCTGTTTCATTCTTTAAGTCATTCATCACATATCTCAAGGTCACGAGCAAGCATCAGAGGGTAAGTATATATGCTAATTGGTTGCTTCTATGGTTCTTATGCCTATGGGTGCTGGTAAATGAGCTTTTTGTATTTTCAATGAAGTGACTCAAGTGGAGGAGAAACACTTGTGATTTATGTTAATAAGATACATAAAGTACACTGTTCCCCGGAGATCTTGGTTCCCTGCATCCCAAGCTCCTTGTCACTTACTCCATGGTGAAAATGAGAAATTTGCCCTCCAATTGCTACTACCAGGAGAGTAAACACTCTCTGGTTGTAGAATCAAAATGAAACATTCAGCAGTATAGAGTCAAAATACAGAACCTCTCTTTTCTCTTTCTGCCACTGTACTATTGCATTTTGAGAAAGAGGCACAATTCAATAAAGCAAAGTTCACTCCTGCTGAGATGCTTTTTACCTGACTATGTACATCGCTTGTTGGTGAAAAAATAGGAAAATTGTCTCAATTCTGTGAAGCCATGTGGATGCTGAGTTTGGGGATAGCATTTGGATATATTGATATATTGATTTAAATCAAATACATTTCTCTGGGTAACAGCTTCTTGCACTTCTTAACAATTCAATAAACAAAAAGATATGCAAGCAAACACATTTTATTATCTATAGCAATGATGGTCTCTGTTTTGTATTTCTTAGCAGAGCCTGGGTATCTGGGAATATATTAGGTTTGTAAATTATCATGTCACTAATGAAAGATGTTAGATGTTCTCTATATGGAAAAGAAAAAACTCATTCTCTAGGGTTATAATCTTACTTTTCTCTTCCTGCATAGCATCATTATTCTATTGCTCTTGTTCTCTGCCAATAATGACATCTTTCCTAGCTACGCTTTTTAAAATGTCAGGTTTATTGGGTTATGATTTGCATATAGTAAAATTCAACCTTTTAGGAGTAATTCTGAGTTCTGAAAAACACATGCAGTCATGGAACCTGACTAAGACACTCTTAACCTTCTGCTCAGCTTGACTAAACTTTAGACAGACTTCTTCCTAACTGTAGACTTCTAAATTTTTTTTCTTTTGCTTTACTCTGGAAAACTTGCAATTGTAAATTTTTTATCTGCTCTTTTGAAAGGTTACTGATTGTCAGTTTTACAAACGAGGATGGTCTTTCTCAAGGACCTGGAAGCCATCCCTTTGAAATGAACTCATCAAGAAAGATAGCACCCCTATCTCCTAGTCTTAGTGGGAAGGCAAGAGCCGAACTTTGATAAAAAGGCAATTAGCAAACTCAGATGGCCTAATCACATTGACCAATCTCTCACCTAATAGCCTCCAACATTTTTCCATTAGTTTCAGAGCTTAAAAACTCTCCTGCCTTTTGTTTCTACTGATCTCAGTTCCACCTCTCTCACCTATTGCAGTAGCCTTGAATAAAATCTCCCTTGTCTGTTTACCTCTGTCAGTGTAATTTTTCTTTCACAGACCACCACTACAATCAAGTTATAGAACATTTGTATTGCCTCAAAAACTTTCTCTGTGCCCCTTTGTATTTAATGCCTTCCTTCAATCCCAGTTCCTGGCAACCACCGATCTGATTTCTGTCCCTATCACTTTGCCTTTTCCAGAATGTCAAAGAAATAAAATCATGCAGCACGTAGCCTTCTGTGTCTGTTTTTCTTTCTTTTTTTTTTTTTTTTTTTTTTTTTTTTTACTTAGCACAATAGTGTTGAGGTTCAGCCATGTTATTGCCTGTGTCAGTGGTTTCTTTTTACTGCTGCATAGTATTATATTGTATACTACCACTATTTGTTTATCTATTTTTCCAATCCATATCTTGAATATAAATTTGGCTGTCTTTATTGTATCAATACTTGTCTTATTTAAGGTATTACTTATCATATTGTGTTTTCTAAATACATTCTTAATCAAGATTGGACTCACCAAAATGGTTCTTTCTTTTTCCTTTCCATGGCCTCAACTGAAAGGCTTCTTATATAACTAGGCAGATAAATGGATGAACAAACCAACCACCACTTTAGAAAAATTACTAAACCTCCTGTGAAATTTTGGAAAAAATACACGTCTACAAATTGCTTAAAACTAAACAGTAATATAAGATTTGCTGAAATTTTATCCTAGCTGTTTGTTTTAGATAGATGTTATGTCCTAAATACCTACTGAGTCAAAACTGAGATAATTTAGCCAGAAAGTGCATTTAAAAGTAGCTTGGCTTCCAGGGATAAATATGGAAATAATTATACACCAATAGAAGAGTATTAGAGTATGAGATCAGTTTCAAAAAGTATAAATATCATTCCCAACATATGCTTTTTAGAAAACAGCATTTCTGCATGTGGGCTAAATTCATATATTAAGTATATTTTAAATGAGTGAACTTCCTGATTTTATAATTCACTGTATACTCTACATGTATTATATATATTTTTTGTTTTGTTTTATGTTTTGTTTTGGTTTTTGTCTCATCTTTAGAACCCAGCACTGAATGGAATGATTTGAGAGAATGTGAGTCCTGGATATCAGGGCCCTGCACCTTCTGCAACTAGAAAACAGACTCTAAACAGTTTGTGCTGGCATTCCTCTCACTTTTATTCCAATTTGAAGATGGAAATAAATGATGTGGCATATTAAAACTTGAAATATTATAATAAAGTATCAATTAAAGAATATTTTTCCTCACCTCTCGTAATACCCTATGAATCTAACTAGCTAGTTTTTAATAAAAGTGGCCACTGTGAATCTACTTGCATGTGTGTGTGTATACTCCTTATTACATATATGTGTATATATATACACACACATAATGTAAGTAGATATATACATATATAAGTAGTTTACCTTTACAAAATATACTTTAAACCATATAAAATGCACTTTTAATATGTTACAATTAATAGAATGTCCATAATAAGATGTCCATTTTATGAAAATTCAAGCTTTTATACATTACCTAACAATGAAGCTGGAGTGTCCTGACATCGAAAATTTAGCTACACGTGTGCCATTCTTCAATATAGAGCAGTTGTGCAATCATTTCAACATATCACAGCATTTGGGCTTTACTGCATTGTAAAGTGTTTAGAAACCAGAAAAATTATGTTTATCTTATTTTTTAAATATTGGCATAAATGGAAAAAAAATGATAAGACATGGAAGTCCTTTAAAAAAAAAGATATTTTATAAAGGGAAACAATACCAAAACCAGGAAGGCATTAGACTGTGTAAGAAAGTCTTCGGGCTTCTGCTATTTGAATGAATATACATTTGAAAATAATATGCTGGACATATATTATTGAAGATTATATCTAAAATACAAGGTAGAAGCGGGGACTTTAAAAAATACCTTTACCTATTTCATAAGTGTGCAGATAATATGTACACATATATACAAGCACATCTTTGATATCACATATTCATGTCTTTTTAAATTTCTGATTTACATGTTGCTTAAAAATGGAGGATTAACTGTACTTAAATTTTAAGAGTCTTGATTATAATATTAGAAAATCTGTTTAATCATATAGGATCATTTATGACCTATGCCAGCATTCTCCAAAATAAGTTGTAGGGAATATGTGTTCTCGGAATATCATTTATAATCAAATAATTTTACAAGTGAGTGGGTTAAACAAATGTAAATAGATTAATTTATTTTAAGTTTATTAAATGCATGTTTATGTAAATCTGATTGTGAATCACCGGTTGAATCCATTGAGGATGAACCTTCTCAACTTCATTTAGACAAATAAACCATGAAACATATGTCAATAAATTCTGATTTAGGATTGGGATTTGGTCAAACAGAAGAGGTAACTGATGAAGTAAAACAGTATTGTATTACACTGTGAGTCAGAGGGCTGGTCTCCAATCCTGGGTCTGCTGCCATTTTTGTCAGAAGACTTAGATTAGTGGCAAAGAGCATAGCTTCTCTGGGGTTTAATCCAGTACAGCCCTTTATCTGCTAAATGACTGTGCAGGTCATCTCTTGATGCCTTCACTTATTCAACTGTAAATAAGAAGCCATAGGAGATTTTACCTTTAATTTAACTAATACAATCAAGTGTTTTAAAGAAATATGTGATAAATAAGAAGTAGTAGCTAAGTATGAGCTATTTTTTTGTCAGTGGTTTTCAAACTTTGGACTTGGACTTACAATAATCAACCCACACTGAGATGCAGTAAAAACACACATGCACACAATAATATATACAACTAAAATAAAAGTTTAAGTGAAATAATACTTTGCTATGCTATATGACATGCAGTCTAATATAACCTAACATTTTGTTTTCTCTTCTAATTTTTCACACGTTCCCGTTGTTTCCACATGCTATTCCATTCTAACCTAGTTTTTTCTATTCTATACAACCTATTCTATTCTACTTTCTTCCATTCCATTAAAAATTGTCCTCATCCTCAGGTTTCAAGACATTAATTTCACTGTATGACCTGCTGAACATCATTTAAACTCTGTCTTCAGTCCTTCTGTTCAATTGTCTCATAAAATCCATTAGTTATTTCATAAAATTTAAAAACAAAATTCTAATATTCAATTTCAAACTCCATCTCTGACCTGTGGAATGTGGATCTCCTGGTGGTTTTGGCCCCAGAATCTCTCTGTCTCTCTCGTGCATAAGTTTCTGTAGACATCAAATAATCTAGGTTTATTCTAATTCCAAAATTGAAGAAATAAATGACATTTAAAGAGAAGCTCGGCCGGGCGCGGTGGCTTATACCTGTAATCCCAGCGCTTTGAGAGGCCGAGGCAGGCAGATCACGAGGTCAGGAGATCAAGACCATCCTGGCTAACACGGTGAAACCCCGTCTCCACTAAAATACAAAAAACTAGCCGGGCGAGGTGGCAGGCGCCTGTAGTCCCAGCTATACGGGAGGCTGAGGCAGGAGAATGGCGTGAACCCGGGAGGCGGAGCTTGCAGTGAGCCGAGATCACACCACCACACTCCAGCCTGGGCGACAGAGTGAGACTCCGTCTCAATAAAAAAATAAAAGAATAAAATAAAGAGAAGTTCATTGCTTACTTTATTCTTTTTAACGGTTTAATCTGTATTTAATATATGCACCATACACCTACATTCTGACATAAATACACTGCCTGAATTATCTAAACAAAAAAATTAAATTCAAATAATTTTCCTTAACAATTAGAATGATTGCATTATGCTTCCTATTTGTAAATAAGCTTTTAACATTTTCAACTAAAATTATATAAAATTGAAGTATAAGCTAAAATCTAGTCAACCTTGAGATTATATAGCTTATGTGAGCTGCATGTTTTTTTATTTCATGGTCATAAATAAGTGTATCAGGCAATTTAAACAGATATAACATTCTCCTGCTATATCCAGACTTTTAGATACAACAGAGCCAATGATAAGAATAGGTATAACTGAACCTCCATTTCTCCCAGAATTTGGTGAGACACCAAACAATATCTCAGAGCCTCTGATGTTATTATTACATGTGACTATAGAGTATGATAACATTACTTATATTTTACAAACTAATAAATATCCATTGCAAACATCCAAAAGTCTATTTTAAGTTTAAAATATCACGCACTATTAGGATTTGTAAAACGTCTAATATATACATACAATTAAAACTGTACCATAAAATATGAAGTTTTTTGGTTTTTTTTTTTTTTTTTTTTTTTTCAAGGTCTTGCCCTGTTGCCCAGGCTGGAGTGCAGTGGCACAATCTCAGTTCACTACAACCTCTTACTCCCAGGTTCAAGCGATTCTTGTACCTCAGCCTCAGCCTCCCAATTAGCTGGGATTAAAAGCATGCACCGCCATGCCTGACAAATTTTTCTTTTTTTTAGTAGAGACAGGGTTTCACCATGTTGGCCAGGCTGGTCTGAAACTCCTGATCTGCCCGCCTTGGGCTTCCAAAGTGCTGAGATTACAGGCATGAGCCGCCGCGCCCAGCCAGTATTAGGTATCTTATATTAAAAGATTATTTACAGTCAGTATTTTAAAATTAGAATATGCATTTTATAATATGAAATGTTTATGTGAAAATATTTATTTAATTTGATTTGTCAATGTGTACTTCTAACCATAGGTACTTTTCATTAGATTTCCAGTTTATGTGGATAGTAGGTAAAATGGGATCTCACAGTTTTCAATCATCAATGACTGAAATAAATTTCATTCATTATTACTTCAATATAAGCACACTTTTCTAAAAGGGAATAGTAACTTTATATTTTTAGCTTTCCCATGCCTACACCCTTCTCACATATACGTGGATGACTTTCACTCTTCTCAGATGTCTCCAATATCCTGAGATTTTTAGCATCCCAATATTATTCATGACCATGTTCTCTACAGTTGTTCAAATACAAGGTTTTCTGGCCAGATTTCACATTAGTATCTATGTACATGTGCAGAAACTTCTGAAAACTCCACACATCTACATTAATTTCATTAGCAAATGCTTGAGCAGCATTAATTACAAGTACATGCAACTTCCATGGATTTTAAGAGAACTTCCAAGGCAGCTGTATTTTCCTGTCACTCTCACAGTCTGATATTATTTATCACCATTTCATGTGTGGGTTCCACACTCATTCAACAGATATTGATTTACACCTTTTTTGTACTCTACATTTTAGTTGTTTTGTTATATCTTTAGGATCCTTCAGTGAAAGATACTATGGTTGTCACTTATCTGAAAGGCTCATTCCCCCCTCTCTTTGTGTTCCATTCTCTCCACGAACAGCTGCATCACAGCTGTCATGCTGAATGGTAAAGATGTCTTTGGCTGATAAGCCTATGCCTATGGCACACAGAGTGGCTTCAAACAACTAATTAGCAGGAGCTGGGCCACAGCGAGGTTTGGTGCTGTCCATCAAGCCTGCGACCAATGCTGACACCATCAGCAAATCTGTCAAATGCGGCTCTTCCTGTGAATAAAACCAAGCCCACTTGTTTTGTGGTGATGAAAGAATTGGCAGAATGTGTTTAATAAAAAGTTAAAGAAGGTGATGACCAATCTTTATAGAGTGTTAAGTAATTGAAAAAATACTGAACTGGTGGAAAATTTGATAACTGATTTATACACAGGAATTCAACTAAAAATGTCTCCATGAATTTACAATGAAGCAATTCATAAGGCCACTCACATTGCTCAAGTACATTTGTTTAGCCTCAGGAAAACACCACAAATGTATGCTATTTTTAATAATAAGTGACTTACAAAAATAATAGTAATAACAAACCTGCATGTCCTGTACATGTACTCCCGAACTTAAAGTATAATTTAAAAAATAAGCTATGATCATATGTAAAATTGGATATTAACTTTTATATACATATGCAACCATATACCAGATTTACATAATTATAAAATTGTTATGTATAATAATTTCTATAAAAATCAAAATCTATTTGTAGGAATGTATCTGTAAATATGCATATCTGCATTTAGAATTATTTAAAAGTTTTAAAGCTGACTGTTGAACACACATTGAAAAACATTATATAGTCACTGTTCTTAATAACTAAAAATGTGTTTAGCTACTATACTAAGTAAGAATGCAAAGTTTAATAGTCACTGCAGCTTTACATTTTGAACCACGTCTTAGATTGAAGCCAGGAAAAACGTCTGCATTGAGGAGACAAAGAGCCAGTGGAACTTTCCTTAAAATTTGTATGTCCTCTCCTGACATCTGGCCTTCACACAGGATTTAAGTAAAATTCTCATTTTTCTACCAACACACACCAACACATCACTCCTGAACATTCACCTTGTAAACTCCTTCAAGTCTTATTTTGACAATATACTTTTCCTGTGCTATGTTAAATTGCTCTTATGATGTGTTCTTCCTGCATCTTGAATATCTCTTATTTTAGCACTGCTTACACTTTATGGTAACACATTGATATGAGTATACTCCCTTGGACTGTAATATCTGAAACACAAAGAACCATGTTTGTTTATACAAGTGATGTACTTGGCATGCATAACATTGCCTCTGGTATACTTGCTGGATAAATATTTATGGAAGGAAGAAAGGAGGGAGGGAGGAAAGAAAGGAAGAGCGGGAGAGAAAAAAGGAGAGACAGATTAATACATGACTCAAAGACTGGATTCAGCATAATTATGAAAAAAGAGAGGCTGGATAATTTGTTTCCACTCCAAAGAAGTCTCATCTTTGTGTCCGTGAGCAAAAACAGAGGAAGGGATGTCTAGTACCCTATCCATGTTTACTTGATTTAAGGAACATACTGACGGCCCCGTTTACAAAATGAAATCAATTCACATCAGAAAGTAGAGAGATGTAGTATAGAGTTGATCAAATATATCTGTTTTTATATTTGCCTACATCCCTCTTAAAATTAACACAACATTTTCTCAAGCATAAGTTCAATAGTCTGAAATAAACCAACAATCATGTTTCTAGAAAACTGTATTATACATAGGCATTAGTGTATGTAGCATTTCTATACTACTGTAGTATAAGTTCTTTAAATTCTTGGTAATTTCTTACAAATTCACATATGCTTATTCAGCAAGCAATAGGATCTTGTCAAATATTTTAATGAATTTTTTGAAAATATATCTCTATATAACACAAATTTCACATAACAGATCTATATCAAGTTCAAAGATTCCTAAATGCTATTTGGAATTGTAGCCAGAAATTGTCCTGTGATTTGTTGGAAATTATTTTCCATGTCAATCTTACCTAAAATGGCATAAGATCTTTGACTATTCCCAGTTGGGCATGTCAGGGCTTAACTCTAACAATTCTCCAATCCATGACGTATTTTATTTGTCATTTTTCTGAAGTGCAGTTTTGGAACCTTCATGGTAAAAGGGTGAAAAACTTCTTTATCTAGTGAGTGAGCCAAACTGACGCCCAACATGCTTTCTCTAATACTTGTCATATATACAATGTTTCACAGTGACTGAGATGTAAAATATTGCTTATCATTTTTCTTAATTTATTGTACTTTGGAGAGTGATGTTACTAAAAATTTAAATACTTTAATATGTTAGGAGTTATTCCCGAAATATGTATGTATGTAAGTATGTAAATAACATGTACGTGTGTGTATATGTATCATTTACTACCCTTGGGGTTTTCCAAAAAGCTGTCCTTATGAAGAAAGAAAAAACTAGCTTGTGAATTAATTTCGTGTTATTAGTAAATAGCTATAAACTGTACATAACTTTATTACTCTAAAATATAATGTAAAAATCTTCAGAGAATTATTGTAAAATGATTTACCTAATTATTTTAATTTTAAAGCTGATATCAACAGCAACACCTATTCTAAGGACTGGACATATTTATTTGTATACTTGTACATAATTATGTAAATGTACTTGGGTAATATGACTACATAATCATGAAGAACAAGAAAATACAGGTATGTGGTATAATATTCATAATACAGCAATAACAAGAAAATATAGGTGTGTTGTATAATCTTCATACACTAAATCAGATTTAATGCATAAATATTTTTTTAAAAAGAAAATAAAAGACCAAGTAAGACAAAAGCAAAAGTGCTTTACATCTTTCATATTTTAATATTTAAAAGTAGCAGATAATGTTACCATGTTGCTCCTGCTCCATTTGGTATTAAACAATAATGTTCTAGACTGTGTAACAAACTGAGCCCCATTGTCCTCTAGCTATCAGTGTGTCCTTGGTTGGTGATCTAGGCTCAAGATCACCTAGGCACCCATAACTTTATCTTAATGGGGAGGGAAATTAGACTTACCTTGAAGACAATTGTCTTGAATTAGGTAGCAAATGTGAAATACAAGACACATAAAAATAGTTTAATACATTGTAGTTCTCCTCTCATGCACTCCTCTTACTCACCATTTGACATATTTTAATGTTATTAAATATTTCTGTCACATGACACAACTGGCAATTTCATGAAACCGATGGTAATTTAACTTCTACTCATTTAATGAATCCAGCAAAACTTGTGTTATGAATTTACATAAAAGGTCAAAAATATGTTCCTTATCAAAATGGTTTTCTCAATTTTTCTGTGGAGATTTATAGCAGTGGCCCATCCTGGGATATCTTCATCAACCATCTGCACCCATGAATTTCATACTCACGATAACTGCCACATTTCCAAAGCCTAGAGGCTAAAATTCACACTTATTTTAAAACCCTTCCACCAATCTCCCTAACTCTTAGAGCTAAGATTTCCATCTGACATTGATTTTTGGATTTCACCCCTAAAAGGGAGAAGTCTTATCTCAAAAATTCATACACTGAACGCTAAACCATTTTGTAAAATATTATTTAGCTCAAGCATCAAAAACAGTGACAGGGAACAGCTACTCATACTGAGATGCAGTCTTGTGTGAATTCCAATAACTATGAGACATTTTCCTACAGATTGCAGAATATAGACACTGAAAGCTCTGCTTGCATTATACACTGTTTCATGGGAAAAGGGAATGAAATATAATAGAAAAGAAGTGACAATGAAATATGGATCAAAGATGCTTATTAAAGGCAATATGCATTTATGGCATAAAAACAATGTGCACTTTTTTATGGCGGTGCTTCGATTTTAATCTTTGCAATGCTCTGTGTATCCAATGACAAAAGGTATGTCAGGGAGAGAAAACTTAAACATGACAGTTTAAATTCCACACCATTTTTAAAACCTAGTTTAAGAAAGAAATTCAAGTGTAAACTATTTTATTTAACATTTGCTTGGAAACTTTGTGTTTGAAGGTAAAGTCTTTAGATTACTCTGGGATCAGTAATTCTAGGATCTAATTCTAGTGCTATCACTAGCTAGCTCTGAGAGGTAGGGCAAGCTACTCAATGGCTCTTGTCTTCACCTTATGTTTCAGTAATACGTATAGGTAATCTCTGGTCCCCGACAATCAAATAGCCTGTGAGGTTTTTTGTTTGTTTGTTGTTACTTAGATAATATCATGGCATAGTTATCTTTGCAGTTTCTGAAGCCATGTGGCTGTGGCTATCTTCCAGCCCACTCATTCCTGTCTGTGTGCATTTGAGCAAATTATATCACCTCTCAGTGTGTCCTTTTCCCATCTGTAGAATAAGAATAATAATCATACCTACCTAGTGGGATTGCTGTCAGATTTAAATAAGCTATATTTCAACAATTCTAATATAAAAAAATCCCTTGTTTTTGCACATATTAAAACAGGACAAATGTTAAAGAAACCAAAAATAAGCATTTGTCAGAGTTAAATTGGCAGCATTTTACCCTAGCAGTTCATAAAATTGTAACATGTTTATACTCTAGTGGTAGGTTAGAAGAATTATTGTAATGCATATGACGTGCTTAGAATAGCGTCTGGCACAAATTTTTCTCAATAGCTGATATAACATTTCTCTGTAAGTAAGCAATACTTCTTATATCTAAGTTAAGAGTGATAGGTTAATAATAAGCTAATAATAATTAAAAACTTGCTGGTCACATCATTCTTCGGTTTTATTATGTATCTAGCATAAATAGCATAAATTTAAGAATTTCATCCAGATTAGTCAGCATTCATTGACACTGAATATGACTCTATTTAACAGTATAGTTTTCTACAGTTAAATATTTGTGTGTATTAAACAGAACAATCATCTTTCTTTTTACTATATTAAGGTGATTAAAAGGGAGGGGAAATATAAATTGTGAAAAAATAAAAATTAGGGAACACCAGGCTTGGTACAGAATAAAATATAATGAAAAATAACATTGCAGATGCCAATTCTGTAGGTTATAATCACCTTTCATTGTTAATTCTCAAGATTAATTAACACTAGATTAATAACCTTTAAAAAAGTGGTTACTAAAACTACCCATTTTATTATTGGTCTACAGATACTAAGCATTTATACAGAAACCTTGTATCTTATAATGTTTTCTAAAAAACTTGAAAGATGACATCACTTATCTCTTTTCTTCAAGTTTTATTTTATAAGAAATTTCAGATATTGTCTCTCTGAATTTAATTAAAAATGCAAATTAAAGAAATTAAATGTATTATGATCAAAAACTAACCAAGGATAAAATGTGAAGGATGGGAGAATATACAAATAAACTTCTTGAAACAGTCCCTAGCACAGAGTACAAGGTACTATTTAACACAGAAAGATATTTAACTGTAGAAAATTATGCTGTTAAGTATAAGTTGTTAATATCATCATCATTATTTAGTATCACAGATCATCAGGGACGGGTAGGGCCTTCCAGACAACATAGTTCAAAACCATTCAGAGAAAATGGGCCTGGAGCATGATGGTTAAATGAGAATTTATGCAATGAAAGATTTATAGAAATATTTTGCCTTCTTTGTTTATAAATAAACCATAGTAGATTTATTTTCACTGTTCTTTGACAAATGGTCTAATAATATAAATAAACATCATAACTCTAGGAAAATAAATAAATAAATAAATAAAAGAGCAAAATACCAAATTAACCCAAATGGCCCAAGACAAGTAAGTATCACCCTTGGAGGATCCATTTGACAATATCTTATAAAATTATTTAAGTAAAGATTTAATCATGAGTGTCCCTAATGATACAGGAATTGTGTTCAAATGGTACATGGAAAAAATAAATACAAAATGCTGTAGAGAATATAATCACAAGAATNACGTCATTTTTTTTCTTCAAATTCCCTAGACTTTTAGTCAAACCCTGTACAAACTGTCTTCTTGTGTTTTGGACCTTATAAAATATCTAAGGGAGAAAAAAGTACGATTTATAGAAAATTATTTCAATTATATCTCATTTAAATTCTCTACAAAAAATAATGAAATCTTCAATAAATCATCTCACCACCTTTGGTAATCAAAGGGATTTTCTGAGGAAGATGGTTTCTGAGGAGTATGGTTAACTCAATAAACACAAACATAAAATGTGATAAAACTAAATATAATTCTTAGAAATCTGAAATCCACTTGGATCTTAATGACTTTCACAACATCCTGGGTAGGGTTTTGTACTATTTATATTAATCTTCACTTATGAAAAAGAAATTTCTCTGCCATCCAATTAGAACTATTGTGTTATTGTTGGTAATTAATGGGAACAATTTTATTGTCTTAGATAGTTGAAATGTACACAGTGAAGAGGAAAATCAAAGGGTTAAAACTATGGTTCTTCTCTCAATGTTCAAGTGATATAGGCTGTGGACAAAAAAAGAAAGAAAATACAAAAAGTGTGTATACTGAAGTTTAGAAACACATTTCTAAGTATTCAGACCCACACAAAGTAAAAGAAATAGAATAAAAATATGCGAAGGAAAATTAGGGGATAGAGCTGTTCAAAATATTATTCAATCCTCTTTCAACCTCTACTAATGTTTTATCCAAAAAGAAGTTGCTTTCTATATTAAGTATCTATTAATCAAAGCAGTTTCTTCAATATACATTACCAGTGGGATTTTGAAAATAATAGATTCCTTTAGATGGTAAAAGCAATAATTATTACAATTTTTTTTTTTACTAAAAAGATTAAGAAAAGGTTTTAAGGGAATGGGGGGGACCTACGTTCTGTAAGAAAACAGAATACACACACAGGCACACACACATACGCACACACAGGCAAACATACATACACACACACATACATTACCTCTCTTTCTACAATCTATATGTTACAGCTGTAAAAAAAATACGTGAAACAGTATGTATGTTTTAATATTCATTAATTATTAAAACATAATTCTTTAAAAATGGGACTCTTCTTCCATTTCACAACAATGCAAAATAGTTAACACGACTGAACTCTACACTTAAAATGGTTCAGATAGTAAACTCTATGTCATGTGTTTTTTACCACTACTTGAAAAAAATACATGAAAGATAATAGATTTCTATACCCAGCCATAGTGGAATAATTGGCACTAGAAATGCCCTTCCAACATAAAAGAAAAGATAAAACAACTATGGATCTTCTACCTTTTAATGTGGATGAACTAACTTTTTTAAAAAAAGAAAGTAATGGCTTTTAAGTTCAAAAACACAGGGAAATAAAAGATCAAACTGACAAAATGTAATAAAAAAAAAAAGGAAAAGCTTCATTAAAATTCAAATTTAACCGGTCATATTAAGCAGCAATGTCTTTCTCATTTTCCTGAGTATGGGAGATGAATCGAATCAACCTTTCAAAATAGGTGTGCTTTTCTTTTAGTTCAATTAATAAATACGAATCAATCCAGAACATCTAGCTTTGAAAAGAAGTTGCTCATTACTTTCTTTAATAGGTAAAAATCAGTACTTTTCATTCCATGTTACTAACATTATGTTTAAGAGTTGGACTATTACTCAACAGAAAAATTATATATATTCCTGGATTTTGTTCTAAAATTATTTACTTAAAATTATTTTCAAAAGCATTAGTATAAAAACGTGACCACAGAAGAAGTGGGCAAAGAAAATAATACTAGTTAAGATAGAGTATTTAAAATTATGAAGAAAATGAAAATTTATCAGTAGTAACATGGTCTCTATAGATATATGGCATACCTCGTAATGGCTTTCTTCATTCTCCTGAATGTGGAAACCCGCGGAGCTGGGACATTTCTGAGGAGTGACAGGAATATTGTCACTTTTGCTGTGTGAGTTACACTGAAAGAGATTACCAAATAATTGTGACAAACTACTCCACATTTAGAGTGTCCATTGAGAGACATGGCTGTTTGCTATGAGCCTAATAATGGAATACCACTTGAGCTAACAAGGGTCCACACCCAGAGATACATTCATTAAGATTGAGTCTTTACCACAAAGACTTTTTAATTGTCCCCAGATAAACAAATTGTTAAAATGTTTTTACTAAAACTAGAGAAATATAAGATTCAGTAATTTTACTTTTACCTTTTTTAGGCAATATTTATTACATTTATGACTTTAGCTACATATAAGTAGCTAAAGCTTATATGGTGCTATTTGGGTGAGATATTATTTAAGAGTTTGATACATATTACACACATATTAGCCTGTGACATAGATATTATTAACTACCTCCATTTACAGAAGAGGAGACTGAAGCATAATTCCTCCCCCCATAAAGTTATGCTGTTGCCTAGCCTTTCTGGAACCATTCCCCATATCCTTATCTACCACATGAACTACCTTTTAAGTGATACATTTGAAATAGATAAAACTGAAAAAGCAGAAGTTTAGGATCTTAAAATACTAATTGACTTATTTCTGTAGTAAATAGACAGCACTTTTAAAAAACAGGTTATCTAAAATAATTTACCTGGAAATTGATATGAGTTATAGAACATAAGATATTACATTATGGCTTGGCCTTTCTCTGTGAACATATTAAAATGACAGTTTTCCATATTCCTCACACAAGTTTTTCATGTGAAAAGAAGACATTTTCCACTTCCTGTATTCTTACTTCTTTTCTAAATCTTTAATTAGACTCAAGGAAAGCAATATTTGTAAGTATTGCTGTTTGGCCATTTATTAAACATAACTTTGTAGGTTTTAAGGTTTCTACTTTGACAAAATATATTGTTGTGCCTCCAGAAAAGGTTCATCATTATATATAACCTTTCTTCTTAAATAAAACTATAATATATGCATAGATTTCATGACATTATGAGCAAAAAGACTATTCTTTTCAAAACTAGTATGCCATGTTTCCTATTCATCGATTAAATGCTACCTTTACTAGCTCAAAGAAAATCTGTTAGAAAAATACTGTTAGACATTTTAAAAGCAAATGTTTTAGAATTTTAATATATTGTGTTCACTCTATTTTCATTTCAAAACCATCATTTTATATATAGTTAAATATATGTTAAAGCACTGTCATTACATTTTGAAGATATCAATTATCTCATTTATTTTTATTTGTTTAAAATAAATAGCTATGTGGCAATGAAGAAGGCATAACTTTAAATTCATATACCCATCACTATAAGCCTTTTAGCATGAAAAATTATTTTGTATCTGTTCTCTCTCTACAATTTAATTTTAATCCTATTCAAAACTTACCTCCTCTAGCAACTCTCTTCATACGTCATTCAACAAATGTTGACTGCCATTTTAACCTGTTTTTAAGTAACTTTCATGTGTAATTTGTAAAATGTTCCCTTGCAATATTAATTATTTGAATGTTCTTAAGTTTGTCTGAACAAATTCACTGTTAGCAACAAAGGCCTTTCCTCTCCACAGCAGCTTTTTTGGCATTCAAAATAAAAAAAAAGAGCATAGACCTTAAAACAGTTATTTTCATCTGTGATGTCCATAGACATTTTAATCATTCAATTCCTATCCCTAGCCTCTCATTCTATTCTGTTTCTTTGTTTGATAATCAGACATTTACTGAGTGCATGTTATGTGTCAAGATTGTACTGGATCATCAAAATATGGCATTTAATATCTGTAATACTCTCACATTAGCCCTGAAACAATACATGAAAATAAATAACCGCCATGATGCGTAAACATGCCACCTGCAGACTGCTAAGGGACAGAGAAGGCATGCATAGACTCCCAGGTTAGACACATGAATAGAGAGTCTTAAGAGATGGACTGATGAGGGAATCATGGTTAGCACACATTTGAGACAGAAGGAACTGCATATGCAAAGGCCAGAAAACACGAATTCTCATGAGCCATGAGTAATTTGATAGCAGTTCAAACATGAAGAATGTAAGGATTGATTTCAGAAGAAATAGAACCTATCAGTGCATTAAATTCAATAGTACAACATATAACAAGATGTTGTAGAATTGGACTTAATATAAAGGCCAACAGTGCCAAGAGTGAGCTTTAAAGGTCATTCTTTTTCTTCCAACTTTTCCAAGAAAATATGCAACATAACAAAATGAGTGCATTTACAATATCATTGTGATGCCCAGTTAAGTCCTTCCATCCCTAAAAGATCTCACCCCTAAGCCTCTCCTGTGTTTCATTCTGGAGCAGCTCTTGTTTTTGGAACAGTGAATGGCATCAAAGGAAAATTTTAACTTACTTTTCTTTCCTTACTTTTAAAATTGAGTCTTATGAGGTAAATTTCCTCTGCAAATTATAAATATATAACTCAGAGCAAAATAAAAAAGTAACACCGTAAACAATATTTTGAGATTAACTATTATAAATAGCCAAACTTTTAAGAAAAAAAATTCTTATGGGAAAAAAATTAATCACTATGAATCCTTCCTAACAAATTTCTACTTCTGGAAGAGTTGCAGCATTTTCTAAAAATAATATTTATTTTAGAAGTCTCGGCTGGGTGCAATGGCTCACATCTGTAATCCTAGCACTTTGGGAGGTTGAGGTGGGAGGTGGGCGGATCACCTGTGGTCAGGAGTTTGAGACCAGCCTGGTCAACATGGCAAAACTCCGTCTAATGAAAATATAAAAATTAACCGGGTGTGGTGGTGCATGCCTGTAATCCTAGCTACTTAGGAGTACGAGGCACGAGAATAGCTTGAACTCAGGAGGTTGAGGTTGCAGTGAGCCGAGATTACACCACTGCACTCCAGCCTGGGCGACAGAACGAGACTCTGTTTCAAAAAAAAAAAAAAAAAAAAAAAACCTCTCAAGGTTCATCCAACCAAACAATTTTACTGTTTGCCAAATTTAATATAAATGACTGCATATTGAATTATGGGTAAGATTGATTTGCTAAATCAGATTTATATTGGGGGGTACATATGTAAATCAAACTTGAGAAGTCTAAAGTTCAATAATAACAATCATATTCAATGAAAATCACTGAAAATACATTTGTTTTATACTTTAAACCAGTTCTTTATTTTTCATCACCTATAACTGAAAGTCTGTATTATAATATGTGGATAAATCTTGCCACTCCAAAACATCCACTGTAGTTCCTGGGAAAATTACCATTCACTACCTATAGAAATACTGGCTCAAAGTTTTCACATAATCAGGTATTTTTACTCTTTCATTTTGATACAAATTTTCAAAAAAGAACTTCTAGCCATATTAAGAGAAAATAATCAACAGTAGCAAAACAACAAAGTTTTGTGAAAGATTTTTTTATGAAAACACAGCTGTTTTCTTTGCTAAAAGAGGGTTCTTTACATTTTCCACTCAACTGTAATGCAGTAGCAATGTTTAATATTATTTATTATTCTATTACTACTCCTACCTTCTTACAAAATCAAAGTTGTTTACTAAAAATTAATAGCACTTTCATAAAAGTTTTGCAGTCATTATAGAGGCAATAGTTTTGTACTTTTGTGCTATAGGTTTCATTAAATAACAATTCCATTTATTTAAAATCTCCCACTGAAAATGTTATTCCTACCCATTTTAATAAACTAAGGAATCTTTTCATGAAGAATTCTAAAACAGAATATTTGTTTAATAATTCAAAAGAAATTCATATTTGCAGAAATGAATCTACTTTAAATAATAGTCTAAACTTAGTGTCTTCAACTTCTCTCTATCCATATTTTTAGAGATCCGCATGTATTAGGTTTCAAGCATGCCCATTCCACTGAAATGGCCCTACTACAATCACCTATGATTTACACATTATTAATTCAAATGGCAATTCTCAGTTCTTATCTAATGCAACACAGCTGAGTACTACCTCTTGTTTCATTTATGTACTGGCCTTCAAGGATGGTATACACTCATGGCTTTCTTCTGCTCTTTCTCTGGAATCATGTAACTGTTTGTGCTGTTGTCAAAATTGAAAGGACTACAGAGGATGAAACTGAGTACTTCCTCAGAAAGTGTTTTCTTCAGTGGAGTCAGTTTAGCAAATATATCCATATTGAACAGGTTCTGATTCCAAAATATTTTCTCAGACACAGGAACAATCCATAAGAAGATAAGAAAAGAGCTCTTAGAACACCTCCAATCATTCTTTCATCAAAGCACGTATCTTTATACTTATATCTAGAAACTAATAAAATTTATATTTTAAGAGACTTACAGCACAGATTCTTATTCTTTCTGAAAATTTGTTCTAATCATTTAGTATCCTGAAATTTATTCTGGCCCAAATAAGGAAATCTTGAGCCTATACCCACAGCCTTTTCTTTAATGTTTTCTATGTACCTTCTTTTTTTGCTTATTTTTGTTATCTTTAAACATAACTAGAAAATTGAGCTAAAATGCTCATCAAACTTTATTGAACAAATCAGTGTTCAGCTGCAGTGACACATATTTTGATTTAAAATGAAACTGTCATATGACAAATTTTAAAACTGAATGTTATATAAATGCCTAATCAAATCATAGAAATGTAGATGGCTATAATACATATTAATTTCTAAGTAGGGATTGCTTATGTGAAATAAGAAAAATAGGCAGACCATAAAAGGATATGAAGGAAATGTTAACTGTATCTATAGTATCTAGAGAGAGAGGTTCTGTTTTTTAAAATTTTTTGGTTTTTTTTTTTTTTTTGCCTCCTTCTTCTTTAAAAAAAAAACATTTTTTCTTTAAAAAACTTTTGAGAAAGAAATTCAATTGACCAAATAAGGTAGCATTTTACACAACAAATAAATTATTTCAGTTTCAAGCACCAAACAGGAAGTTAATCCCATTTACAATAGTTATACAAAAAAAGTTCCTTATGGAATATATTTTTAACCAAGGAGTTGAAAGATCTTTACAAGAAAACTTACCAACACTGATTTAAAAAAAGTCATAAATTGACAAGTGGGAAAAAACATCCCATGTTTGTCTAGGATTGAAGAATTAATATTGTTTCAAATGACTATGGCTTGCCCAAAAGGCAACTATGGATTTCAGTGCCCAATCCCCTATTCAAAAAAAAATGCCAACATCCCTTTTTCACAGAATTACGAAAAAAAATATCCTTTTTTAAAGACCACCTGTTGGAAAATCATATAGAACCAAAAAAACAGCCTGAGTAGTCAAAAGCAAATTCCCAAGGGGAAAAAAAAAAAAAAAAAAAAAAAAACCGGAAGTTCCTCATACTACTAGACCTTTAAATTATTTTTACCTATTAAGGCTATCATTTTTAAAAAAACACACACACACACACAAATTTTTAAATTATATATTATTCTCAATTTTTAAAACCAAAAAAAATTGATTTATTCTTTAAGCAGCAAGAATGATCCACAAAATTAAAGTATGAAGTCACTTTATAAAGCTATGTTTAAATTTCTTGGAAAGTACCTTGGAGATAAGCTCAAGAAACCTTAGTCCATATTAAAAAACAAACCATTCCATTAAAACATTCTATGAAAACAAAACAGTTGGCTATTTATATATTCTCCGCCAGGCATTTCCCAGTTAAGCGGGTATTAGGTTATATTAAATTTTCTCTTCTTAACTGGAATGTCAGAATGGTTCTTTACGCCCAACGGGGGTTTGCAGGTAGACTTCTTGGTCTGTAAGCACCACCGAATCCAGGGGATTCATTGTCTTAAAATTAGGTTTAGTATTTGTGTTTCATCTTGCTTGCATTTTTTATTGTTTAATTTTCTAATTTTAAGTGTTTCCTTCTTTTGGGGAAATTTTATAAAAATGGTTTATTGTAAAAATTTTTTGGTCTACAATGGGGATTTAGCAAGGAGTTTACATCTGGAATTTTTAGTCATTCTAAAAACAATTAAAATTTAATAGAGTGCGCTTAACTGTATGCTGAGGTTGAGGTTTGGCTATGAAGGTAACATTTTTGAAATTGACAAGGGGGCATCTTGTAAAGAAAAAAATAAAATTGTGACATTAGATGATTAAAAAAAAAAAAAAAAACTGGGAGACCCAGAAATAACATTAAAATTTAATTATGTGGATGAGGGTCGCCCTGTCGCCCAGTGGAGGTCAGTGGCGCATCCTTCAGCTCACCGCAGGCTCCGGCCTCCCGGGTTTCGCATTCTCCTGCTCAGCCTCCGAGTAGCTGGGACTACAGGCGCCCGCCCACCCACACCTGGCTATTTTTTTTGTAATTTTTGTCGTGACGGGGTTTCCACCGGTTAGCAGGATTGGTCTCGAATCTCCTGACCTCTGATCGGCCCACCCTCGGGGCCTTCCCAAAGTTTGCTGGTTACAGGCGTGAGGCCACCACGCCAAAGGCGGGTATTTTTTTATTTTCTTTTTGTGTTCCTGAGTCCAGACACCTGACAATGGAAATACACATAGGAAAACAATTCGCAAAAATAATTTGTTATTTAACAAAATTGATAGATCTGGTTAAACATCTGTTTCATCCAGCTCAAAAGGTTAATGGTTTTGAAAGTGCTTTATAAACTGTAAATGTTGAAATTATGCATCTTCAGAAATAAAGATGCCACATGCATGTAAGGTTTCTTCTGATTTGTCTCAGTCATTCTCCTTTTTGGAAGAAATGTTTTTCCAAAGTTCAGTGAGGAACATGCTAGCTTTTCCTTTTCCTATGGCACTATAGCTTATAGGTCTTTCTCTACTTAATTGAAATACGGTTTTCCCTCTTTTATTTCAAGAGGGTACAGTGATTTGTATTTACCTAGTTGTTTTTGGCTTTACCTTCTAGAAATTATTATTTATTTTTGCCCTTTATTTTGTCCACAACAAATAACTTTATTGCAAAATTAACGTTCCCAAGACCTACAATTTGTATACAAATGCTAACACAAAAATAAGGTACATAAGTACCATAGATTGAGAGTACCCATATTAGGAACATTAAACAAAGCATTTGGCTTAGACATCATGCTTTCTTCCTCCAACTGAACCCTTGGCAGTTCATGACAAGCAGTAACTTTGTCACAGTAATATATTAACTAACAAGGTAAACTTGAATTTATCCACTGCATAAATAAGCTTATGTTCAACTTCAGGAGCCTGACACATGTTCCTACGCAGTGGATTTTGCAAAGTTCACCTTTCCAGTTCTTCTAGGGGCAGCAGACCTCCTTCAACCCCACTGCAAGTTGACTGGCATCCCTTCAATCCTCTCTTGACCCTACAGATAACGCTCATCAATTCCTCTATGTAAGTCCTCTTCTATCCTCACAATCCCCATTCCAGATCTTTCCACTGAGAGACATCCTTTTTTCTTCCTTCTTGATGTCTTAAAGGTGGGAGAAGTCCTCTCTTCTCCCTCAAAGGCACTTCCTCTCTCCTTTGTCCCAACAAGCCGTTTCATTTTTAACCAGGTTTGCAGAGTCTAGCCAGATGGAGGTAGTCACTACTGCTCAATGAACAGTGAGAAGCTGACTGTTGCACAGGGGATTTATAAGAAAACAAAAGCTGATTTTAAATCGTCTTCTGGAACAGGTCATTAAATAGACCAGTTGACTTCCCTCAGTTATAGTTCCACGTGATCAAGTGAAATTAATAGATAAGATATATTTCTTATTGTGCACTTAGTTGTTGCAAGTGGGCCACTTGTAAAGTGTTTGTATAATATTTACCTCAATTCGCTGCCTTATGGTACAATAAATGGAACCAATATGTTCCAAAACAGTTAAGATATAAGAGTGCGTTATGTGTAAAAAAAACCTTAACAAATCTAAGTAAAAAGAGGATTGGGGAAAAAAAGCGAAGGATGTTGAACTCTGAAGTAATTCAGTAAGTGGATTAAGCTTATGTACCAGATAAAACACTTTTTTTCTTTGTTTAGAAATTCTCCTTTTATATGCTATTCCAAGATTTAATGGTCTCTATCATAGGCTGGCTGACATTTTTCAAACAATTTTAACAATTTAATAAAATGTTTAGGTGCCATGTACCGTAACCAAAAAATAGCTTTATCCTAGCATTTTATTGCGTAAGTGGTATTTCAAAGAAATCTTTTGCCATAAATATCTTGGTTACTATAAAGTTTTAGCAACTCTGTGCATTGTCCATTTCCTGAGAATGCGTGTTCCATTGAGTTTCTGTCTATGTGTGACTTTCAAGGCTTTCTTAAGAAACTTTTGACAAATGCAGAAATAAAAGAGATAGAGATAGCGATAGAGTTATATTCCCAAAATAAATAATCATTTAGCTTTGGAGAAAGCTCTACTAGGCTGAATTTTTTCTCCTTTTCTCAGCAAACAATTTAATGAAAGTGAAGAGAAAGGCAAACATAGTTTTTTGTATTCTTATAGAATTTTTGGTAATGTAATCAAGAATTAAGCGATAGAACTCGATGTCAAACTTATTCAGCAGGTTCCCTCTAAATGTGCAGTAACAGAACTGACCATTAAATGTGCCAGAGTATTCAAGGCAGATGTGCTAGGTTGCTGGGCATGGGGGTGTGAACACAATTCTGCTAAGTGAATAAATAATGGGAATAAGACCATGTATTTTCCCACATCTGGCTGTAAATTCCTTCATAAGTAATTACTATACTTCTAACCTCTCTAACTTAATAGAGATAAACTGGATGCATTTTCAAGTCATTACTAACCAAGGAGGAACAAAACAAAACCACTTTTATGAGAATCACAAATCGTAGCTGCTTCTGTGCACATTATGTCACTTTTTCTTTAAATGGTTCATGGATGTTATATGAGTTTTATGCAATTCTTTTAACCCAGTTGCTATGAGCATGCATTGAAATAAAATTTCCTTAGAAAGTATACTTCAAACGCTAATGGTCTACACATTACAATTTTTCCATTAGTTCCCTCCTTGTATTATTACCTTACTGTAAAGCCATTTCACAAGAGCAATAATGCATTGAAAGGCTTTAAATTACAGGATTACATGTTATATTGCTTGAGCAAAGCTCTATTAGTCAGCTTTGCACATTGCAACTTAATTCTATATTTTAAATAAGTGGATGCAAGCAATGCAGGACTTTGGAACTTCCCAGACCCCTGAAAAGAAATGAAAATAAGCCGGGCGCGGTGGCTCAAGCCTGTAATCCCAGCACTCTGGGAGGCCGAGACGGGTGGATCACGAGGTCAGGAGATCAAGACCATCCTGGCTAACATGGTGAAACCCCATCTCTACTAAAAAATACAAAAAACTAGCCGGGCGTGGTGGTGGCGCCTGTAGTCCCAGCTACTCGGGAGGCTGAGGCAGGAGAATGGCGTAAACCCGGGAGGCGGAGCTTGCAGTGAGCTGAGATCCGGCCACTGCACTCCAGCCTGGGCGACAGAGCGAGACTCCGTCTCAAAAAAAACAACAAAAAAAAAAAAAAAAAAAAAAAAAAAAAAAAAAAAAAAAAAAAAAAAAAAAAGAATGAAAATAAATACTTCTGTTCAAACGTATTCCAAGGAATACAACAACAGACAATTTTGGGTGCCACGGTTAACCAGGATTATGTTTAAGACCATTGTTCTGCAGTTCATTTCAATTTATTTCATTATTTACTGTGATAAAATCCCTGGGATTTTCCCCATATGATTATCATTTAACCATATTTATACCTTGAAGAAAAACTAAAATGGAAATTTCTGCAACACAGGTAAACGTAGATTGACTAAACATTTATTAAATTTCAAATATAATGGGAGAGGTCCTATTTTAAACGCGTCGGTTGATCGACTAGAGAAAGTCGTTGACTAAACATTTATTAAATTTCGTAATATGATGAGGAGGTCCTGCTTTTAAAAGTGGTTCATTAGGAAAGGCAGATTGGCTAAACATTTATTAAATTATGGGACAGGTCCTGTTTTGAAAGTGTTCACTAGGAATTTAAGGGTGAACATTTCCAGATTAAACTGAAAGACTTCGGGGATGGAAAAATCATCAACTGCCTTTGCTGATTTCCACTGTTGCGTTTCATTTTCTCTCCAGGTAATTAGTGTTTCAGAATACGAAAGTCAATCCCTTTTCTAAACTTTCTAAGGAGTTCTGAAATACTGACAAATACATACTGAAACTAACTTGTTAGAAAACAACAGTATTAGTTTAGAGCATGTTTCATTAACTGCGTATATGAGCCTAAAATGGAGATTAGCCCAGGTATGTAGCAATGGGCTCTCCAGGCAGAAAATAATCTTCTATACAAAGGTGGCCATTTGTGAATTACAATCATAAGTGTGGACACATACACACCATGCTTATGAATACATGTTTTATGTATGTGATTATCTTGTTCATGTAAATGATCATATAAACTTGTATTCATGGAATATTAATTAAGCAAAATCAAGCACTATATCTGCATAAAATATTTCATTTTAAAATATTTTTTAAATTACACATTATATTAATACAAATATTTATAAATTTATGAAAGTGCTATAAATAAACCACATACTTTACTAAGTTAATCTACATAATACTTAGCATAAATGCATCCTGGATTTTAGGGCAGAATATTTCTGAAAAGATAACCTCATTAAGAATTATAAATACTTTTTGAAATTTCTGTGGTAAGGAGAGGAGTTTTAAAAGCCTAAATTGAATACAATTTCTAGTAATATGGTTATATTTATTTATGTTATGAAAATTGTTTGTCCAACATAAACCTTTAACATAATATTAGCCTTGGCTATGTGTATGGCAGTCTTTAGAAACAGTCTGCAAATCAACCTTCAGCCAATGAAATCAGGTAATAAATTTGGAGATTCAAATCTGGCGTGCTTTAAAGTGAGTTTAAAATTCAAGCCTGTGTCAATTATTTGAATATTGTCTTTTCAAGGCAAATTCTTTAAAAAGTTCAGTGATTTACCATGCTTCTCTTACTGTATAATACTTTATAAAATCAACCCTGAAGCTTGAATTTATATTTGTAAGAGGGTAGATCGAGAGAGAATGCGGTGAGGGGGGAGGGAAAGAAAGGGAGTGCACAAGCTTTCTTTTTTTTATAGTGCAGTAAAAAGAAACAAACAAACCCTACACTCTGAATATATCATTTCAAATTGTGTTTTTGCAAGTGGAGTGCTTCATGTTTTGATTTTCAATTCATTTATGCAACTTGAACAGCATCTAAATAGGAGTAAAATGTCTCACTTTTAATTACTGATTTAGAGTAAAAGGATGTTCCTGAATACCCTGGAAATGTGCCACCAGCTATGTAGGGGGTATTGGGCTTGAACCTCAGCTCCATCATCATCTGACTTAGTTTCACAGCCTTGATGACCTTCTCCATACCATATAAGTTTAGACCAAAGGATCCCCTCTGCTTATCCAAGTCAAAAACGTAAGATATTATTAGATGTGTTACCTCAAAACTTAAGGTAGATTTTTATTTGCTTGTTTGTTTAATATCATTCTCTAACTTTAGACTTTTATAAAATTATGCAAATAAATGATTAGTTGATCTAAATGATTAGTTGTTAGCTGTAGGAAAGATGAAACTTTACCACGACTTTAGTTATACATTTGCTTATCTCACTGATATCTTTGAAAATATGTGTTACTCTATTAAAACTAAATTATGATTTTTAACTCTTATTTGCACATATGTTTTCAGTTCACAAAGAGAAAAACACCACAATCAAAGACCTGATGTTTGTTGACTATACCTCCACTTTCTTCCCAGAAAAAGAATTGGTGCTTCGAATACCTTTTGGAATAATTTACAATAAATCAGGCCAAATTAAAGAAACTAATTACAGTAATGTTGGATGGGAACTCTTCAACAAGCCTGAAACCTAACTAACTGTGAATGTTTAAAAGGCCAGAATGTTTTTTTAAATCTATTTTTAAAATGAAAGTTCTATATATTTTAAGGAACAAAATCAAAGTATGTGAGAAACATACTTATTTTCAAGGTCTTAAAAATGTTTCTTCTTATAGGTCTCGGCAAAGAATCCCTGAAGGAATATACTTTAACAAACAAGGAAATGTCTGTAGTTGTGGCCATTGTTAATAGAGTCTGTCTTTTGAATTACTTCCTTTGTCTCCAAGCTTCAAACTAATATAACTTCAGCAAAACTACTTTACTGTTTATCTTTTAATCCTCAGGCCACAGAACTGTAACCCTTAGAAGACTCTCGGGAATACTAACACTTCTCTGATTTATCCTCATAAAATTGTCTTCCTGATGAAAGGAGGTATGTAAAGAAATCAAAAGAGATTACAGAAACCTATACAAAAACCTACTTTGAAAATGTATATTAATAAATATGAAGCATAACTAAGAAACACATTTCATTTTTAGAGAAGAAAATCATAAAATACTATATGATTCTATACTCTCCTCAAAAAGCACATTGAATGCTGTAACTTTTATTAAGATTCTCTCAAATAAATGCATGCATGCATTCATTCATTCAAATAGTTTTGAACTTCATTAAAAATACATATAAAAAATAATTTTGTCTTCAACGAGTTGACAGTATATCAAAGTTCATTTTGATCAACTCTCTACATCTCACAGATATATTCAGCAACATATATATCATTTTAGAAAATTAAAAATGATGGTGAAAGAAGAATAAAATTCAAAACAAGAGAGTAGATAGTGTTATTTCTACAATGTGTGTGTGTTTTTTTCCTACAGTGTTCTTCAAAAGAATACAGAATGAATATCTTTGTTAGAGAACAACCATATTTTGTTTTAAAATGATATTAAAATAAATACATTTACTTCAAGTAAGGATTATTAAGTTCATAGCAGTTTTCTGTGACATGGAAATGTGGGGCAATATTTAAACATGATTAAACAATATATAGAGAACATTTTATAAAACATTTATTTTAATATTAATGATACTGATAATAGCAATCCACTTTGAAATGAAAATAATAATTCAGGAAAACAATTTTGGAACAGCAATATATACATTGTAATAATTTTAGGAAAAGCAATATATAAAGTCTGATTATTTATTGAAGCATGCCTTTTTTGTGATCTTGGATTAGCATTCTGTTACAATTCTAAGCTCTTTCATAAAAGTTTTTATTCAACCTTACGTGATAAGGATCTAACAAGACCAAGTGAACTTTTTCACTTCCTTTCAATGAACTAAAATAAAAGATGTTGCTAGACAACTCACATAGGTATTTTTTTCTTATCATTTGATTACCAGGAGATCTAAGATAAACAGAAAATGAGACCATGAACACAACACTAATTTATGTTGGTGTTCTTATATCATTATGGCAAGATGTTGTTTAAAGTAATCCTACAACCCAGAATACTTTGCAATCACCCAAACAGTTATAGATTATGTAAAATACGTATGCATAACTTTATTCAGCTTATAAAGGTTAGGAATCTGTGGGGTGTTTATGGGCATGCAGCAAAGTGGAAGAAAGCAGCATCATAAGGTAGCTGGCTTCCTTGGAGACTCAACATGAAAAGAAACAGGAAATCAGTGTAAATATGATTCACCCTCCTGACACTGAGCTCAGTAGCTCTGAATCCCTCTTTGCCCTTCTTTTAGCCCTAGCTCTTTTTAAGTTCTATTAGGTCTTTTTCTGTCTCCTCTCCGTGGCACAGAAACTCTGAGCTTGGAAACAGGGCTTGAAAGCTGTGCTTGTAAGTAAGAATTTGTAGCAATTCCTTTCCCTTTGGGTGATTTCAATATCTGATAGACTCATGGAATATTAGAGTTGAAAGGGGCATTACAGATTGTTTTCCTCACCTCTATTATAGATGAAGAAATGAAAGCATAGAGACTAACTTACCTGAGATGAAATATTCAGAGATCAATGAATGATGTATTTTATTTTATTTAGATGACCTAGGGTAAAAATTATCTGAATTCTCTTTATGATAATTGAAGCAAAGACAAATTCAGATATATTCTCAACCCCGTACTTTAAATTATGTATTGACATCCTTTTAAAAGGACCTTCTAACTCTGCTCAATGTTTCTCACGAGTCACCCAGATCACTACTATGCAAAAGGCTAGTAACAAACACCTAACATAGACTAGATTTAGACCACTAGTTCATTCAATTCAGATGGCCATTAATAGGGGAAGAAAACTCCCCCTGGAGACACTTTTAACCAAATCTGAAGAAACTGTCTGCTTAACTCAATATTCAAATATATTCATAAAACACACCTTTTATTTAAGTCAAAATATCTCTTCAGAATTTGTGAGATCAAAAGGGCCAATTGGATATTCTAAAACATCAGCTAAAAAGGAGGATCTGATGAGTTTAAAACCAAATACTCTGATAAAATGTATCTGAATACAATCAAAATATAGCTCTGAGTGTAAGAGCTGTATATGCAATTTATTCATATAACTTGGATCCTGTTGTGTTAATGATCATAAACCTTGATTCTTATCAAGGTTTGACTGAACTTTACCAACCTGTACTTTGTGTTTTTAAGCTGACGCCATTGTACATATCTTTTCAAAACTATAGAATATTGTTTCCATTCCTATTCCGTAGTGAGCTCTCTAAAGCATGAAAAGAATAGAAATTTGCTTACCATCTTATTAAAATAAAGAGCTAAACATGATAAGGGAAGCTTAGCTAAGGAAGGAAAACCCATACGCACACATACACCTAATAAAGTGTGCATTCAGCAAATATTTACAAACTTTTAAACAAGCAACAGAAAGTACATATGAAACATAACAAAACCTTATTTTCTGCTGCTCATTAAACTGAAACTACTTGCAAATGAAGTTTTCTTTAAATATAAAGTCTGTTCCTACATTCCCTTATTTCAATTGCCTATCTTATAAATTGAACACGAGCTAATAAAAAACACTTCACTTGTTGAAACCTTTATCCACTCTTTTGATGGTTTATGTTGATGTCAAGTTAGTCAAGTTAGACAAAGCAACAACTTCTGCTCAATTTATTCTTCATGTATAAACAAGCATGCGTTTTAAAATGGCCTGCCACAAACCTGGACCTTTGAGAATATGTAGCTTATAAAATTGGTACACACTTGCCTCACACATATTTTACTGATACAGGATATTAAGGGCTAAAATTGTCCTTTCCATTTTTTACCATCTTTGAGAAGCCTGAGTCAAATGATTCACTATATTCTAGAAACATTTTATATTTCAAATCCTTTTTGAAATATAACCACTAATGAGTTATTTGATTATCATAATCAGAAACACTAATCACTACAGTCTTGATGAAAATTCAGACATTCTCTCACGAGGGCTCTGGTCGAATAAATGTGTTGATATGCTGCTTGTTTTTATGATAGTTATTCAGTGATTCAGTGTAAAATAAGTTTATGGGAAAAAGTGACAAATACTTGGTGTGAGAATCCGATACAAATAGAACATACGCAAGACAGAATCTGCCATAAGTTTTCTTTTAAATCTACAAAAAGATAAAGAGATACATGAATATTCCCTTACTAAATGCCTCAGAGTAATAATGCTCCTTATTAATACAAACTGTTCTGCAGGTTTCAGGTGCCATGCTTTCATTTTAACATCATGTATATGATAAACTATTAAGGACATCGCCCTCTGCTATACCCAAATCCCCTGAAGAGACATTCCCTATATACAGGACATGATCATCTCTCTCTCGTTCCCTCCCATCTACAGAACAGGTACATTGGGAAAATGGTGTGGCTTGGGTGTCCAGATAAGCAAAAGTGCGGTTGACTGACCAGTGTCATGAACTGTGTATGGCTATGTTCGAGGATGATTGGCTCCTTCCCAGTGATTTTGTGAACATTTAAGCTAAGAGGAAAAGAAGGCCTCAGTTGGTGATTGAGATTGAAATTGAGAGGCTAGAGTATAAAAGGATCCAACTGGAGCCATGTGCAAGTTGTGAAGACACAGTCTAAAGTAAACAGATGTTTTGAGTAATGTACAAGTACAAACTAGAGAGAAAGAGAGAGGTGAGAGGAAGAGAAGGAGAGAGAGGCACAGAGAGAAACTGCGTTATTTATCATTTTTCCCCCACTTTAGATAAAGACTTTAGTGTTCATTTTTTTCTCCTTGGTTTCCATGAGATCTCTATTTTGATTTAGTTAGTGTAAGTGAATTTTTGCTTCTTATAACCAGAAGTGTATTCAACAGTAACTTTTATAATTGTAACATTATACATTATTAAGACTATCTTTTAAACTGGTAGGAGACTTAGCACTTTGTTACTGTTTTGATAATAAGAGCAAGGAAAGAGAAACAAATTTTTTCAAAAGCGCAGATTACTTAGGCAAAAAAAAAAAAGAAAAAAAAGACGATTGTATCCTAATTCACATTTTAAGAGGTTTATAATCGACGATAGCAGTAATTTTTACTAATTTTTCTCCTCTTGCAAAAAAATAGGCAGAGGAAATAGAGTATATACTCATAAATAAAATACGATGACCCACTATTTTATATTATTATGATAAGGCTACTAAGTACTCCCCACATATCAAATGCATTTAAATCTAAGGATTAATAAAATTTTATTACTTCTTTTGTAAAAGATTTATGATATTTTTTGATCATGCAAAATAAATTTACTTATAATTAATTGAACTCTTATTTGTGCTTTCAACCTTAGGTTTTCCACTTACTTCTCTCATCATGCACTTTGGAAGGAGTATTCTGCACCATCTATTTTCAACCTGCTTAATTCTGTTATGCCTCAGCTTTGGTAAAACTTGACAAAAATTACTCTTGGAAAGTCATCATTCTTTTTTCTTCCAGAATGCTAATCTCTCCCCTACTGTACGTCTCTGTTCATTTCACTATCCTTTACTGTTCCTTTCCCGTTGGAAACATCCTTCATGTTGGTGTTTCTCAAGTCTATATTATTGGTTATTTTATCTTCTCACTATTTAGTATTTCTCTGGAGAACTTCATACAATTTTGTGCGTTCAGTTATCTCCAATATATATATCGAAGTGATGACATCCAAAGTTACTGCTTTAGGACCAATTGTTCGATGCTTCATGCCAAACAAACAAAATATTTTTTGCTAAATATTTCAGCTGAGATTTCTTCAGGCATAGCAAAACAAACTTGTCCAAAACTCAAGCTTATACCTTCCTTACTCAATCCTCTTTCCCTGTGGCAACCAAAGCAAATACAGCTTCTTTAACATTCGTTCATCTGTGTGCTAATTGTGTGCATATTTTGTCTATTTCTTCCTTGATGTCTTCAGTGCTGTGCATAGTGTCTGGCAGGTAATAGATTCTAAAAAAGGTTTTGAAATAACCTCAACATTTTCAATTTCAAATTCTGCTGTGGAACCACACATTACATTGCCATTCATAGAGCTATAAAAATTTGCTATGGCTAATTGGAAAAACTGAATATTTGGGATTGTTTAGTTCAGAGAGTTTGCATGGAGGCATAGTCCTCAGAGTGTTGTAATGGAAAAGAGCACTATAGTCCGTGTAAACCCATATATAAACACTTAGGCCTCAGTTCCCTATGGGGATAAAAACCCCTCTTCTGCCTGTCAAGGAAGGTAGACAAGAAGTTCAAATGAGATAATTAGATGTGAAATAATTAGAAAAGTATAAGGGAATAAAAAAAGTCAGTTTCTGTTAATATTAAAATTTAAAATTATATATAATATATTCCCACTATTTCTTATTAAGTTTTAAAACTATCCTGATGTTCATTTTCAAAATAGGAGATTAGGGTAATGTATTTTAACATCCTTACATTCTTGAAACATATCCATGTAACCAATAACAAGTTTACCCCTACAATAACCTGAATAATATGCTATCTGTTCCCCTTACAGATACTATTCCAAGAATAAGCATTGGCATACTATTGTTCAGAATAAGCATTGACAAACTGATACTTGATATCTAAACACTGTTTGCATTTACATGTAAGAGATATGACTTAATAAACCCACACATTTTAAGATACGTAGTTTTAACTTTTGCTGGGAAATGATAGGATTAGACAGATTTTCCCATGCATTTTAAAGAAGATACGCAGAATAAGAATGAAAGAAAGTATCCCAAAATTGAATAGGTTTCCAGGTAAAAAAGGAAAATATTAACTGTATTCTGACTGCCACTAAAGCTCAGGACCCTTATCACAGCTTTCTGAAAATTCCTGAGCTGTAGCATTAATCCCCTTGAAAGGGAGACACTCAATTTACCGTGTATTTTGCATGTCCCTAAACAAGTCTTGAATGATGAATTTCACTGTCTGACTGAGGTGGTTTACCTCAGCACATAATTTCTTATATTAATAACCTTCCCCACCAGAGTGAATGACCTTCTATAAATATAATTCCTCCATTCAATCAAAAAATTAAAGCCTGTAACCACCTCACAATTCATCATCTTTTCACAGGCAATTGTTGAGGCAAAAACAAACACAAATCCCCACTCCTCAAGCCATGTAATGTAAAATTATGCAGTTTTCTGCATTTATGTAACATGGATATATTGAAAATTATGTAGCATTTCATACTTCAAATCAATTATAGTGAGTGAATTATCAATTATAGTGAGTGAATATACCTGTTTCACATGAGCCTATATTTTCTGAGAAAAGATATATTATATAATATATATATATATATATAGATTGATATATATACTGACTATATATAATAAACATATATAGTAAACACGGCCTTTCCCTAATCAAAGTATCTAACATAACTTCCCTGAATGTTTGTATATTTTCTCTCTGTTCTTTTAAAAAATGCTTCTTCCTATGAATAACTCTGAAATTATAATAAAACCAGATTACATATTTATCCTTAAAATCTGCAACACTACCATTTACATAAAACTATCTTAGAGTGAATCTCAGAATTTAGGAATGAAGGTTTCTTCTTTGAATGAAGATGATCAATGCTTATACTGAATTTCATCATGCATAAAGATCCTAAAATATATACTTAACCTGAAAGAAGTTATGTTTCCCTCTTGCAAAAATCTCTACCTACAAGACCGAATCTAAGAGCAGATAATTGAGTTGTGTCAGAGAATTCCCTCGTAAATCAGAAGATTCAAGACAAAAGACTTCAAATAATTGGTATATTGTCAAAGTAAATAAATTAGAAATATTGAATAGCATTTTAAATTGCAATATATTTAACTACCTTCAATTATGGGAACTATGCAAGCAGACATTGTATTTACGTGACAGAAAGGGTATTTTTAAAAAAACGAAAAAGCAAAGTTAGATTTAGTATAGCACTCTGTGTAAGTTAGGCAACTCGGTCATCTTGAGCATGTTCTGTTGCCTTATCCAGTTGACAAAACTAGAGTGAAGGGTTGTAATTTTTGCATATGGTCCTTTGATAAGCCATCTTTATTTTACCAGGAATATATAAAGTCAAAGCCAATTTCAGCGGAAGTCCTAACAGATCTAAAATTTGCCACATGAATACACACACACATATGTCATGAATATATGCTTTGCATAAAGCAGGAGAAGAGCACATATTCAAACCTCACTGGGAGAATAAAAAAGACTAATACACAGTATTTATGTCTCAGAATATCAGACCTCAAGGGAAGACCACGTGTACAAAAAGTAATTTAATAAAAGGGGAATTGTTGTCTGAGTGCTTCCTATTTTGAGTACAGTGGGGCTGAGGTGAGAGGTTAGCAAAACTTCTGGAGAAATATACAAAACAATTCTAAGAGTAATAGTTTCAACAGTCATTTAAACTGTCCTGAAATGTATTCAAGTCATTGGTAGCTGATTTCACATAGCTAATTTGTAGAACAATTAAGGTCAATTTACTGTTCAATTTAAGGTCAATATCACTGCTGAGAGAACAAAAAAAGTTTATGTAAACTTTGTCAACTGTTCTCTGAGATGACTTGCGACTTAGGTTAACGTGTCTTTTTTGTAAATAATGTCAATATTTATTTTCATAAAGATAAACCAGATTATGTCTTCAATTTACTATATTCAAGTATCAGAAAATGCTTCTAACTGAATCTAATAGTCAATGTGATTGACTGTGAATTGATTAAACAATTGTGTGGGAAACAAGTGTGATACAAATGTACTTTATCAAAAATTATTAATATTTTATAAAAATGTTTTATAGTATATAAAATATATATCTAACTGTAAATGTCATGTTCCATTTGGAATTTTAAAATTGATCAGCTATTTCTTCTTCAACACCAGGAGAAGAATTTCCCTGCTTTCTTTTTATGCAGACTTTCCCTTCCTAACCTGAGAATGAGAACTATAGTACACTTTGCTTCCAAATGGTCAGGAGAGCTAACTCAAGGAATGCTAATAGACATTTTCTATCTTTAATTTTCATGATTCTACAGATGTGTAGGAGGAAAGCAATAGGACAAACTTATTCCAACAACTCACCCAGAAGTAACTTCCTTATGTTCATAGCCTCCCTCGGCTTTTGGCTTGAATAACCTTGTTGGTGAGCAAACATTGCTACTGCCTCATGCTCGGAAAGTTCTGAATGTAATTGTCTGTCAATGATATGATGATTTATAATGCAATCTGCTCCTATTGCTACTACTGCAGATAACTCTAATTTGCTGCTATTATATTAGAAATGAGGAGCTTAGTCTTTTTCAGTTTTAAAGTTTTTTTCAGATGATAAACCAATCGCAACTTTTATACAACTTGGAAAAATGATAATGCTACCAAGTTTAGCTACTTTTCCAACTCATTCATTTTTTTCTTCTTTTTTAGAAACCAATACACTTTAGAAGTGTGTTTTCCACCTTTTCTTAATATCTTATTAAATATTTAGTTATATTTTATCACTAGAGTTTGAAAGAGATGAGAATATTTACACTTAAGTCAAAAAACTCAAAATAAAATATGGTTAACATAGCATGATTCGGATAACTGAAAACTATGTACAATTTGATAAAAAATAAATACTTGGTGAGAATATAATCAAATAATTGTAGGCTCACCATTTGAATCGGGACAAATTGGATAATTAATAACTTAATTTTCACAGAATTAATTTATAAACTATGCTGCACCTGGCTAGTACACATAAAAAGTTCTATAATTGACACACATTTGATAGCTAATTATATGCACCAAATCTCGACTATATGGAAAAAGTAAAATGAGAAAACACAGATCATCTTCTAGTTGTACACATAATTATATGTAAACCCTGTTTCATAACAGAGTTATTTCTAAAATTTTGTATTCAAACATTTTTATTTTGTAAACTGAATTATAAAGACTTTATCTTAAGCAAGACAATTAACATATCTAATTTATATCATTGGAGCTTTTAAAATATCCAGTTTAAAATAAAAAATCTATCATCATAGGTAACATTGATAACTATATGCCAGACACAGCTATAGGTAACTCAGATATAGTCTTCTTTTGGTTTTTCATAACTACCCAATACAATGTATGCAACCAACATCTTAATTTTAACAGATAAGGAAACTGAAGCATAGAATGATTAAGTAATTTGCTTAATGTCACAAAGCCAATTGTTCAAAAAGCCCAGATGTGAATTCCCTGGCAGGGTTACAGGGCCCAAGTGTTGCCATTGTACTTTCTATTACTGCTTGATTAAAGAGGGTGATATAGTTACCAGAATCAGCAAAAACTTATGAATGCATATCCACAATTATTTACCTTTTACTAACTATAATCTATTTTATGAAAATGTTGTCAATTTGCTGTTTAAATACAGTACTTATGGGCCAGGCATGGGGGCTCACGCCTGTAATCCCAGCACTTTGGGAGGCCGAGGTGACACCTGAGGTCGGGAGTTTGAGACCAGCCTGACCCACATGGAGAAACCCCATCTCTACTAAAAATACAAAATTAGCCGGGTTTGGTGGCGCATGCCTGTAATCCCAGCTACTTGGGAAGGCTGAGGCAGGAGAATTGCTTGAACGTGGGAGGCGGAGGTTGCGGTGAGCCGAGATCGTGCCATCGCACTCCAGCCTGGACAACAAGAGCAAAACTCTGTCTCAAAAAAATAAAATAAAATAAAATAAAATAAAATAAAATAAAATAAAATAAAATACTTATCATACTAATGAGGTTTAATACATTTATGTTTTTAAAAGGTTTAAAGACATAGAATCCTGCTGCCACATTTATTACCTGCAGTGAAATTTGAACCTTAGGGCCAACTACAAAAGCACACACTCCTGTTGGTACAGACGTAAAGCAAGAAGCATGAGGGCCAAGAAAAGAAAATGATGCTATACAAGTAAAGAGACCACCTCTTCTCAAAACCTGTAACCTAAATAGTGCATCATTTAAAAACTATTCCTGTAATTTGTAAACCACTCTTCTAAAGCCTTATCAAATCAAATCGCTAGTGTTATATTCAACAATGTGTCTATTCTTATCTCAGAAAGTCTTCAAATACAGATAGCTCAGGATTAATATTTAAAGCATTAACCTTTTCAGGTAATACTGCTTTGAAAATATTTTAAAATATTCCTATTTTAAAGTATTCTTCCTACCATGTTATTGTTTTCAAACACATTGCAGTGTTAAGCACCTGCTTTACATAAAAATATAGTGTCTGTACTTTGTATATATTTTCAATCATCTTTTTAAATTAGGTCTGAATGGAGGTAAGAAATTTGATGTTCTTAGTAATACTACTTACAATCAGATTCTACCAGTAGTTAAATATACTAGAGAAGCTCTTCATGTAAAGCACATATATAAGAAATTTCCTGATGTACTAATGAAAAATCAAACAAACATATAATCTGCAAATCTGTATTATCAGTCTCATACATATTTTGAAGAGCATATTATTAATACTTATATAAAAACTATAGATATATGAGCATAGCTACATACATACATCAAATATATACTCTTGACAAAAATGTAAAACGTAATACCTGCAGGTATGCTCAATATTAAAGGAATTTCACCGCTCAGAGTTAGAATGTTTAGAATTTTGAGTTGGCTGGTGTAGCTACATTACTATTTCAGTCTGCAAGGATTTAGATTAGTAGAAGGCAATATTCCACAGGGCAAACTGGAGCACTGGAAGACAGAATATAAGCCCTTAATACTTTTCAATACTGACAAAGTACCACAAATGCATAAATGAATGGCACAAATATAAACATGATTTTTTAAAATAAAAAACATGAAAGATCTCAGCAAATGATCTGAAACTGTCAAATTGGAAATAGAAAGAATACACATTACAAAACTAAAAGGCGTAAAAGGCTTAAAAATAAAGTTTAAATCTGTTCACTATCAATTTGATTCAACTACTAATATTTAATTCTTAAATACTTTTAAATGGACTGGGAAGTGTGATGCCAGTGATAGATGATTGTTCACTCAGAGAGTTTAAAATACGATTTCTAAACATTCTTTGTTCAAGCAATTTTATTTTTAAAAATCGAGTGGTTTTCAGTAGTGAAAATAATTTACTTCCCCATGTTCAGGATCCTAAAAGCCTACATTTACATTGTTGGCTCTACCGTATTTACAATATATATCTTATAAAATATTTTTTCTCATATGAATTCACTTAATATTTTAAGAATTTTATATGTGTTCTCTTTTGTAGTTCTATGGGGAGAAGCCACAATTCACAGATCTTATTTAACTAAATGACACTAGAATATAAAAGTTTGTTTTTCTCTGCACATTATCTTAGTTTCATTTCCTGTTCATTTCTTAGTTCAAGGTTGGCAAATGTAGTCTTCACTTGTTATTTATTGATCCTCTATTTAAGCTTGTTAACTACATTTTGTACATTCTGTCTTTATTTGTATTGCATATTAAATGCCCATTTTTAAATAGCATATTTGGCCACTTTTTAATGTATATTCCCTTTATCAAAACATTCATACAAACAAACATATTGTAATATAATAATATGTAAAAAAATAAGTAGATAGTATCATAAAATATTTTCCTAAGAATTTTCTGTGATACTTTGTAAAGTTAATTTTTTCCTCTGGATATAATTTAATCATCATTCATTGCAGAGCTTCATTTATTTATTATGTACACATAATCATCTGAATAAAATAGCAATGGCAATAGTAATACTGAAATTATGATGTTATATTTCCAGAGAGTATTTTGTTTCTTAAACCATATTTTCCCAGATAATCTTTATTAACCAAATTATGAGTTGAAATAGAAAACTAGTTTCCTCACATATTTCACATTACATTTGACTCCCCTGTGTTGTCTAAGCAACGGCAGAGCATGTATTTTTTAAATGATTTCTCCTGATTACAACTTCTCCTGTTCCCTTTCATAACTACTATATAGTACCTGGAAAAAAAATGAATATATCACTTTTTTATGTTGTACTTTTGTTCTTTAGATTCAGTAAATGATGTTAGAAATACTGTAAAAAATAACAGTACCTTATGGTAATTGTTTAAAGCTGCAATCCCTGCAAGGTACCTCACAGTACCTTGTAGTAACTGTTTAAAGCTACAATGCCCTTTGTGGACAGCACCTTATTCACTACCCAACCCACTCATACACACACCCTATTGATGCTCATTCTTTATCACTAGGCTCCTAATCCAAACTTCCTGTTTTCTTCTAATTAATATCACATCACCCTAATTGGATTTTTCACTTGTAAGCTTTGTGGATTAGTGTTTCTATTGTTATGTTAATTAGCTCTTAGTTACCAAGGACAATCTCTACAACCAGGAACCAAAATTTCCATTCTAGAATTTTACTATAATAACACGGGCGTGAGCAATCTCTCCTGGAAACCATCCAAACAAATTTAATTATTGAAGTATTTAAGAGATTATGTTATAAAACTGTTTTACCACCAAGGCAGTCAGTTACATAGCATAGGTACTCAGATCAGCATTTTGAAGAGGTTTCAGTCTAATTCCACAAGCATTTTTCATGTACTTACATGTGCTACACACTACAATTTTTTGTGTTAAGTGCTTGCTGGTAGAGTTCCTGTTTTACATGAGCTTTCATTCTTTTAGGGGTGATAGATACACAAAAGAATCAGTGAAGCATAACATAAAGAGTTTTATCAGACAGACAGCTGCATACAAGAGTACAAGGTGATTTTAGAGGAGTAGACTAGGGAAGTCTTAGAATATCATTAGTATGGCCTTCTAATGAGAGATTTCCGGGTCTCACTGTTTTTCTTTGACTCTCAGGTGGTCATTATTCCAAGGAAAATAGTAAAGTCTTCATTTGGGGAAATTATATTTATGTTTCCAATAAAATTAGAATGACCGGGTTTAAATTTCAGCTCTGAATGACACAATTTACAGTTTCAGACAAGTGCCTAGTGCCTAGTACATTCATTTGCTAGGGCTGCCATAACGAAGTCCCACAGACCGGTGGCTTAAAATAAAAACAAATAAAAATGAATAAGATCATGCTCTTTGCAGGGACATGGGTGGAGCAGAAGGCCCTTATCCCTAACAAACTAACACAGGAAAAGAAAACCAAATACCACATGTTTTCACTTGTAAGTGGGAGCTAAAATGATGACACATAGAGGCGAACAACACACACTGGGGCCTATTGGAGGGTGGAGGATAGGAGGAGGAGGAGGGAGACGTTCATGAAAAGTATCTAATGGGTACAAGGTTTAATATCTGAGTGATTAAATCTGCACAACAAACCCCATGACACAAGTTTACTTATGTAACAAACCTGCACATGAACCCCTGAATTTAAAATTAAAGTTAAAAACAAAAACAAAGAAAACTCTGGTAATTCATTTTCGCACTATGCTAGAGGCTAGAAATCTGAGAATGAGGTGTAGACAGGGCTGGTTTCTTCTGAGTCCTCTTTCTCCTTGGCTTATAGATCCGGCTCTCTTCTTTCTTTTTCTTTACATGTTCTTTCCTCCATGAGTGTCTGTGTACTAATATCTTCTTATAAGGACACCAGTCATGTTGGATTAGGCCTCACTCCAGTGGCCTCATTATGGTTTTCCTTGTTAAAGATCCTGTCTCCAAATACAGTCAGTTTCTGAGGTACTTGGGGTCAAAACTTGAACATATTAATTTTGGGGAAACACAATTCTGCCCATAACCCCTATTGAATTGAATACACATTTGTGAGCTGGAAAATAAGTAGCCAAAGTAATCACCATTGATCAAATAAAACTAATTAATTTGAGGTCCTTTTTGAACTCATATCCCTCTCTCTGCATCCCTGCCACAACCAGAGTAAGGGTGGAAAATTCTAGGAAAGACACATTTAACATATTTCTTCTCTCTGAAGGTAGTCAAGTGGAAAGAACACTACAATGGGTGCCATGAGTCATGGGTTCCTTCCCAGTTTGCTACACACTTGTTGCCTGGCTTGGAAGGTCAGCTACTGGGGTCTCAATTTTCTTATTTTTAATATAAAATATAAAAGAGAAATATTCTGATTTTTCTCCAAGTTAAAGGAGACTTGACTGACTTCTATCTTAATAACAGGGTGGGGTCATGATGATGAAGGTGGTACTAACTTCTAGCATGTATTTAGCACAAGGTTCAGACACTCTATTCTGTGTGGCTCTAAATATGGAATTTCATGTCTCACAACAATACACAAGGTGTACAGTATTATTCCCACTTTTGTGATGTGAAAATGGAAGCTCGGAATACCGAGGAAATCATCTAAAACCACATTACACATTGCTATAACCTGAAGGTTTGTGTTCCCCCAAATTCATATGTTGAAAACTAAGGCCCAGTGCAGCAGTGTTAAGAGAGGGGCCCATTAGGAGGTGATTAGGTCATAAGGGCCGATCCCCTATGAATGGGATTAGTGCCCTTATACAAGAGAGCTGAATGGTGCATGTTTGCCCGTCTACCATGCAAGGACACAGCAAGAAGTCACCATGTCTGATCTAGGAAGCAGGCCCTCAACCAGATATTACTGGTGTCTTAAATTTGAACCTCCGAGCCTCCACAACTGTGAGAAATATATTTCTATTTTTTATAAGTTACCCAATCTAAGGTAGTTTGTTATAGCAGTCTGAACAGACTAAGACAGACATAACGAGGGAAAAAATGACTTTGTGTTTCCAGTTAATAAACTTTCCATATCAGGGTGAAGTAGGACTATACTTTCATAGTCATGATTGGTACAGTTGTTTAAAAAATCTCTTGACTCCATCTGCAATGCTGAAAATGCTTTTGGACAGAGAATAACTTTGATACAGAATGCATATGTTACAGGAAAAAAATATGTTTTCTAATGTATTTACCTTTAAGTTGATAACTTTTAGCAAATTAGGAAAAGTCTTCATTTTCCTCTTTAAAATTATACACGAAAACATAGAAACTTATGCTATCAAAATTATAATTATAAAATATTTTAGTCAATTTACACAGAATAAATTTTTATGCTCTTACAAAATCCTATTTACTAGATTTCTTATTTTATTATGATATTCTTTCATATTTGGTGGTCTTATAACTTAAGGCTTATTAATTTTTTTAATTTTTTATTTTTTATTTTTTTTGAGATGGAGTTCCACTCTTGTTGCACAGGCTTGAGTGCAATGGCGTGATCTCAGTTCAATGCAACCTCTACCTCCCAGGTTCTAGCAATTCTCTTGCCTCAGCCTCCGGAGTAGCTGGGATTACAGGCATGTGCCACCACACCCAGCTAATTTTTGTATTTTAAGTACAGAGGGGGTTTCAGCATGTTGGTCAGACTGGTCTTGAACTCCAGACCTCGGGTGATCCACCCCCTCGGGCTCCCAAAGTGCTGGGATTACAGGCGTGAGTTACTGCACCTGGCTGACTTACTAAATTTTTTTAAAATTGTGTTCTCTACCATAATAATTTCTACACAAAAACACTCATTCCCATGATAAAAGATAGTGGTGTATTTTTTGGAATGCATCCGTAACTGCATTGCATATTTTACAAATCTTATCTAGCGTTCATAAGGAAAATGTTGGGAGATACTGAGGGACACAGTGAGACTGAATTTTCATATAAAGTGTACCATGCAAAGATCTTTGTAATTCCTGGCAGTAAAATCAATAGAAAACTGAAAGAGATATTGAGCTCTTCCAAGATCTCCAGTGATCTATAATCTAGTCCTAGTGGCAAAGTCAGGCTTGTATTCTCATACTACTAATTGGTAGTTATCTGGTTAGAGAATTTTGTCTCTGCCTTCTGATTATCTATATTAATAAGAAACCAGTATTCATCTCATAAAATGGAGATGTGGTCTTTTTGTCTGAAAGATATTCCTACGATAGGATCTAGCCCTGCAGAGACTTTGAGAGTACTACCTCAAACCAATGTTCTATGCACTTTTATTTTATTAAGGTAATTCTATTTAGCATTCTGTTTTCATTCAAAGATGACAGTCATTCAAAACTGTAACACCAATTGTGACCTTAAAGATCGTTTTGTGTAGTTTTTACAAAATGACCAAAATTTATTTCCTCTATTGTTCCTGTTATAAAATATACTCTAAAAGATTAATTTTGATCTAGTACTTTCCTATGCTCTGTCAGTGACAACAGTGGTGAAATCTTCAACTAAAGATTATTTACAGGTGGAAAATGAAACTAGAGAGGATGCTGCTTGGTTTTCCATTTCAGAGCTTTGTTTGCATTACATATTGTCTTTCACCTATAAATATAGGATATCTGGTATAAAAACCATTGAAGAAGTATGAGCATGAAAATTTTATGAAACCATTTTTACAAGATTACCTCATCTGCCTACACATATATTGTAGGGATTATGAACAATTGTCCTGTTGCCATTCATCTATTAACGATCATGGTGATTAATTCCTTTGGAGGGGAGTGAAGAAGGTGGAACCAAGTCTAGAGACATACAAAAATGTATTTTGCACATATTAATGGTAGCTTGCATCTGGAAAAAAGCAAGCAATAGCATAATGGCATCAATGTTACCTCTTTTAATGTAAATTTGTAGGTCTCCACATTTTCTGCCCCCACTGAAAAAAAATTAAAATGAGACGGCACACTGGGAAACCAAACAAATTTCCTTTTTATGACAATGACCTCCATATAAGAAGCAAACATACAAGTGGTGAAAGGAAATGTGATTAAACTGTCTACCAGAAGCCTTTTAAGGTTCTCATAAAAATTGGATGTGCAGGAAATACTTGAACAATGCATTAAGTGGCAGCACACACTGAATGTGCTCAGGGTTTTAAAATTTTCAAAAGGGAAACCTATCTTTTCTGTCCACATCAACTAATGTTTTTCAACTCTGTTTTGTTGACTGCAGCTCACTGAACTACTATCCCCACCCTACTTACTTCAAAAAAGGAATCAGCTTAGAGCTTTGTAAAATCTGCATTATTTATGAATAGAATGTTATGTATTTTTATTTATGAGTTCAATTCCATTTATATATGCCACCTTTTTCTGCCTTGTTCATTTAACATTCAAAGATGAGCTAGCCATATTATAGTAAAAAATTAAAAATGTAAAAGTATTCTCAGACTACATGGGGTCTCCATTACAAACAATATATTAAGAATAAGAATAAAATGAATTCATCCCTAATCAACTCACCCTACTCAGTGATTTATAAATATATGGTTGAGGAGTCTCCAAAAAAATAAATTATTTGGCCAATCAGAAGGCTTATGCTATATCCTCAGGAAAGTGTAAATGAATGTGATTGATGTAGGAAAGAAATGTAACTTGTTTAATTTTATTCTGAAGTGAATGATGTTTGAGAATGGTTGGTGGGGAAGGAAGTCAAAGATACAAATGTTATCACTCATAGAATTTCTAATGCATTGTAGTTCCAGTGTTCTCAAGAGTAGGAAGCAGCAAGCAGCTCTTATGACTTTTCTGTTCCACAGGTTTATCCATAGGTTGCCTATGTCAAGCCCTTAATACCTGATATCATCAGCCATTGATTCTCTTAAACTAAGTGTACTCTAGTTTAATATTATTAATCATTTCAATGCTTGTGAAGATTTTCCAGGAATGACAATATGGTTACCAATCGGCACCCCCCGACACCCAAAACACTTATCTTGCAAAGTCCTATGGAGTGGCTGAGAAAATTTATATTCACAGTGACTGAAATGAATAAGGTACTAGAGTGCATATATGTATGTTTATGTGTGTGGGTGTATGTGTTTTCTCCCTTGTGTTTGAATAAAACAGTTATATTATTATGAATGAAGTATATGGTAAATTAGTGAGAGGAAAGTCAGTAGCCAAATGGACACAGACATTAGTACCTGTGATCATAACAGGAAGGAAATTGTGCAGTCTCTATTTCTGGATACCTTACAGAATAATTCATGATCCAGCTTACTTGAAAGAGTACCAGGGCACTTTTGATTCCTAGGATGCAGAAGCCTTGAGTAAAAATCTTGGCTCTGCCACTTGCTAAGTGTTTAATATTAAAGTATATTCACTTAGGTTTCCTGTGTCTCAGCTTTTTCCGCCGTAAAATAACAGCCTAAGCCGGGAGCATCCTTTCTGTTGTCTTTCAGCCATGAATCACTTTGAAGAAATGAACTCGTGGAGTCCTCCATAGTTCTTTAATTGCAAAGCGATTTCTGAAATATTTCTGCTATAACCATCAAATTGGATGAATATTCAAAATTCATATCAGCAAAATCAAATAAAACCAAATAGGAGAAAGAAACTCTGAAAATATTACTTCTCCAGAGAAATTGTTTAAAGGGTAGCATATTCTCTAATTTAATATCCTATTTAATTCCCACTTGTGAGAAAAGAAGCTGAATCATTCACTTTTGAAAGTTTTGGGGAAAAAAAACTATTTTTTTCTAGGCTTAAATGTGTAAATCCTCATATATATGTATATATGTACATATCATACATACATATGTATTTATATGTGTATATATATCATATAATGAACTTGCGAAGCTCTTTTAAGTTATACATTACAAATTCAGAATACAGTATAATCACAGTGGGATAATTGAGGGTAAAAATATGTTCACTAAAACACTTCTAGAATATTCAGTAATGTGCCAAAAATGTACAAAATAGCCAGTTGTTTAGAAAATATTAACATCATTTTGTACATAAATATATAAATATGTAATATATTAATATATAATTAAGATAATTAAATGTAT